>NC_039243.1:30479998-30802498 GCF_003368295.1 Carassius auratus
TCGGAGCTTAACTTACTGTACAAAAACTGAGCAACATACTGTATGCTGGTGACAAAAACACATTAAAACTTTTTTAGCTGTAAAATGCGCAATCTTTTTTTACTTTTCATTGATTTTTATTTTTTCATAGGCCTAGATTAATTTTTTTAATTACAGAATTCAATATCAAGTCCTTGACACATAACTGTAACACATTTTCACATTAAGAAACAATTTAGTTTAAATAAAAAGAACAAGAAATATCTAAAAATAAATAAATATTATTAGCGATAGGCCTACAGATTTATTTTTATTTATTTATATTATTTTTACTTTAGACTCTAAAGTTAAAAGTTTTTATTAAGGCTATTGTAAAGGCTTCTTAAAAATGATGTCGCTGATGAGCCTCTCGCTGTCAGATTCTGTGATATGAATGTCCGCTAATGGGTTTAGAATGAGCCCCGCTCGGCCCGTGTTCTGGCTTACTGTAATATTTCACCTGTAATAAGACCGAAAAATATAATTAAAATAAAGAAATGAATGAATACATGATAACATCTAAATAAATGTTGATAGATTTAGCGTTATAGTTTTAAAAATATTAATAAACAGCAAATCAACACAGAAAGACCTAAATAATAATAATACATAATTAATAAACAGCGCCGCCCCTCCCACTACGCGCATCACGCGCTGTGCGTCAACCCCAAAGCGTCAAAAACTGAAGCGTGGTCAAGCGCCTCTAGCGTCACTGACATGAGATTATCGCTTTGAAATCACGTTCAAGAAGTCTCATTCAGCACACATCGCGATACTTTCCATCAGTTTGCAAGAGCCGCAGGTTGGTGAGTTATACAGTCTATGGAGTAGTAGTAAATATGCTCTTTTAATGCCTGTCCTAAAACGTATTCTGTCTTCTTTATTAATCAGATGAGCGCCTTATGTTTACTCTCTGTATTACATCGGTCATCCGAGGCTGTCTTTGAGTTTCATTGTGTTTAACTAAATGAACACAGCTGCTAACTGGTTAAACTCTATCGGTCACGTGACGACGTGACGTGACGTGCACAGACCTGGGATCCGTTTTATATTCATTTCAGGTTCAAAGATGTAAGTTGTATTTGTAGTAAAATCATGGTAACCATGACACCTACAAAAGTAGGTAAAACCCAGTAAACAAGACATTTACCATGTTTTTTTTTTTTTTTACCACAGTAACTGTAGCTTTACTGTAGTATAGTAATAGCACATTAATCACCAAATTAACTATAGTTGTACCACTGTAATGGTAGTGTTTTAATGTGCTTTTATATGACTTATTTCACAGTAATCACATTTACTGTACCATGCTTGTAATACCTTTTTAATGTAAAAAAAAAAAAAAAACATTTTTCCCATCTTGCAGTTCAATTCATATTTGTTTATATCTTAAATATTTTGCTCACAGATCACTATTAACATTCTGTATATAATTCTGTTTTATTTTCTTTCCCCTTGTATTAATTTTTTAGCTGAAAAGACGTAAAGTAAGCAGTCACCCCAGTGGTGTTTGTGGAGAGGTATTCCTTCAGAAATGGAGAAGACAGAAAGCTGCAGAGGCAGGTTGGTCTGTGATAGTTTGTCCCTTTTATCAAACATTCCTGTTGTTATCATTTGCACAGCATTTTGTTGTTTCTTAAACTGTTGTACGGTCCAAATACCCACACTTGCCATCTTTGCACATTTCCTTTATTTGGCCCAAGTGAGCATGAAGATCACAATGTGTGTCGATCTTAACATGACAAAGTTCGTTTCAACTTTGTATTTAAAAGAAACTTCTAAATGTCTTTTCAATTCCTAATAATACATTTTAATGCGCTTTTTAAAGCGCTAAAATTAGCCCTATTAATTAAAGATGACAATTTATTTTGTGGTGCTTCTAATTAAGTGATAAAAAGAAGTTACAAATGATGTACAAAATAAATATACTTTTCTGTGCACCAAGAAAACATGCAACACTTTGTTTTACTACTAAATTAGTCTCAATTTCTAATTATTATAATTAATATTTCACAAACATTGGAAAGTTGCGTGACCTCCTGTGAGATCTCTGCAAAAAGTCTCACATTAATTCCAAAACATGATGCATGATGGGATACACTAAGCGTTGTATAGCGCTCCGGAGCAGTATTGGAGAGGTTTAGTGTGTGTTAAGGACACCGTGCTTTGGCATTATTAAGACCGGGGACAGTCTCATAGTCACGTACACACACTCTCAAGTGAATAAGACCTCAAGTGTGGGTATCTGGAAAGGGGAAAAGTCTTTAAAATGATCCCTAAATACAGTCGCACGTCAAAGTCTTAATAATTCACTAATTCAATTTAACACTTGTATGATATTGTACAAGCCCCTGGACAATCTCATCTGACACTATCACAATATTGGAAAATCAGTTGCCCCCACACAGTCAGAAAGTTTATATTGTTCATTGGCTTCTCATTAAATTACTTCAAATAAGCCCCATCAGTTCATGTTCCCACTATACGTGATCTCCATGACTAGATATTGCTATTAATGACTTGCTTTTAATAATGGATGCATTTAACATTTAATTATTACAGCATCTTTGCAGATTATGCTTTCATGGTCTAAAAAAAACACAGTAATGTTGCATTTAATTACAATAATATTTCTATCCTTTCTGTCTTACAGGATTGTTTCCAGATAACACTGTAGTTCTCCGTCATGCACAAGGACTCACCTCTTTAACCCCCCCCCCCCCCCACCCACACACACACACACAGAGAGAAATGGTTCCTGGATCAGTGACTCAAGACTTTGCAGTGGTTTGATTTCTGCAGAAGATGTAACTTTGTTTTAATTAACCTTATAATGAATACATTGTGACCTTCCAGCAACCCATATACTGTACTGTATACAGAACCAGTGATGACAACAATAGTTAAAAAATAGCATTTATAATATTGATAAAGCATTGTGTTCTCTTTGTCAAGCTTCATACAGTAAACTTTACTTCTGGTGCTTTTATCATAAAAAAGCTTCAGTTCTCATCAGGAGTTTTAGTAAAGGACATATTCATGCACAGCAATCCCCTAGTTCCAGTCATGAAGTGAATGATGTTATTGTTAAAGTTATATTTCTGCATTTTTATGTAGCAGGTGTTTGTTTTCCTGAACACTTTATCTTTCTTCCATTGTTCGGACAATCAGTGTTTACGTGATGCTCTGCTGATTGAGTTTTATAGATGATATTGCACACTTGACATGCATGTCTTCATGATGTTATTTTGTGAGTTTGAAACATTAAGTGTTGTATCACTTTTTGGTCAATAGAATCTTTTAAGAAAATGTATAGTTTTACGGTGTTCTCTGAAAGATATATACCATATTTATAATGTTTTGTTTTTTAATAAAAGAATTTGCACACTGAAAAATGTTAACGTTTACAACATAACTGCCTTTTTTTTCTTCATAGTTTTATTCTTTAAAAACGAGCTTGGTGACAGTGCAGTAATATGCGCACTTTGTCTTTAAATGAGTTTGACATATCTATAAATACTGGAAAACTCTTACAAAATTATGTATGTTCATTATGCTTTATTTCAGTTTTTATTCCTAGAGATTAATTGGTAAAGCAAGGCAAATCACAGAAACAAATTTAAATAATTTAATAACTTAATAATTTCACTCTTTACTTTTTATTAGTAAATGCTCTTGTCTTTGGTCAGGAAAAAATTTATCTTTTAAATTGAATGAAATGAATCTATTGGTTATATAAGATACAACTGTGACTGTGCAGTTCACATCACGTGTTGTACACACACATGTACACATCGATATTGCTAAATTGCTGTCAAGCTGAATAACAATAATTTCTGTATTTGCATTATTGTTGGAAGAAGGTGTAGACGTTAATAAAACACTATCTAATAGGTGGCTAATTTAATTTATTGTTAACCAATCTATCCCTTTAGCCGAAAAACGGAAAACAGCGTTCATGAATGACAATAAATGGTTAAGGAAGTGTGATGACGCTGCTCAGCTTTGATGTCATTGGCTGTGAATGTCCCTTGTCATCGCAGGACTGTCTGTGGTTGGATTATCTTTTAACCCATATTAAACAGCGGATCATGTTACAAAAGTATGTTTTGCTGCTATTATCACATTAGTAAATATATTAAGTCAACATTGGGTGTTTCTATGTTGAGAAAAATCACCTTTTTACCGAGATCCTAACACTAACCCTAAGAATAACTTCAATGAACTACAAAAAACAGCGCCTAGTATTCCCTTTCCATAGATAGAACGATGGAGGCTTATGGGTAATGTAGTTTAAAAAGTTTTATTAACGAAATGAAATAAATAATATATTGAATGGTAAACTAGACATATAAATATGTTCACTGTGTAAACCACTATGATATATTTGAGAGGCATGGTGAAATTTAGTATTTTAGAGTATGCAATATGTAAAATGCCTTTATGCCACCTTTCCATTCATTTCTGAAAACTGTGCCCAACATTATTTTATCAGCATAGCATAAGTAGTAATCATGCTGATTTTCGCTTTGATATGTTAATTGGACTCTGATTTACAGCCTTTTGAAATGTACAGTTTTTGGCTCTTCCGGGGGGTGCTACTGGGCCCCTGGGGGTAGAAGGGCAGTAAAACCTACATATATGTATTCTCCTCATCATGGACAACAAACTGAGCTGAGTCACATTTATATCTGACAGTTTTCACAGTCCTCTGTTTTCTAATTCTTACATCATTGCTATTATACCTTTTGACAGGACATTGTGAAGCCATCTGATGAAACATGGAAAAATTATAAAGAAATGTTTTGATAATAAAAATAATAGATTATTTATTTGATTTTTGAAGTAAACATCAATAAATATAATGGATGAACCTGCAACAACATGCCATTATCTATTCCCCACTGTTAAGCAGTAATCAAGGACAATGTATACACATTGTGATACTTCACTATTACACAAGGACAAATTCATTCATATATATATATATATATATATATATATATATATATATATATATTACTAATAACTAATTAGCAAAAATCAGTGTAAAAATGTCCTCTCACCCCTGTCTCTTGCTCCTCATGTGCTGGACATCGGTAATGTGTGTGCTCTTGGTTTTAATGCAGTACAAGATCCACGTTGATCATTCCTGCTACATTCTCAGTTATCCCTCAAGTGTTTGTAACTATAAAGCCCATGGCACCATCTTGTAATGCAAAATAATTAATCTCGTAACTCCCTTTCTTTCACAAAACAATTGGCATTTGTTACTAAATATAAACAATAATAACTTTCTGGTGTACTGATGTCCCAGATGTCATTAATCTGATCAAATATTTTTATGTCTTAAGTAAAAAATAATCCCAATAATGATTATGTAGTTTTTCCAAGTCTAAAATAAACACATATGAGCCTACCTAGTAAAATTATGTATTTACCAAGAATCTTCAGAACACAATATTCATCATATTCATTTTATTGAAGCATAGACTATAAAGATGA
The DNA here is from genome assembly GCF_003368295.1 of Carassius auratus. NCBI lineage: Eukaryota > Metazoa > Chordata > Actinopteri > Cypriniformes > Cyprinidae > Carassius > Carassius auratus. Next base: position 30,485,522 of record NC_039243.1, read on the forward strand.
TAAAGTAGCATCAAGACAAATAAGATTCAAGGAAAATAATTATTCATCATCAAAAATACAGATGAGTGATGAAATGTCCTTAAAAGTCACAGTCCCATTCAGTCAACTGTGATACAGATCATGTGATACATATAAGACATTGGATACTGTTTCAGAAAATAATGATTCCCATCATCACATCTAAACTGGTTTCATCGTGATCTTCTGTCGTGTCTGGAAACAGTTTGTGGTTGATATCCAACACTGATGTGGTGTAGCTTGTTCTCAGCCAGAAGATTAGATTAGATTAGATTAGATTCAACTTTATTGTCATTATGCAGAGTACAAGTACAGAGCTAATGAAATGCAGTTAGCATCTAACCAGAAGTGCAAGAATATAGTGTTTTATATACATAAAAGTGCAGAGTAAGTAAAGCTATGATATACAGAATTTACAGTGGAGTTGCTATATACAATATTGATCAGAGTATATACAGAATATAAATATGAATTTAATGTAGGGATTGTATGTACATTATGAACAGAGCAAAGAAGAATTATATATACATTATGAATAGCAGGAACTTGAGAACAGTGGAATAAATACAGTTGAATGAGTGTGCAAAAGTATAGTTTAACTTTTTTATTATATGCAAAATAATAGTAGTGCAATTATATTTATTGTAGAAATAGTTTACTGTGCTTGTACAGTAACAGCTTTAGACAGTTTATAGTGTAATGGATTTAACCATGTGCAGTCTGTGCAAAATATGAGTAGTGCAATACATGTATGTAAAGTACTGTGACCAGTGCAGTAAAAGAGCAGGTACTAGTTCGAGAGCGTAGGCTCCTGTAACGCCTGCCGGATGGAAGGAGGGTGAAAAGTCCATGGTTAGGGTGAGAGGCATCCTTGATGATGTTTCTTGCCCTACCCAGACAGCGCTTCTGATAAATGTTCTCTATGGAGGTTAACTGGGTGCAAGTGAGATCTCCCAGTCCTAAGATCCCAGACCTGGTCAAAGTGAAACAAACAATCCAGATGAAGTTGTTTAATGGACATAGAGCTCATCTTATGAGTAACTATGACCCTTGTAGTACTATACACTTACCATTCTTCAAGCTGTTTTAAGATCTTTTGAGAAGCTTTTTCTCTGAAGACAATTTACCACATCCTCTTCTTTCACTCCTTTCAAGAGCATCACTTGGTCAAAACCCCTCATTTGGTTGATGAGATCATCTGTACAAAGTAAAATTGTTAAAATACTGCAATAAACAATTTCATTATGCAAGAATTTAGAAAAAGTTACAGAGGCAAAGGACTTGCCCATGAGACTCCATTAGCATGTGTACTTCTCAGAGACTCTAGAATTCATCTTTTGTTGCAGTAAATGTGTTTTCTTCCTCTAGAGTCTTTCTCCAGAGCTAATGACTTCTCTCACAAATGTGTTTTAGTCTGTGCAGTGTAAGGCTTTGCTCAAACCAATCAACTATCAATTCACAATTTATAACACAACATTCACAAAACAGTGAGATAATGTCAATTGGTGTTTATATCAATTAAACCACTTTTATGACACTTGTATGCTTTTAAGAATAACAGGTGGTGTTTTTTTTTAAACTTTAGATTAAAAATGTTCCAGTCAAACTTTGCTAACATGCTATAATTATTATAGCTGTATCAAATAAAATAAAATAAATATAAAAACATTGGAAAGAATAATTACGGCTGACATGACCAGTCCTGTGAGAGATCATCATAAAGTCCTGTAACACAGCATTGCTTAACACACACATACCAGAGGACTTCTGTTTGCTTGAGCACAAGATGACCATCTTCATTTCTCATCCTGAGCAAATCATTTCCTTGGTCTTCCTTCTCTTCTGTGAAACAAGATAATCTTACTCTGTGTGCAATGAGCAATATTTCTCATTAAACATATAATTAAGTTAATTTAAAGTAAGATTCAGACCAGAGCATTTGATGAGTAAACAAATGTACCTGGGAAGAGCTGATCGTGGCAAGAGTCGCTGAGACTCAGTAATAGCTCTTTTAGTTTTTAGGAAGGTTTGTGAGGGTTGGCTCCCCAAAAACTTCTGAAAAGAAGAACAGCATTATCTGCAAACAATCCTGTAAGACAGAAAGAAAGGAAATATTATTTCATTACATGCAACTTATACATTACTATATACACTTTAACTTATACATTACTTACATACATTATTTTTTAGACCATGAAAGCATTAGTGAATTATTAAGACTTTGACGTGCGACTGTATTTAGGGATCATTTTAAAGACTTTTCCCCTTTCCAGTTACCCACACTTGAGGTCTTATTCACTTGAGAGTGTGTGTACGTGACTATGAGACTGTCCCCGGTCTTAATAATGCCAAAGCACGGTGTCCTTAACACACACTAAACCTCTCCAATACTGCTCCGGAGCGCTATACAACGCTTAGTGTATCCCATCATGCATCATGTTTTGGAATTAATGTGAGACTTTTTGCAGAGATCTCACAGGAGGTCAGGCAACTTTCCAATGTTTGTGAAATATTAATTATAATAATTAGAAATTGAGACTAATTTAGTAGTAAAACAAAGTGTTGCATGTTTTCTTGGTGCACAGAAAAGTATATTTATTTTGTACATCATTTGTAACTTCTTTTTATCACTTAATTAGAAGCACCACAAAATAAATTGTCATCTTTAATAGGGTTAATAGGGCGCTAATTTTAGCGCTTTGGGTTCTAGAAAAGCGCATTAAAATGTATTATTAGGGACTATTGAAAAGACATTTAGAAGTTTCTTTTAAAATACAAAGTTGAAACGAACTTTGTCATGTTAAGATCGACACACATTGTGATCTTCATGCTCACTTGGGCCAAATAAAGGAAATGTGCAAAGATGGCAAGTGTGGGTATTTGGACCGTACAACAGTTTAAGAAACAACAAAATGCTGTGCAAATGATAACAACAGGAATGTTTGATAAAAGGGACAAACTATCACAGACCAACCTGCCTCTGCAGCTTTCTGTCTTCTCCATTTCTGAAGGAATACCTCTCCACAAACACCACTGGGGTGACTGCTTACTTTACGTCTTTTCAGCTAAAAAATTAATACAAGGGGAAAGAAAATAAAACAGAATTATATACAGAATGTTAATAGTGATCTGTGAGCAAAATATTTAAGATATAAACAAATATGAATTGAACTGCAAGATGGGAATTTTTTTTTTTTTTTTTTACATTAAAAAGGTATTACAAGCATGGTACAGTAAATGTGATTACTGTGAAATAAGTCATATAAAAGCACATTAAAACACTACCATTACAGTGGTACAACTATAGTTAATTTGGTGATTAATGTGCCATTACTATACTACAGTAAAGCTACAGTTACTGTGGTAAAAAACAAAAACAAAAAAAAAAACATGGTAAATGTCTTGTTTACTGGGTTTTACCTACTTTTGTAGGTGTCATGGTTACCATGATTTTACTACAAATACAACTTACATCTTTGAACCTGAAATTAATATAAAACGGATCCCAGGTCTGTGGCACGTCACGTCACGTCACGTGACCGATAGAGTTTAACCAGTTAGCAGCTGTGTTCATTTAGTTAAACACAATGCAACTCAAAGACAGCCTCGGATGACCGATGTAATACAGAGAGTAAACATAAGGCGCTCATCTGATTAATAAAGAAGACAGAATACGTTTTAGGACAGGCATTAAAAGAGCATATTTACTACTACTCACCATAGACTGTATAACTCACCCAACCTGCGGCTCTTGCAAACTGATGGAAAGTATCGCGATGTGTGCTGAATGAGACTTCTTGAACGTGATTTCAAAGCGATAAACATCTCATGTCAGTGACGCGTTTTTGACGCTTTGGGGTTGACGCACAGCGCGTGATGCGCGTAGTGGGAGGGGCGGCGCTGTTTATTAATTATGTATTATTATTATTTAGGTATTTCTGTGTTGATTTGCTGTTTATTAATATTTTTTAAAACTATAACGCTAAATCTATCAACATTTATTTAGATGTTATCATATTATCATGTTTCTTTATTTTAATTATATTATTTCGGTCTTATTACAGGTGAAATATTACAGTAAGCCAGAACACGGGCCGAGCGGGGCTCATTCTAAACCCATTAGCGGACATTCATATCACAGAATCTGACAGCGATCAGAGGCTCATCAGCGACATCATTTTAAGAAGCCTTTACAATAGCCTTAATAAAAACTTTTAACTTTAGAGTCTAAAGTAAAAAAATAAAAAATAAATAAAAAAAATAAATCTGTAGGCCTATCGCTAATAAATAATTTATTTATTTTTAGATATTTTTTGTTCTTTTTATTTAAACTAAATTGTTTCTTAATGTGAAAATGTGTTACAGTTATGTGTCAAGGCCTTGATATTGAATTCTGTAATAAAACAAAATTAAATCTAGGCCTATGAAAAAAATAAAAATCAATGAAAAGTAAAAAAAAAGAACCATTGCGCATTTTACAGCTAAAAAAGTTTTAATGTGTTTTTGTCACCAGCAATACAGTATGTTGCTCAGTTTTGTACAGTAAGTTAAGCTCCGATTTTTTTTCAAGTTTCAGTGAGTTTCTTCTGTTGTCCTGTGAAAAATTTAATAATAATAATAATAATTAATCAGAAAATATTGTGCTGATGCACGAAAGATGCCTCCAGTTGAAATGCATTAGTTTAAAAAAAACGTGCTGCAATCATGAAAATAAGGAAATAAACGTGTGCCTGCCACGAATAAATAGATTAAATTACGTGACAAAATCACGAACTGCCGTGAGACTGGGTTTCCGTGTGTGGACCACGGAAGATGAGTGTCATTGACTTGCGTTAGAGTTATCCGTGATCTCAGCACAGACTCACTCCGTGCTCGTATCACAGATTTTAGTTAGGCTAACAGAATCAAAGTGAATCTGTATGATGGCAGGACAATGCAATAGTTACAATAACAGTCAGGTTGGTCATGGTATTTGGTGTTGAAAAAAATAAATACTTCAAATGTTGCGTTTCCAGATGAGATAGCACGTCCATTGAGTGAGGTCTGTACTCCATCACTGAAACGATCCGTGTACGGACCACGGAAGATGAGTGTCATTGACTTGCGTTAGAGTTATCCGTGATCTAAGCACAGACTCACTCCGTGCTCCTATCACAGATTTTAGTTCTGACTATAGCCAAAATGTGTGTAAAACGCCATCAAACTGGATTTTATGATGACAGGACGAGAAAAAATGCCAAGTTAATTACATTCCATTGCAACAGTGTCGACGAAAAGCTTGTAAGTTCCTAAACAAGTGAGTGAGGTCAGGTTGTGGAGGTCCGTGCCATCACAGGACTTTTGTAACTGAAACAAACGTAATTTTTATGATGAAAGGACAATGCAATAACTACAACAGCTGTCTGGTTAATGTCATTATGGCATTTGATATTGGAAAAGAAACAAATACGTCAAATGTTGCGTTTCCAAATGAGAAAGCACGTCCGTTCAGCGAGTTCTGTACTCCGTCATTGAAACGGGTATCCGTGTGTGGATCACGGGAGGTCAGTGTCATTGACTTGCGTTGGAGAAATATCCGTGGCCGGGTCACGGAATTTGGGGCAATTCCGTGATGGCTTCACGGATTTTGAGTTAAGGACCCGTGGACATTTCACGGAATTCTGTGAGACCAGGTTGAACAGCAACAAGAGAACAACCAAAATATAAAAACAAATCCAATATATTCAATAATATTGCAAATGTTGAGTTTGTAAGGTTTTTCTTTTTTATTTAGGCCATTTTAAAAATCCCCTTAATGCTCACCAAGGCTGCATTCATTCCATTAAAAATAATACTGTTATATTGTTAAATATTATTACAAGTTAAAATAATATTTTCAATCGTGAACTATAATTTATTCCTGCGATGGAAAAGCTGTTTTTTCTTTAGCAGAAATCATTGTAAAATAGTTGTGCTGCTGCTTATTTTAGTTGGAACTGTTATCAGTATTTTTATGAATATTAAGTTTAAAAGAACAGCATTTACAGTATTAAAATAATATATTATTAAATAACATACAGTATTAAATTATATATATATATATATATATATATATATATATATATATATATATATATATATATTTTTTTTTTTTTTTTTTTTCATTGAAATCTTTATTGTATTAATCTTTATCACTTTTAATCAATTTAATGCATGGTGGCTGAATAAAAGTATGCATTTTTTTAACAAAATTGTTTACTATATATATGGTACATATTGAACATTCTTTATGAGATATTATCTTTATGCTTTTTGTATACTATTTTTTTCCTTATATCCACCTCTTGCTGTATTAATCATCACTTGATTAATACTTTAATCAAGTACTGTCATGTTCTTTAAAAAGGGTTATATACAAAATGCTACTTCAAAAATGTTTTGCTTTATATTAATAATGTGGTTTGTAGGTCTGAAAAGACTAACTGGTTACTGTCTTTCCCTAATTAAGCTGCCTTATGCTTTCATTTAATGCAGTTTTGATATTAAAATTCATTTTTAGGTTGGTTTGCGGTTGATGGTCAGTTCGCCTGTCAATATCGACATCTGTAATTCTATGTATGTTTTCAATGCCTCTTTCATAAAAGGTGTCACATTGTATAGTCACAGTGTGTGTGTGTGTGTATGTGTGTGTGTGAGTGTGTGTGTGTGTGTCCAGTGTCTTCTACAGCTGCAGCTTCAGCGGATTACCCATCATCCACACGGCAACATTACACAAGTCGTTCTTTGAACAAAAGTCATGGCTGCTATTAATGAGATGGTAATCCCGGGCAGCGCTACCTCCCAAATCTGCTTCCACTGACAGGGGAAGAATGTCCAAACGGCCTGCTCACAACACCCAGCACAACACTGGGGCCATTGTCAGCAGCGCTGGTCTGAGCCCTGGACCCAGCTCAAGAAGTTATCCCCTTCCATCCCGATCCTGTCCCCACACCCCTGTCTCAACCCCTTCACACCCCATGAATAAAAATTAAAGCCCTAAATGGGTGGAGGGAAAGAAAGCGAGGGACCAAAGAGAGAGAAAGAGGAAAAACAAAATGTTTTGCTGGAGATTAGAGTGGGGTATCTGGGATTTTGATGTCTGAGGTTCCCACACGAAGATCTGACATCTACCCATCCTATGACTGCTTGGTTTCACCGTCTCACAAACTGTGAGAGGCCCAACACCCTCGAAAACTATAGAGAGAGGCAGACAGTTCAAGGCTGATGAAACTCTCTTAACACTAACTACCAAAGGTTTACAGTATAAAAGACTGATATAGTTTAATCTTTCATGGTGGAGGTATATTCATAGATATATATATATATATATATATATATAGATATATTCATCAGATCGTAATACTTTTCAAACAGAGAGAACAAACATTAAGTCAAGGATGCAAATGTGCAGAAGTCATCTTAACTGATGGTGCTGTACCTCAAGATGCTTACTAGCCTCTCAAAAAGTTAGAATTTCTTAAAAGCAACATATTTGTTTGAGCTCTCAAAGAGGGATGAGAAAATATATTATATTACAGTAAAAACTGTAAAAGTTTTAACATTTTATTACAATTTGTTTAAAAAAATGTAATGAACTTTCAGCATCATTACTGTAGTCTTCAGTGTCACACGATACTTCAGAAATCATTCTTATATGCTGATTTCCTGCTCAAGAAATATTTATTATTATTATTATTATTATTATTATCATCAGTGTTGAAAACAGTTGTGCTGCTTAATTTTACATTTTTGTGAAAACTGCAATACATTTTTACAGGCTTTTTGGATGAATAGATATTATATGATATGATATGATATGATATGATATGATATGATATATGATGTTTGCAAATAAGGGGTTATGACAACGTTATCTCACGACCAATTCGTACGTATTTTACGAGGTGGCTTATTCGTACGAATTTGTAAGACCTCACTCGTACGATTTTATACGACCCCAGTGACGGTTAGGTTTAGGGGCAGGGTTAGGTGTAGGTCATTCGTACAAATTCATACGAATTGTGCAAATCGTAAAATACGTACGATTTGGCAACAATCATATGAATTTGTATGAGTGTGGTCGTACGAATTCGTACGAATAAGCCACCTTGTGAAAAATGTACAAATTGCCGTGAGATCGGGTTGGTTATGAAAGTCCAGCAGTAGTAAATTTCCATTCCCTTTGTTTGTTATAGCAACACATTTTTTTATTATTATTTATGGATCTAGTCTTAACAAAGACACAACTAAATTATTCCAGAACATCACCTGGCTCCTGCTATTCTGAATGACAAACTGATAGAAATTAACCTGACCTGGTTAGATTTGTACAGCAAAATCTGATATTTCCTCACATACTATGGCAAATAAACTGGATCCATTTATTAAATATATATATATTTAATAAAATTTCAATGTATACAAATGCATTAATTTTTTATTGTGGCTATTAAACATCCAATATAAGGAACAATAATGTGATTAAACTCAGAAGAAAGCTAGAGCGGGATGTGAGCGGTGTTAATCTGGCGAGGTTTGAATGTTGACAGCTAAAGCTCTGTTTGACTAACATGTCAAAGTTTCACCCAAACAGAGGAAATGCCACACAGGAACTACTGACACTGGGATCAGGCCGCTTTAGCATGAATTATTTAGCATTTCTCATGGGACAGAGAGAGAGTGAGAGTTTGTAGCTGTCATTTGCGGGGCATGGTCAGTCTTTCTCACTCTTCTCTGCGAGTACAGAAGTTCTAAAGTTTTCTTTCTCTCTATTCAGGAGGTCCCTTGGTGCATGGGCTTTTTCGCCACTGTTAGTATTACAAAATCCCCATTCAGTATAACCCTTGTCACCTGTCAACTAAGCCAGGCTGTTTCTCTAGGTCTTTATCCCCTACACACACTGAGAGAAAATAAAATGAGCAGCTAAGCTTATACCCAGCCCCCATTTGATGCGTGCACACACCCTATAAACACACACACACACACACACACACACACACACTAAAACCGCATGTCTCAGAGCTGCTACTCTAGCAGATTAAAATTCATTAGCCTGTTCTATTTAAGAAACGTTAACATTGCGTTGGTTATTGTTGGTCATTCATTAGGTGGTCAGGGGAGTTCACATGGGTCCTCCAGGGTGGTCAGATCCTAATTCTCATATCCAACCATTTTTAAGCATCTCAGCACAAACAAACAAATATGAGGGGCTAATTGCAACAAATATGTATCATATATGGTTATTCCAATATTTATCTATTTATGTGTTCCCCAACAAATGCAGGTGTTGCATTTATTTCATCACTGGTTTAACACTGTTTTTAGCAGCATACAGTACATGTGAATTCTAAACAAGTTTAGATATTACAACACAAGTTCTGTTGATTCAGAAATTATTCGGTAATTGACATTCAGAACTCTTTATGCCAGGACAACTAGTGAAGCAAATACTTTAAAACAAGCTTAAAAATTACTTGTTAAATTCAAGGATGATTATTCTTGGAAATCAGCTTCAATCATATCATTTACTCAAACTTATCAGTTGATTTTTGCATAAACCTAAACATTATTTTTAAGCTATTTTTTTTCTGCATGTGGCATCCTACCAGACAAACACAATGACCAAAATACAAAAGCACAGAAAAGAGCCACCCTGAAGCATGATCTCACTATAGACCTAATCTCTTCCCTCTTCCTGAATACAAATCACACAAACTGCTGTAGCCATATTTACCAAACACACACAAATAAAAGAATACTTTAAGTTGGATACAATATAAATCCAATGCTTTTCATTTAAAGGATGACTTGTATTGTCTGCTGATCAGAAAATATTTCACATTTTTAGTAAACTTAGTAAAAACCTGGTTAATAAAACTATATATAAATGATGTGCAATGGAAAATTTGTGTTACCTTATAATGTTGTCTCTTATTTTTATATTTTCATATAACCATATTTGATAATAAAAACAATTAGATTTAACTATTTAAAAGTAAAACATATAGACATTTAAATGTGCCATGTCTGTATTCATCATGAACTGTGTTATATACAGAATTACATCAAAATGAAAAAATAAATGGATGGTCATTGAATGGAAACATCTAAATAAACAAATGAAACTATATTGGTTATGTTATGTTTTTTTTTTTAGAAATCTCTGAAACAAATTGCAGGAACCAATTAAAAAGTAAAGCTTGAACAGTCATAGAGACCTTCTTAGTCAGTTTCATGTGTAATATTTGTGCTACTAATATTTGCATATATTTAATTCTTGAGTATGATACCTACATTTAATTAAGAATTCGAATCAAAGCCAAATCCAAAGCTAGTGTGCAGTGAACAGTGTTACAACAAATGCTGACCTGACCGGTCAAAATGGCCTGTACCTGGTGTCAAAAGCTGCCATGAAGATCGGGTACTGCACATTTCAGTGGCGGTCAAGAGGGAGCCTGTCCAGCAGCTGCTCAAACTGAGGGTCGGAAATCTCCAGGCCAAACCTGTGGAAAAGGTCAGTGGTTGGTCAGCACGGGGTCACTGATGCCACCCTAGCCTGAGAGTCCACTCATCAGGGCTGGCCAGTCCAGCAGGCTTTAAGCATACGCCACTCATTGACCCTGTCGCACACTGCAGAGTCAAGAGGTCATAAGGTCAGCTGCCCTCTTCACCCAGCCATCGCACAGAGCTGGACACACACTGGCCAGTCAATCAAGGGATTAGACTTTACATACACGTATGCACACCCTCAGATATTCACTCACACAAGCTACAACCATCACTCGCTCCAGAAAACATAGATAAAGACAAATGAACTTATCAAAGATTATGAATAAAAATGTGAGATTGTCCTTCAGATCTGACAGTCACGGTCCACACTGACTACAATACAACATACTCAAAGAAAGAGGATTACGGTGAGGTAAATGTGTTTTAAAGGACAGAGAGAAAAGACAGGGGAGTTTCAGTCTTTAGTAATTCGAGTAAATTAGGTTCTCACTCCATTCAGGACAACATAGGTCTTCAGTCACAGTCCTGGATTACTGAGGCATGAGCCACATGACCGAAGGAAAATATTTTTAACAACTTAGTAATTCAGCAGATGACAGTTTAGTAAAGTGGTTCTCACAGGGGCCAGAGCCCACTAGGGGACCTCTTCAAACTTCCAAGGGGGCCGCAAGATGGCTTAAAATTATTTAAAACGCATACCTACATAAACACCATACATTTATAGTATTCATTTTCTAATTATGCAAGGCTGTAAAAGATTTTATCAGGCAGACATTGCTGGGAAATTGTTTTCTGTGAGAGAGTAATTAAATACATAAAATCCTAAAAACTAGTCAAATAAATAAATGTCATCATGAACAACTAGTCATTTAAATTCACTTGCAATAAAAATTAATAAAAGCTTAATAACACTGTTCATGGAATTATGTAATTATGAAATCTAACTATTCATAATTGTTTTAAGCAATATAGTAAAAAAAAAATCTAAATACTGAGAAAATCATTTTTAAAGTTGTCCAAATGAACTCTTAGAAATGCATATTACTGATCAAAAATTAAGTTTTGATATATTAAAGGTAGGAAATTTACAAAATATCTTTATGCAACCTGATCTCTACTTAATATCCTAATGATTTTGGCACAAAAAGAAAAATTTATAATTTTGACCCATACAATGTTTTGGGTTACAAATGGTGGTGGGAACTGGAGTCAGGTGGAAAAACCACTGGTCCAGTCATATAGATCTAGCAGTATCAAGCAGTCCTAACATAATTTTTAAAGCAAACATGTTAAAGTTGAGACTTGATCAGACAATAAGCATGTATAATTTGTCACAACAATTTAGAAAAATATTTTTCTCACAATAATTATGCAGCTTATATAGATAGAAAGAGTGTTCCTAGCAGCTCTGAATTCTTCTTTACTTACAGTCCCTTTGTTAAGTTTGTCAATGTTCCTATACAAATACACACAGAGAGAAATACACACATATATTGGTAAAAATATTATAGAGAATTTTCTGAGCACATAAGCTCTTGGTAAGACAATTGGATTTTCAGACTCAAGAGAGATGCTTCGAGCTAGAGGGTTTGGAGTTGAAGTGGTTTGAAAGGAAACTCATTTGAGCAGATGGGTTTCTGTCATGAGGTTCTTAGTAACAATGCAAAATTACATTTCAATTTCATTTCAACATTTCAACATTTCAACCTTTGACCTAGAATTTTGTAAAAAAAAATCTTGTGTCTTAAAAGAGAGAGAAAAGATACCTATTATCAATCTAGAGGATGTTAATGGGGTTTTGCACACAAGGAGAAAAGAGAAGAAAGAGTGGAAGAAGAGAGAGAGAATGGGATTGTACTCACTGAAAGGTTTGGAGGAGGGAGATGTACTCTGACTGAAACAGGTCAGTTAATTTGACCTCTTAATGAGGAAGCCCCACTGATGTTCTCATTAGAATGAAACCTGCAGGGGAAAAAACATATAAGATTCAAACAAGCACTACAAACTATTCTGAGTCAGAGTTGATTAAGAAAGTACTTACAAAAATGTAAAGTAATCATCTTTTGTTTACAGATTGCATTTGTTCTAATATTTTGTTATCTAATGCAATACAATTCATATATTGTAAAGTGTGGCTCATCCCAAAACTTTTTGGGGCCACTGTGTTTTGTCACCATGGTGAAAGGTTCTATACTTTGTAATTGTTTGCCTGCCCCATTTTATTCTTCCGCCAATCCTTTAAGCTGTGGACCACCCCAATCAAACCAAACACAGTCAGGCTAGGCCTAGTGTTCAGCTGCTGTTTACTGATCCCTGTGTGCTGGGTGACCCAGGGCAGGGAACAACTATGGGCTGTAAGCTTGTTAGAAATGGAAAGAGTTTGACTACAAGGCTTAAAGATCACTTTCTGTGGATGTGTCTGTGTAATTTGGGTTCTGTGTAAGCACAGAAAAGACTCAGACTTTCTGTTTCCACATTGCATTGTTACTGATGACAGAACAGAATAATCTTAAATGTGGGGGTAGTGAGATTTTGTTTGTTTGTTGATGTAAATTTCAGATAAATATTCTGATATTAGCCAAAAGAGATTTTGGTTATAGTTCAATTATGTATGTGTCAAGTAAATTCATTGATATGATTGACTGTCAAATCCCAATTAAATATCCCAATGCAAATGCCAGACAACTGGCATTTGCATGTATTGATATACTCAAAATATGAAATATTGATTTATATCGATTCACCTATGTGATTTAATCACTGTCAGTTTGAGCGAAGTTTAAAACATGCACATAAAGTTTTGGAATTGTTGGAGTTGAGCTCTCTTTCTATTGATTATACATGCTTTCTGAAATTCTGAAACACAGTATACTCTTAAAATACAAAATTAACTCTCAATTATTCATGTCTTTAAAAACAAAACACAAGAGTTTAATGAATTATGAAAATTAAAAAATATAGGACTGCTATATATGTTTTTAAAACCTTAGTAAGAAAAAGAGCTTCCTCTTAGCTGCAAAAATGTAGATAAAATAAATAAACTGCAGAATGGCAGGTGTTGGGAACTTGGAGGGATCAAAGCTCCATATGAATAATAATATTATCAGGATATTATGATGTAAATCTGACCAGTGTTTTGGGTGGGAGATGATCTTGTGAGGGATGCCATCTGAACTTCTGTCCTGGAAGGTGCGCAGGAAGTTCAAATACTGCACACAACCCTTATTCAGCTTCAGAACACACTGAGACCGAAACAGAGCCAGGTGCTCTCTCTTCAGATGCAGGTCAAACTTTCTCAGCACCTGCAGAAAGCCTGCCGCCATCACCTACAAAACGAAACACACGATATATACATAAATCAATAAGACTCACATTTCTGGACCAGTCTGCTTTCATCCTCTGAGCTCCTTCCCTGAATCTCTCCTTCAGCCAGGTCTCTATGGCCATAGATCTGTGGAGCTCCTCTTCTGCTTTACAGAGTGTCATACCAGGAGCTGCAGGGTAGAGGAAGATATGACAGGATATTATGTATTAAATGACCATTTAAACTCTCGGATTAATTACATTTTCTGATGAGTTCATATTAAACAATGAAACAAAAGCTAAATCCTCTCTCTGAAGAAACTCTGAAGAAACAGGACCACAGCATCCTCTAGTGCAGAGTTTATTTTGTAAATTGACTTCTCTTGATAAATTTGGCTATTGATTATTTTGTAACTTGACAGCTGAGGATACTTTATAAATCCAATAAAGAAATAAATAAAACTATTTTGCTTGTGATACAGGTGTTCTACATATGTTAATATTATTAGCTAACATGTAACTTAACCCTTTGTCTTGGTTTTGGGGAAATGCAAGTGCGGTAGTTTTTCCTCATTGTTTGGTTCAGTCCTTTTGCTCAATCCCAATTTCTTTAGAAAAATTGTCTGTTTAACTGCTCCAAATCCATCCACATCTTACCTGTTTAAAACAGATAGGTATTATCTATTAAGGCTGCATTTGTTTAATCAAATATACAGTAATACACAGAAATATAAATAAAAGAAACATGTTTATAGATTTTATGTATTAATATTGGTTTAATACATTTAAAAATGCAATTTATTCTGATTCAGAAATCACTCTTATATGCTGATTTGTAGCACAGGAAACATTCTGCTGATTAATATTTTGCTTATTTGCTTCTTTGAGGAATAGAAAGATCAAAAGGGCAACATTTATTTGAAATATAAATCTCTTTTAAGATTACAAATTTCTTTACTGTCACATATCATTTTAATACACCATTGCAAAAATAATTTCTAAATAAAAATAAAAATCCTTGAGGCCAAATATTAGAATGGTAGTCTATGCTTTAACATTGGTATCATTAAATATTCCAAATGCTGACACGCTATAAATCAATTTTTATTTATATAAAATGGCTCAATTTAAAATATTTAAAATGTAAAATCATTTTTTTCTTTATTTTTTATCTGAGCGTGTGGGGGTGTGAGAGAGAAAATTGCAGAGATTGTTTAAAAGTCCTGTTTTTGTTTCTCCTTTCTTTGAATCTCTCTCTCTCTCTCTCTCTCTCTCTCACACACACACACACACACACACTGTCAATCATACATATGATTCTCTTTATTACATCCCTCTATCTCTTTAACTTATTCTTTCTTGTTCTTTTCAAGCCTTATGTACCCATAAATCTGCCTTTTGCACACTTTTTGTGTGAGGCACAGTTCTCTTCTTTTCCTGTTGCTTTTTCATCCTTATCCCTCTCGTGCTGTCTTTTTATTCAATCTTTTTTTTCTTTCTCTCATCCTATCTTTCCCATCTCTCACTTGGACTCTCATAGTCAATGTGTCTGTAAGAAAGAGAGGGGAAAAATGTGTGAGATTAGTCACAGAGATTTCATTTATTTTGCTCACGGCTGGAGAGTGTCTTGGTCTGATCAGGTCTTATGCAATCAGTATAACACACACACACACACACACCAACTGAACTTTCACACTATTGCACACTCCCTCTACAACCTCATTGTATTATACTGATGCTTTAAACAGTTAGGTACAATAGTTGCAGTAGTAAAGAGAGGGAGAATGGAGGGGGCAACAGAGCGGTAAGCTGCTTTGCTGATCATCCTTTTGCTTTCTGTCCTCCCTGAGCATCTAAGCTGCTGTCTCATTCCCTGCTGCTGAACTTTGAGCATGAGCCGTTTGTGCTATATATATATATATATATATATATATATATATATATATAAAGATCAGTTCTTACCTATTGTTGTTCCGCTCACGTTTGTTTTTGAACAAATAGGTTGAGTCAATGATTCAAAGACTCACTCACTCAATGCCACTAACGGTAATGATGTAATTTACAGAATGACAAATTTGAGGATGGGAACTTTTTTTAGAAAACGTCAAATGACAAAGATCTCACCTGCTGCATGCAGGTCCTCTCAGCAGGGCCATTTACTGAGGAATCGTAAGAAGGCCCACGGGGTTATTTTACTTGCATCTGGATCTTTCAGGCTACCATAAAACTCCTCAGAACTGATAAGCACTCGGTCAGAGAGGCAGAGAGAGAGGGCAAGACAGGATATTTTTAAATAAGGATCTTGAAACACTGATAATTAATAATTGTCATTATTTACCGAAATAGATATTTTTCCAGCTGTTTAGCTGTGACAGGCCTCCTCAGGAAATTTGTAAGGATCTCAGGTAATGCAGATCTAGGAAAACAATAAACTTAAGACAATGGAAGCATTTCCAATATTTCTATCTGTGTGTGTGCCTGTCTTCACCTGTTTACCAGAGGTTTACCGTCAGGGTGGTTGTTCTTGAAAAGGACTTTGAGTGTCAGAGCTTTGATTTTTACTTTTCTTGTCTTGAAATGACACACATTACTCCAAATTTAATTATGTGAATGAATAAACTTAGTTCAAACTAATGTTTCTTATTTTTCTTATTTAATGTTTCTTATATTTTTAAAGAAATATAAATAATCCTTTAGTTACTTCTTGCTGCTACACTCTTAAAAATAAAGGAGCTTCAAAAGGTTCTTCACAGCGATGCCATAGAAGAACCATTTTTGGTTCCACAAAGAACCACCCGGTCAAGGGTTCTTTAAAGAACCATCTCTTTCATACCTTTTCATAATCTGAAGAAATTTCTTTGGCCACAAAGAACCTTTTGTGAAACAGAAAGATTCTGCAGATGTTCATGGTTCTTTATGGAACCATTTAGACAAGGTTCTTCTATGGCATTGTGAAGCACCTTTATTTTTAAGAGTGTATATGTTGCAGACCAAATTTAGCTTTTCCTTTCTGGAGATCAGTTATACAGTCTGCAAATTTGACAAATAAATAAATGAACCGAGCAATCATTTTCTGATAACAGAAGATCTCTTCTCAATGTTAAATCTGAGAAAACATGTCTGCATAAAACATTATTGTGTAGCATGTAAATTCGTTTGCATTAACTGAAAGATTTGAAAGTACTGAATGTATTAAATATGATGAGTGACAGCATTTCAAGCTTCTATTGTGAGCTGGATGGGATGGAGGGGTTGTGTGTTTATCCATATACGCTCTCTGACTCTTATGATGGGTGTGTGTGTGTGTGTGTGTACCCCACTGTGTGACTAAGGCAGCTCTCGTGACCAGGCGGAGTCGAGGGGGCCTGTGTGCTGGGTTCAGTCGGTCAGACAGACAGGACCCCAGGGATAAGACTGGCAGGGTTAATCACACACAACACCCCCTCTACAAGACAGACACCTGCAGATTTGCAGCACTTTCTCTCACACACACCCATTTGCACATATACTCCCTCCTTCTCCTTCTCTTTATCTCTCTTTGCTCATATCTCTCCTGGGTAAACTCTGTTACACATTGGTGTTAACCACTGAGCTGCAGCTGAGATTTTATCAGTTCTTGTGTTTTATTCTACATGAGCAGTCGCTCTCGTTCTCAATGGGATAATGCCAGGCTTTGATGTCAGAAGGGGGAACACAGGCCAGCAACTTTGTCACTGAGAGGAGAGCACATGGGGATACTTGAAAACATGCATGTATTAATGCAATGCACTCGGAATTACACTCTGTGGGAAACACATTGTGCACCTATGCAAACACTATGTGCACAATAATAATAAAATAAAAAATATTGCATTAAATAAAATATTAAACCAGGTGGCATCTGCAACAAATTATGCTGGACTTTTTCACAGCACCAATATCACTTACTATTAATATCACTTATTTCAGAGCTCAAATATGAATAGCGGTCCTTATTATTATTATCAGTGTTGAAAACAGTTTTGCTGCTTAATATTTTTGTGGAAACCATGATAGAAGGAACAGCATTCAGTCAACTTAAATAACAGCATTTATTTGACATTACTTTTTATAGAATTATTATAGAATTATAATTATTATAGAATTATTTTCTAACACAACACGTTCATTGTTGATTGAAATGTTTCTTGAGCGGCACACTAGAATTAGAATGATTTCTGAAGGCTCATGTGATACTGAACACTGGAGTAATGATGCTGACAATTCAACTTTGCATTTGCCATTTTAATTATTGTTAATAAGCATTGGATCTATTTTCTATTTTATAACATAAAACCCAACTAATTATTCTGATATTTTATTATCAATGTAATGATATTCATCTACTAAGTGTTCAAATATTGATTCAAATATACTACTTTTTGGGCTACTGTAGCTGCAGTGTGTTTTTAGCACAGTAATCATAAACGTATCATTAGTGAAGTAATGTGTGGCCCAGTGCTGGACTATGTTCTATGAGAGACTCTATTGTGACCCATATCAAACACAAATCACAAATTACAGTACTTAATATTCTACACCCAGTAGGTTATTTACTCGAATGAGGGAGCAAGGTAAACAGCAAAATATTTTTTTCATGAAACTATTACAATGCAAAAGTTTTGTGAATCATAAACCTATACATGTTCCTGCAGTATACTGCTCCTTTAAATGCATTATAAGCATTTATACAATAATTATCTGAGGCTGAGCAAGAAGACACTCTGGTTTTACTGACCACTAGACAATTCATTCCCTTGATGAGACAGCGCCCTCGTGTGGACTAACACGTGAAAGACTTAACAATCATAGTAACATGACAATCGTATTACTAACGTTGGTTTAAAGGTCATGAAACCCTAAAATAATATTTTGAGACGTTAACAGATATTGCACATGAAGTAATTTTTTTAAATGCCAAAATAAAATGAATTTTCCGTTAAAGGCTCTCTTAAACGTAGATAGACCGTGATAGTAAATTTTATTTAGACTAAGGAATCTTTTTTTGAATTATTTTTCCTTTCTGATGAGCTCGAGGTCTAGATAAAGTCTCGATGAAGGGTGTTAAATGGTAGGGAGCCATACTAAAGCCACCGTAAACATCTTGACTCTCCTGCAAGTCTTATAAGAGGAGATGACGTTACTGTTTACTGTTTTACAAAACATCAGCCAAGCGTTCGCGCCTGCAGGTCGCGCAGGTTGCACGAGCAAATCTTAAATGCTCGTGATGTTAGTACACGAGACCAAGAGTACGCGTTCAAGTTTTTTATTTTATATAAAGACAAGCTACGTTTAAATGTGAAGGCTCAGAATCCTAAACCAATCCGTAAAAGAATAAATAAAGAAATAAAATGCAAACTTCAGTCCTCAGAATCACAAATAACCGCTCATGACCCTCTCTGTTTGCGCTGTCCATGGTGCTACTTCATTAAGCGTTAGGCTACTGAAAAAGTGAAATTTCAGTAAGTATCTTTGATTATTGCTATTTGTCATTTAAAAAGTGCATTTCCTAAAACAATTCAGATGTGTGTGTGTATATATATATATATATATATATATATATATATATATATATATATATATATATATATATATATATATATATATATATATATACCCGAGTTCATAAAGGTCAGTCGTGTGTTAAGAAGTGTGTCGCCAAGTGCAGCTCTAAATTCTTTTGGGCTTCCCATACAAGTTGAACATGCAACACTGGCAGGTGAGCATACATGATATAAAATATCAGTCGATGATAGATCACAAAAATTCACATCTGGTGAGATCACAATGATATAAAGCTCACCATCTTCTACTTACCAATCCAAACTCTGCTGCCTCACAGGTCCAGCATGCCAGCAGACAGATCACAGTTGAGACACAGTACAAATGTATCATAGACTGTGTAGTGAGAATTCCCAAAAAGCAGGGATTCCTGTCCTTCAGGAGAGGCAACCTCGCCAACATCATCAGATACTTCCCCACACAAGCACTCAACTTTGCCTTCAAAGACAAGTACAAGAAGATCTTCCTTGGAGGAGTGGATAAGAATACCCAGTTCTGGTGATTCTTTGTCGGTAATCTGGCCTCTGGCGGTGCCGTCGGTGCCACCTCTCTGTGCTTTGTCTACCCTCTCGAGTTGCCAGAACAAGGCATGCTGCTGATATCGGCAAAGGCGCAGCAGAGAGAGAGTTCACTGGCCTTGGGAACTGCCTTGCCAAGATCTTTAAGTCTGATGGTATTAGGGGTCTGTCCAGGGCATTATTATTGACAGAGCCGCTTACTTTGGTATCTACGATACAGCCAAAGGTAAGCAACGAATCAGAAACGTCTGATGTAGATAAAAGAAATTGCTTGTCAAATACAACTCAATGACATTGCCTGACTCTATCACTCAGGTATGCTCCCAGACACCAAGAACATTGTCATCAGCTGGATGATCGCCCAGACTGTCACAGCTGTTGCCGGTATCATTTCCCTTTGACACCAATAGACGTCATATATTGATGCAGTCAAAGAAACCTGAGCTTCCATACCACCTCAGCAGTGCCACAAACTGATCACATCCATGCCACGCCGAATTGAGGCAGTAATTAAAGCAAAAGGAGTCCCTACCAAGTATTGAGTACATGTACAGTAAATGAACATACTTTCCAGAAGGCCAACAATTCACTAAAAATTAATTTTATTCATAAATTTATGAAGTATTCTAATTTGTTGAGATCGTGAATTGGTGGGTTTTTTGTTAAATGTGAGCCAAAAGCATCACAATTAAAAGAACCAAAGAACCACCTTTTCAAAAGCACTTCAGGAGTGACCAATGAATGACTGGCATTGTTAAATTCATTGTGACAGACGGGACGTGTGTCACTTCATATGAGCATGCCAGATATTCAAGTGTCACAACTGAGTCAATAAACAAATCACTTTTGATTTCCGAATAATGTAACAACACTGAATACAATAACTAATAAAGCATTTATTTCACATTAAATTTACAGACACGATAACAGCAAAAGTGGCTTTAAAATTACATACACAGCTTAAATATATATATATAAAGTCTTCTTGTTGTCTGTCACATATAGGCACTAGTTTACTTTTGAATGTCTCAGAAAATGGAATGTCACACTTCATGGTCCTCCCGAACAGTGTTGACTGAATTCATTTAGTCTCCTAACACATCAAAACATGTATATAAGCCACACACTGTCAAATAATTAATTTCAGCAAACATTTAGCTGTGTAGATTTTCTGACAAATATTTAAATTTATATCAATCCACATCTGGACAAATTACCATGAGCTCAAGCAGTTTGAACTTTTGCAACATTCACCCAGAATGTTTGGTGTTGTGACCTACAGTCATCTTCTCTACTTACAGTAAGAGCAGAACATGTACGTGAAAGTGTCAGAGGTGGAGAAAGAGAAGGAAAGGATTTAGGATCATGACCATGCAGGACGTGGTATTGTTCTACTGAGCTTAGCCGTTTCCGGTCTAGATTTATTAGGACTACTTCCAGGTCTTGAAGTCCTCCCTGCTGTCATGGAAAGACAAGAGCTGTGTTAATTGTACTGTTAATATGAGATTTAACAATATACAAAATTAAATGCATGTAATGCAGTTAAAGTTCTTAAAGAAGTAGCTCAATATTTCTTCTCAGAGGAGAAAAATGAATGCAAAGAGAATTCACTATATTATATATTTTATGCACTACAGAATGCATATTATTTATATAATGCATATATATAAATATATATATATATATATATATATATATATATATATATATATATATATATATATATATATATATTAATCGTCAATAGTGCAAGTAATTTGTTTATTATTCCTGATCTCTGAAACATACAGTTGAATATGGAATAATGCAATAGGATGACATACAGATGACTGTACATAAAGTGCTTCAATTTGTGTGTCTTGTGTAAGCATGTACCAGATGTTTTGCTGGACTTGAGTTTGACTGGTGGAAGAGCTGTAACAGGTGTTCCCAGGTATCGGCAATGCCGCTGGTAATCAGCTAGCTGTTCATCTCGGGTCAAGCCAGGAGTGGGTTTCACAGATTCTAGACGCTTCAGGAATGCCTGCAAGCATACAGCACATATTTACACATACAATGAATTCTTTGCAATGCCCAAAACAATGACCCCTCTGCCATACTCAATATTTTACAGGCAACAAATCAAATTTGCTTAATTATAACGATAATTATTAACATGCTTAGCATGCTGACATAGAATTCCTTTCATTATTTAGCTTGGACAAAAAAAAACTTAATATGGATTAAAATAATTGTTGAAAAAATAACTAAAGGCATCAAACAATGACTAACATCATGAATATGGTATTTACACTGTGTATTAAATAAATAATTAAAACTAATTCTGAGACAAAAAAAAAGAAAAAAAGAACAATAACAATCGGATAAATTGTACTTTTTTGTATTCATTTAAATATTATTATTTCCACTAAGATTTTTATATCATCACAAATTTAACCAACCAAATCAAATGAAATTCATTATTAATGAAAGCTGCTTTAATTAATAAATATTTACAATTAACTATAATGTTTTTTTCATTACATAATTTACAGAAAATGTGTTTGTCACAGAATTGCCACATTGGTCTTAAGGCTTAATAAAACATATTTGACATCTATAAACACAAATTAACTTGCTTCAAAAAGGATAACCAAGAGACAAAGCCACAGTGAGCCATTGAGAATAAAAATAACCAGAGCAGACTTTCACGTTTTTGAAAGTCTTTTATGCTCACCAAGGTTTATTTGATAAAAATACAGCAAATGGTGAAATATTATTACCATTTAAAACAACTTTTCTATTTTAAAATGTCACATCCTTCAGGCTAATTTGCTGATTTTGTGGTCAAGAAACATTTCTTATTCATGTCGAAAACAGTTGTGCTACTTGTTTTGTGGAAACTTGATAAAAAAAATTTTTCAGCAATCTATGATGACTAGAAAATTTAAAAGTAAAATGTTTTTGTAAAATATAATTTTGCAAATGTAATTTCTGAGTGTATTCTGGCTAAGCATAGGTATTAATTTCTTAAAATAAGCATCTTTTGAATGGTAGTTTACATGATTCAAACTCACCATCTCTTGCTTGATACAGGCTGACAAATAAAGTTTCTCTCTTATAATAGGAGTTGCATGTTAGAAAAACTAAAAAAATAGGCAATAGCTCCCTCTAGTGAAAGGAGAGAGAATTTTTTTGTTACATGAAATAAATAAAAGACTTGACTCTGACCAGGTTTTCCTTCTGAATTCGCTCTTGCTCTCGTTGTCTGTTGAGGGCACTGTGGTAAAGCCGTATGGGTGGTGCACTACTCCTGCGACTGCTGGTTTTGGAGCAGGCAGAGCTGCCACTTCGTGAACGTGCCGATGAACGGGACAGTTCGCGTAATAGCCGCTGGTTCTCCCGGTCGATCTCCTGTACCTCTTCATTTGTGAAAGAATAGTTCTTACGTCTGCTGCCAACACTGGAAGGGCTGGAGACCACGAGTACTCGGTCTAACTGTTTCTCTACTTTTAAGAAACCTGCAAAGGGAGAGAAAGAGATTCAGCGAAAAAAATATATATTTATTTATATCTCAGTCCATTGCACCAACCTGGTCCATCCTCTCCTTCAGAACTTATAGAGCCCTGACCGTCCGAAACATCATTCGCAACCCCCCTCTCAGAAACACTGGGCTGTTGTTGAACATCTGCTGCAGGTTCAGAGGGCAGAACCACATCAAGGGACTGGGAAGGACTAATATTTGGTGTCGAGAGAGGGGTAACATCAGTGACCGTGTCTTCAGATTCTGCCGTTTCATTTTGTCGCTCTTTCTGGTGAGCTGAACCCACCCGCTGATGTTTTACAGGTGATATCTGAGAGCTTCTCTCTTCACTACTGTGGGAGGACTCAGGATCAGATGATGATGAACGGCTACGGCTCAGCTTGTGGAATTTTCCTGCAGATTTTTTAGGCGATCCATGGGACAATCCCTTATGTTTTGTTGATCGTGTCACTGGCGATCTCAAATCCTCCTCACTTTCATCGTCACTACGATGGTATCCATCATCTTCATCATCATCATCATCATCACTGTTAACATTATCAATGGTTTTCCTGAGTTTAAAATCTTCCTCAGATGAGTATGAATGCACACTTGATCCTTCATCTGATTGACTGCCGTTCATAGTCTCTGAGGTTTTGGCAACTGGGAGTGATGAAGAGCCTTTGAAAAAGCCATCATATTCTGTCTCTTCTCTTTGCCTTCTCCTGCCCTGGTTTGAATCATCCTCCAATCTGGGTTTATCTTCCAGGTTCCTTTTACTTTGAGCTAAACTTCCTAACTGATCCATTGAAACATGGGTGTCTTTTGCGGTTCTCTCATCTTGTCTTTCTGAGACTTTCTGTTTATTGAGCTGCCCATCTTCAGAGCCAAGTCCATGAGCTTCACCATCACTGTCAAAGAAAGAGTGGTCAACTTCTCCCTCTAGCTCTTTGGGGCTGTACATGTCTGCAGTGCGTCTTTCAAATGTGTCCTCATTCAGTGGAATCTGAACGGAAAAAGGAGAAGAATTGGAAAAATTAATTTTCTGAACAAGTTCTGTTTTCTAAAGCAGTGGTTCTCAACTAGGGGGCTGAGGCATGTATGATAGCTTAAAAGTATTTTTTAAAAGACAATACAAATCACTTCTTCTTATCTTAACTCACCTCAGCAACAACCATTCCTAATGCCCAAGGGGGTGGGGGGAGGGGGTATAATATATATATTATGGAATATAATTATTATTAAATTATTATTTTTTTAATTTACTTAAAAATTGTGTGAATTTTATTTTAAAAGTGTTATTACGCTTAATTCTTGTCCAGTAAACCACAAAAACTTGGTCGCTTAATTGCTATCTTTCCTGTGGCTGTTATGGGCGAAACGCTGGGAAAGAAAGTTTGATTGAATGGGTGAATAAACCTCAGATCTACAAAAAGTGTCGATTTACAAACACATAAGGCCCTATGAAAATTATTCTCGAGACTAATAATTTTTTAACGATTGCTAAAATAATAATTCTTACAAAACCAACTGTTTTTTTTTTCTTTTTTCAATTTATTGATTCAAGTAAATCATTACACAGGCATAATAAATGTTTATATAATGATAAAAATATTAATCGTTATTATTAGTTTCACATATAGCCAAACATAACATAGTAAGTTATTCATTCAGTCTAAAATAAAAAAATAAATAAATAAATAAAAGTACACCTAACATTAAGGGACTGATAACCAATTGAGAATAAATAAAACCAATTATCAGTGCATCCCTGTTGTTTCCCGGCATTAAAAAAAAAAAAAAAACAATACAATGAAGATCCTGAGTTACAATGAAAAGTTCAATGAACACTTACAGAGATAAAGTGTTGGTGTACCTGAGGCCTGCTTCATAAAACAAGTTTACCAAATAAACCAGGTTTACTTCAGTTAGTCTGACTTATTGTCCGTTAATTTGGTTCAAAATAAGCCAGACTTACTGAAATAAGCCTGGCTTAAAACTTGTTTTGTGAAACAGGCCCCTGAACATGCTCATGATACACACATGGGACTTGTTTCCATGACAAAAACTTTAACAAGCTGCTTAGCAATCCATCCTTCCACAGAGATACAACAACTAGCAAGCTAGCAAGACTAGCAAACTCTGCTACGTTTAATATGCATATTTAAATGCAGTAGAGATTAGACAATAAATGTAACGTTTCATACGCAAAACTCAAGCACGCCAACGCAAACTCATTCAGCTCACGTATGTTATGTTAGTTAGTTAGCACTAGCACTGCCTACCTTTAGACATTCACACCAAAAACATGCGGGACCGCGATACTGTCAGACTAAATCTCCAGCTGACGTACTTCATTTTATTTCGCTGATTATCTCCAAATACTGTTCAGTAAGATAAAGGCTGAAGATACGAGTCAAAACAGGCTTTTTCAGCTGTCCAGCATCCTGCACAGAGAGGTGTGTGGGCTCGTTAGATACTGTAACCACCAGGTGACGTCATTTCCTCAAATAGTTTGGCGCGCAAAAAAAAAAAAAAAAAGAGAAGAGAGCTGCTGTATATATTTCTCTTCGGGTCTTTGGGTCATTATTTGCCTGGCCAGATATATTGCAATGATGCAATTAAGATAATTTAAAAATGAATGTAGATTATATTTATGGTTGCTTGTTATTTTTTATTTTTTATTTTTTATTATTGCAAGACAAAAAGAAAACAATACAAAACAGCACTGCACTGAGAAACAAAATCAAAGGATTTAAAAAAAACGACAATCAATCAGTAAGAAAAATATTTTCATAAGCCGTAATAAACCTGTTATTCTTATTGCTATCAATGGGGTTTCAAGATTTAATAAAGAGCTGTTTTTAATCGTTGTCTTTCCTGTTGCTGTTATGGGCGAAACTCTGGGGGGGGGGGGGGGGGGGGGAGCGTGATGTGTGAATAAAGCGTGACCTCAGTTCTACAAAGTGTCAGTTAATTTGTCTAGGCATAACGCATCTACACTGATGATCCAATTCAACCATTTTAATAAGCAAACATGACTTTAGTTAAACAATTCAAGCATCTCTAACGGTTTGAGCTGCATTGTTACAATCTGTTTCAAAATGATTTATCAAGCTGATAAACAAGCATGGCTTTTGTCTGTTATATTATATCGCAGTACGTGACAAGTGTGCATGTTGCTGCTGCCAGCTAAAGGTTGGCTTTCTGCTAGATTGTGTGCGTGCAGCTTAGTCCTTAAAAGCCTGTTTCATGTTTGCTTGGCACAAGTGGCATGAGATCCATCATCCACATGCAAGGACGGACTTGCAAGTTCAACATCCTCTGCTATTAAAATAATTGCATAAAATCTTGTCCATGACCAAGTAAAGGACGATGCAGAACTGTGCCACAGTGGTTATCCCTGAGTCCCTGACCAACCCATTTCAACTTCAAATTACCAATTTATTTATTTTTTCTTCTCAAAAAAGACTTATTTTCAGTCTTTTCGGAAGACCGTAATGTAAATAATTTCTTATGTCAAATTCACATATTAAAGCAGAGTAGCTCAGAGTAAAAGTGTGAATTGACGCAAAAGTGCGTACGTGTGGAACTGCACAGCTTGTTTCGCAAGCTGAAAGATAGATGCAGAGTCACGTGACAACGCTTTCCCATTCTTGATTCTGATTGGTCTGTGTCATAGAACAACGTGGCCTTGTGCTGCTTTTTCGTTGTAATTTCACGTGGATCTGTGTGCGCTTGTTTGATTGCAGAACACTTCAGATCAACAGCGGACTGGACTGTGTCACGCTCAGTCAAATTTTTATACGGCATTATTTTTAGTGGCATTATCCAGACATCAGCTATGTTTCTGCTTGAGACAGAGTCGGTAAGTCAATTTATTTCATTGAAACTATTATGTGTATGAAAATTCAAAATCATGTTTAACCAAGTAACAACAAAAAGTGTTTCAATCATTTAAAAACAAAAGCCATAGCCCTAATATTTGTCCAAAGGCGCTTTAAAACTTGTTTTAAAAAACAATGTATTTAAGTTGAAATGTTGTTTGTGTTTCATTGTGTGTCCATTCAGCTGGACTGCATGAGTAGTCTGTTTGAAAGCGGGTTCGCGGTGAATGGAGGTCTGAATGGTCCCGGACAGTCTCCAGCGCATCTCGCGGCGTGCGGAGGTCAGGCCTTCTGCTTGCTTTGGCTGCTGCAGACCGGTGCTGATGCAAACCAGCAGGTACAAAGTCTCTTAAAGCTTTACCTCCGTTAAGCAATAGATACTTGAGTTTCTATTGAAATTGATTACATTCCTGTCAGTTAATGCGTTTTCCCAGGCCTTATGCATTTTTTTTTACGTTTTGTGTGTGTGATTTTTCTTAAGGATTCGAGTGGAGAGACACCCATGCATAAAGCAGCCAGAGCGGGCAGTTTGGAGTGCATCAGTGTGCTGATGGCAAGTGACGCACATTTCGAGTAAGTGGCTGGTTTGATAGTTCCTGTTTCAAGCTTTTGTTTGACAGAGAGAAACTTCTAAATACATGTACTTATTTTCTGCAGTACATTTAATGTCTCTATATAATTTTATAACATATTGGTTGGAAATCATATTTTTCATAACTTTTAGTAAGTGTAACATTTTAACTTCTCTTTTTCTTGAGAATATTGTTTTCAGTGGCTACACTTTAATATATATTTTTCTCATGTTCTCAATATCATTTTCTGGCATTCCAACATTTTTTTATTACTATTATTATTACTATTGGTGTCACTTAAATAGTCCAAACGAGACCAAATATTAGCAAAGGATCTTATGAATTCAGCAAAGTTGGTTTGTCTCACTTTACAACTTTTAATCTTATTAAAATAATAATATTAATACAATAAATATTATGTGATATTTTATTAACAGTTAAGATAGTAAAATTTGCCAAATCAAAAGACACAGAAATGTAAAATTTTCTATGAAGATTTTCTATGTAAAATATTTATTTTATATACACACTACCATTCACGTTTGGGGTTGTTAAGATTTCTAATGCTCACCAAGGCTGCATTTATTTTATCAAAAATACAATAAGAACAATAATATTGTGAAATATTCTTACAATTTAAATTAAGCGATTCTGTTAATATATTATAAAATGTCATTTATTCAGGTGATGGTAAAGCTGAATTACTCCAGCCTCCAGAAATGATTATCACCATCATCAGTCTTTAAAACAGCTGTGCTGCTTAAAACATGATATCTTGTTAGATTCTTTAATGAATAGAAAGAATCATTCAAAAACATAAGAAAAAAAATCGATATATATTTTTAATAGTCTAAAAGTCTTTACTGTCACTTTTGATCAATTTAATCTGTCTTTGCTGAATAAAAGCATTAAATTATTTCCACAAAAAAAAAATGTATAAAATTAAAAATGGCTGACCACAAACTTTTGAATGATGGTGCATTGTAGAAGAAAAAAAACTAACTCCCATACTGAAAAAGTCGAAATTATGCTATATGTTAATTTTATTACCATTGTTGAAATAATTAAGCAACAAGCATTCATTTTCAAATGTTCAAAAGAGCTCAAACTTAACAGGAATGTCTGATTGTTTACCTGTTAAAGCAAACCTCATCAATTATAGTCATGACTATAATCATTTTATGAATATGAACACTTCTCCAATTAACTATTCCTTTTCCATTTAGCATTTGCAACAACGCTGGACAGACTGCTGAAGATATTGCACGGTCTTGTGGGTTTGATGAGTGCGGGAGGTTTCTGAACATGCATCGCAGAACACTGGACTTGAAGAGCGCTTCATTATCATCCCTCTCTGAACGGCACACGCTGAGCAGGACTCTCGCAGGACAGAAGAGAGGAGCAGACTCCAGTGCTCAAGATGGGAAGAAAGCACGGGACTGGTGATGAATGGTCTCATAAAGAGAGAGAATTTAAATTTAAAATAACTGTTTAACCATTACTGGAGTGAATGGTAAACAGATGTATCAGTGTGCCATTCAAAGACTGAATTACCGGTGGACATTTGGTATTGAGCCTATACTGTAGCCTCAACAGATTTAAGTATGAGAGGAAAGACTTGACACTGGTACAGTAGCACTGCTCCGAGCTCAATGTGCTCAGGACATGATACCTGCCAACAAGAGCAGATGAGAATCAAGGAAAAGGCTGACAATTTTCTCAAAAGGGCGAGACTTCTGGAGGAAAAAGTGAGAAAAATTTAACTTGGATCACATGTGTATTGTAAACCAGTCATATAAAGGCCTTAATTTCACTGAAATGTTTTATGACAAAGTTTAAAACAAAATTTATGACAGCGTGGAAATGAGCAGAACAGAAAACAGTTGACTTCCTGCAAGGCTTGGCTAATAAAGACACTCTGAGAAAAGTCAGAGACTTTGCAATAATCAATGAATAATGAAACATTTGCTGTTTGAGGAAGATGTTCAGCTGCGGTTTCTTTTTATTAATTTGCAGGAAGCCTCATCTGACGTAGATGTACAAAGATATCTTGTGAATATGATGTATGATGAACTTGGGCAGTCTTGAGGATATGATGTCATTAATATCATCCATTTGAAGCCGGACTAAGAATCATGCAAGATGTTGCTGAAATCAGCGTAACCTTTAGCGTGACTCAAAGTGGATGTTAAAATAGGCAAAGGCATTTTAAAACATTGTAAGGACAGCGAGTAATAAATCACTTTTCTGTGACATGTGGGTTTGCACTTATTGAAACTTCCAGTGAATCCATGAATTCAGATGACAAATAAAAGTGAGTAAGTGTCATGCACTCATGACTCAAATGGTCTTGGGTCTCTGGGGAAGGCAGAGGTTGTAATATGCATTTTGATCCCAGAACTCTGGCCCCTTCCATCCACACCAGCCCTGAAGAAAATACACACACACACACATCATTAACAAATGACCTGCTTAAAACACTGAGCTATTGATTCACCAATGCTGTCCTGAATAATACAGTAATGTGGAGAGCAATAGAAATATGACATTAGAGAAACTTTAGGTGCAGCAAAATCTTTTTTATTTTTTTATTTTGGCCGTTCGGGCACAATGTAACAACTATTAACTGAACTGAAGTGTAAATGCACTTCAAATCTAATGTGTCTGGGTATAATGGAATATCATGAAAGATTATTATTATTGGTGTTATTAAAGTAGCGTGCTATCATTAAGGCAATAGAATTTTATAGTATTTTTATATTAAAATGAAAAGGTCTGACTAGGAGTAGTGACCTTGTCAAATGTACCTTGTCAGTGACGGTCTGCAGGTCTTCTCCACCAGTATAGTGAGGGTCTAAGATAAGAAAGCGTATTTGTCCAGAGTTCTCACTCCACGCTACGCCTAGAATAGTGTGCGCAAGAACTCCCCCACCTGGTGAAAAAATGTGCTTTATTTTTCAATTGCTGTTTACATACAAAAATATCAAAACAAAAAAAATAATTTGTTTTTGTTTTTTACATTCTTTTAGGAAAAAAAAAATAGAAGAGTTGGAAAAGAACAGCAAAGCCCAACATTTGAATGATATTGTATACTTCAAGTGTGCTGGATTAGATGTTCATTATAATATCATGTTTTGAAGGGGAAACCTTGCTACTATCCAAGAAGTTGAAGAGAGGCACTAAAGACAATGTTAACTTACCAATCATGACAGGAGTTCCTTCAGTCTGAAAGTGGTTGGCCAGCTCTCTGCCCTTGGTGGCCAGCTCAGATCCCTGACTTTAACAGAAAGACAATCATTTTTAAAATTCAAACTATTCAGAAACTTGTAAATCTATTTCATCATAATCTTGCATCGGCTTTAGTTAAGCTTAAAGCTGGAATACACTACTGGACCTTTGCCCCGATATTCAGTCTTGAGGAGCCAATGAAGCAGTCAGAGCTGACAGATTTCAAAAATGTTATTATTTCTCAAACGTTTTAGCTTTCAGACTATGATCTTCGTCCGCATGTCTGATTTTGAGCCGAATTTAGATATTTACATATTGTTGTGACTGGTATTGTGTGATCCTTAGTTTAGTCGCGTTTTTTTTCCTGCAATCATTTCCAAATTATGCAAGTGTATGATGCCCATTTTTAAAAAAAAAATTCAGATCTTAAAAGTTATGAGTAGAGTATTCCAAGCTTTAACCAAAATGCATGGTCACTTGTGTGGAGTGGTATACAGAAGAAAAGAATGTGTCCAGTTTTTCAAAACACTCTAATATGAGTGGTCTGAAAAATACTCATCAATACACACACACACGCACACACACACTTTGTCTACCTGACAAACATGATCTTTGAGGTGACCCCCAGCAGCTGGTTAAGGACAGCCTGAACTTCGATGGAGCCAATCCACTGACGTGAACCCACAAAACGTGGCTCTTTATCCCCAACATCCACAAGAGCCTGAAAAAGCACCAAATGTATGGTTGTAACAAGGGTTGTTCCTCTTAAATACATAGAACAAGACCGCATAAATTGAAACACCATCCCATAAAAACAGAATTTGATTTACCTGCTGGATCTGTTTGTGTGTGGGCACAGCCGTCTCCACATATCCTTGCTGCTGAAACCAAGAGCAAATAGTCTGAAGGGAACGATATGCACATCCCCAGCCATTATCATCCACGTGATCCTGCATGTAGTGATGATAACTGTACACACCCTGCACCAGATACAGCTACAGAGAGAAACACAAGACAAAGACAAGATAGTTCATGGTTCAAATGTCATTTTGGCATCAAGAGATTTTTCACTTTAAAAAGTTCTCATGACATATTCAGCCACTTTTAAATGGGGTAGTTTACAGGTAAATGAAGAGGTTACCATCACTTTACTTACCACCCAAGCCATTTTCTTTAATATTTGTCATCAATTATGTCAATCAGATAGGTTTAAAGTCTCAATTTTGTAATTAAAAAGCTACATTTTTAGTACAAGGGAAGATTTGATTGTTTCTAACACAGAACTTTCATATGACTTCAGAACACTTGGAATATAATTTTAATAAGATGTATGAAACATTTATGTATGCACACTATAAAAAAAAAAAAAGCTAGCATGCTTGGAAAGATAACATTATTTTCATATGTTGGTGAATTATTCATATCGTTACACTTTAATATTACTTTATTCCAGTCTCACCTTAGCATCCTCAATGTTGGGTGGGTTCAGGTGTATGTGGGGATTGCGGAGGTAACCGTCTTTATAAGCTGCATCAGGGAAATGAAAGGCATTGGCACGTCTCAGGTATGGCCTGTCACATGGTAATTCAAACTTCCTGTGCAGATCCTACACACATAGGAAGTTGACTTGGTTTAGGGACCACACATGTGGATCAGTAATAATCAGCAGTTCATAGGATTGAGACATTGTGCTTCCTCTGATGAAAATGTGTGTGTACTGTGCACACTACTGTTCAAAAGTCTGGGGTCGGTATATTTAAATCATGTTTAATTGTTTGAAAAGACCAGTCCAGGTGTTTTATGCTCACTCAAAAATACAGCAAAACAGTAATAATGTGAAATATATTTACAACTGTTTCCTATTTTAATATGTTATAAAATGCAGTTTATTCCTGTGAAAACAAAGCTGAATCTTCAGCATCATTCCTCCAGTCTTAACAATTGTAAAGAAAATCTAATATGCTGATCTGCTGCTCAATAAACATTTCTGATTATTATGAATGTAAAAAGACAGTTGTGCTGTTTAATATTTTTATAAAGACTGTAATAAATTTTTTCAGGACTGAAATTTTTTCAACATTTATATTATATATATATATATATATATATATATATATATATATATATATACACATATATACATACACACACACACACACAGACACAGACACAAGGAGACATTAAAACAAATATATATATATTTTTTTCTATTATTCTTACTGACTCTAAACCTTACTACATCTGTTCTGTTCATATCTTACCTCTCTGACGGCCTGTAGCTGGCTATCTGGCACTCCTGCAGGGTAAACTACAGTAATGAGTCCAGAAGGTTCAGGCAGTTGAAAGTGAAATGGCTGTGGCACCAGGAAAGATGAGCCCTTTCTGTACTGTAGCACCACCTCTTCCATGTCTGCCAACTGCTTATTTAATGCCTCCACCAGCCCTTTACACACACTGATCAAATCACACACACACACACACACACACACACACACACACACACACACACACACACACACACACACACACACAATGATTGTGCTGAACTTCGCAACCCTGATCTTGACATTCAGTTCATAGCAATAAGAACACTTCCTTATAAAGATTTTAAGACAACCTAAATCACCCCCCAAAAAGCACTCACGTTGCCAATCTCTCATCAGTGGTCACAGACAGAGCACAGTCTAAAGGCAGTGGCATCTTCACACAATGCTGCTGTGTGCTCACTCGGATGAGACTAGGAGCTTCATTCCCGGCAGGTTCTGTGACCTCAAACAACAGCTTCATATTCACTACAGTCTACATAAAGATGGAAAGACAGCAGAGAGTTACTGTTAGAGTGACTGTTAACAGTTACCACCTTTCAATCTAGTCAAAGAGTCTCACAGGTCCAGATTTCTTCTTATCTTTCTTTTTTGATGACTTCTTGCTCCCACCATCATCTGAACTGTGAACAGCAACAAGAAAGAGACACACTTTGTTAACATTCAGACTACGCACGCTACATAATACTTTACATACACGAACATTAAAGATATGAAAGAATTAACAGTACTTACTCTATACACTGCAAAATGTCTCCACATGCTGATGCTTCTGTCAAGCTTTCCACACTTGACTGGAACCCAGTGTTAGGCCATATTAACACTGGACTGTTACATACAGTGAAAACTGTATTTTTTGATGATACTTTGGATCGGAGATCCTGGAAACTTTTTGATATGGTGCATTTACTTTGTGCGCCTGACAAAAGGAAACCGATATATTACTTTTCTCATAACCAGTGTATATGTAAATGTTTTTTTCATAAAATAAAAGTAAAATATCCAAGTATAATTTGAGCGTTACCATTTGGATTGTCAAGCTGGCAAGCAAACTCCAATATTCCTTTTAATCGAAATATAAAGTCGCACTCTTCTGAATAAACCTGAGGAAATCAAAACACGCAACATTAACTGCTTAAGACAGAAATAACTGAGTGTATGGATCTTACCGTTCATTAATTCTCTCTGAAACATATGTTGACAAAAGGCTAACGTAGCACATAGCTCATCAACATTAACATGGTTTTATGAAAGAAAGCGGTTTGTTTTCTACAAGTTTGTTTCAAAATAACTTAATTACCATTTTTATTAATAATTTTATTAACAATTGTGAATCCATGACAATAATATTTAAAATGTATTTAAAGAATATTATTAATATTAATATCATTTTACTACAATTTAGAATAACAAAAAACTATTTATAATATAATATAAAGTCGCACTCTTCTGAATAAACCTGAGGAAATCAAAACACGCAACATTAACTGCTTAAGACAGAAATAACTGAGTGTATGGATCTTGCCGTTCATTCTCTCTGAAACATATGTTGACAAAAGGCTAACGTAGCACATAGCTCATCAACATTAAAATGGTTTTATGAAAGAAAGCGGTTTGTTTTCTACAAGTTTGTTTCAAAATAACTTAATTACCATTTTTATTCCCTCGACCAATGATGAAAATCAGCTGCTGTCACCAGGAGGCTGACATATTTGATGACGTATCATAACACGTCCGCGTCTTCCTCGCATAGTTGATTTCGTGTCACAGGGAAAATACAGTCTCTTACTGCCCCCTGCTGACCTGACTGTGACTGCGCAATGTGGAAGTGATCCAATGACAAAAATATACTGAACGACTTTCTGTAATATTGCTTGAGAATGTTTATTTAGTTGTTAACAGTAAAACAGTAAAATGTTAACAGTAAAAATGAAACAATAGTTGTGTGAGAGAGGATGAATGGCTAAAACAATTGTGAATCCATGACAATAATATTTAAAATGTATTTAAAGAATATTATTAATATTAATATCATTTTACTACAATTTAGAATAACAAAAAACTATTTATAATTTATAACTATTTATAAATTACTATTTACTGGCTATATTGTTAAGATAATATATATATATATATATATATATATATATATATATATATATATATATATATATATATATATATATATATATATATATATATATATATGTGTGTGTGTGTGTGTGTGTGTGTGTGTTTGTGTGTGTGTGCATAATAGCTGTCTCAGTAACATTCCCAGATATTTGTCCAAGGTATTTTCTATTTCTCCTTGGTTGTATGTCTTCAAATTGAACCTTTATCTGCCACGTTATGTCTCCTGCTATTAGTAACAAAACAATAAAAAATAAAGCCAACTTGCAAATAGTTAACATAATCAAAATATTGATCAAACTAGTCTTACTTATAGGATGCTGAGGTGGTGGACTGTGCTGTGCTGTGGTGGGGTTTCCCGAGAGCGGCAGCTTTGTTGTTTCCTTTCAGCTGCAGTGAGATGCTGTTAGTAAGGCTGATATATTCCTGATGGAGTCTCTTTACTTCCTGACGCAGTAGATTCCTCTCAGTCTCTACAGTGAGCAGGCAACATTCTGCTTCATCCAGCTGCTCCTCAACTCTCTCTGCTCTACTTTCAGCATCTTTTATGACCTGACTGCTGTGGTCCAGTCTCTCTCTTAGAGTCTGGTTTTCCTGTTGAAGCTGCGTTATCTTCCTCGCTTCGACTATTTCTGAATCCCGTTTCATTCTTTGAGATTCCCTGACTGGTTCGGTTAAGTTCTTTCCCTGGTCTTGGAGAACAACGAGTGTTTCTCTTAGTTGCTGCTTCTCCCGGTGTTCACTGCACGAGACGGTCTCCAGATCTTCAGACTGAAGTCCGTTCTGCTTTAAGACCTCTGTAATTCTTTGCCTCATTTGCTGGTTTTTAATGAGAAGTTGTTTGTTCGTTGTGTCCAGGTCTTTGTTGATGTTTTTAAACTCTTTAAACCTCTCCACAAATCTCTGCCGCTCTGATTTGCATTCTCTGGAATATTTCTCCATCTTTTTAAGCTTCTTTTTAACCTCTAGGTTTTCCTTCTCTAATTGTGTGCACTTTACTAAATAGGCCTCAAATGGACACTTCCGGGTTTGTTTAGCACAGCCTGCTTCATGTTTTATGCCTTTATTTTCTTTCTTCCTTTCCTCCTCGAGACACGCTGTCTCTTTAAGGTTTGTGGTGGCTTGGGACTTGCTGTCTGAAACATGGTCTCCTCCTCTTTCTCTTGTTTGCATGGCAGGGCTGGAATTTAAGCCACATGGTAAACTATTGCCTGAAAATCTAGACTTCTCCATGATGTCCGTGGCACTGAGAGTTCTGCGGTGTGTGTGTTTTATCAGTTCTGTGTAAAGCTATTCGACTTCTCCTTCACCCTGTTGACTGATGCCTGTTATGAATTAATTCCTTTTATGTGGGATTCCTGAAAAAAGAATATCTCAAATGTTTTTACAGTATCAACCCAATGCAATTAATTGCATTTATATTTGAACTAATTTTATTTCTTGCTTTTAACCAGAAACAATAAATATAACTTTATCATTAACTGTGTCTCTAAACCAACCAACACAACGTGAAAAAGTAACGTTAAAATTAATTCAAGCTCCGTTCATACCAACAATACCAATAACTAGCCTACATATAACTATAACCATATCATTATTATAACCAGGATTTTATTCAATATTTAGACATGAAAAGGAGTATAATATTAATTAAGCATTTATTTACAATTCACCATATTTTATAGCCAACCGTAACAATGATTGCAAGTTCCCTTTAAGCACTTTATATTTTGTCATTTTCGTCTCAGTAGGATATCTAGATATCTCTTTGTGGGTGAAAAAGTACATTTCCGCGAAGAGGGGAATACTTACTGATAATTTGTTTATACTTCTTGCTTCGATTCATATTTACATTAGTTTGATGAGTGTATCTATGGTAACCAGTCTCTCTCGCGCGTTCCGCGTCACTATTGGACGTCGCCGCGTGAGTTAAAGTTTAAAAGTTAACGTTTTTTTTTTTTTTTTTTTTTTTTTTTTTTCAGGTCCCCTTGTTCCTGTTCAATAATCGGTCGCATGCACTGATCTAGATCAGTGGTCGCATGTCTAATTTATTTATCGTAAATAAATGGTTTCTGATGGGAATATTGACAATCGATCGTTTATGGTTTAATTTATCGAATATGTAAATTGTAAGGTTAAATGTAAAACTTTTTTTTTTTTGTTATAACATTTTTTAAACGTGAACTGTGTAGAAAACCGTATAATTAAAATTAATGTAAATCTCACTTGTGTTCATGTTTTTATCTTATGTAAAAAGTATACAAAATATATTATTTGTTGATATTTATGAATATGATACATAGCTATAATTGGCTAGGTCATGGCAGGACACTAAATCACTCCAGGTGGCAGTAATACTGCAAAGCAGACTTTTCTTTACCACCAGAGACAGTTACCACTGACCACAGAAGAAGAACAAAAAGGAATTTTGAATTGAAATAAATAAATGAGTGACACATTTTTAATCCATGAATTCTTATTATGACCTGCAAGCACATCAAAAATTATGGCAATGATGTAAGGACACATTATATTGTCAGGAAAATGCTCCCCTTGTCTCGTTCAAACACTCCTGATAAGAAATATTATGATTATCCAAAAACAAAATCTTTATTCATACAAACTTATTTCAGTCAACACACCCTATTCCTACAAAGTAAGTGCAAAACAGCGCACATGACAATACACTATCCATAGATGTATCTCTCAGTATTTGGCTGACATGTTTGTGCATGAATTGTGGTAAAACCTTTGTGTCTGTGCTTATAACAAGATGTGCACTGAGTAGTTGAGCTTCCCTTGGTGCCCTCATGCATTCAAAAGAACAACGAGAAGGTCAAAGGTCGGGACTTTCAGGAGGTTTTGCCCGGGCATGAGCATGGGTTTCACAGTATAGCTCATCATCTATGAAGTAGTATCCTTTCTGCTTTAGATTTTCCTCACATTCGGTGCACACAAAACAGTCTGGATGCCGAAACTTATCCTGAACCTTCACAACCGTCCCACTGAGAAAACAGCCAAAGAGCCAAAACAGCCAAACACGGAGCCAAAGAGACAGAGCCATAGAAAAAGAGACGGAGATAGAAATGTTAACTGAGATTGGGATCTTACTCAGCCAAAATGTGTAGAATTTTAATATGTATATTTGGTTTCTCATATTTGACAGAATGTTTTGGGCTTTATGTATTACTGAGAATAAAAATGTAAATAAATGTTTTGACAATGAGCAATGACTCAAGTGGCCTGACTTACACTATGCCGTTACCACACTTATCACACATCGGTAGCTTGTGCAAGTTCCCCGCCGGAGCAGATGGCTTGGTCGTGGGTGCATAGACTTTCCTCGTCACTAATGGATGTGTACCTGTCAATCAAAAAGATCTGAATCCCAGTACCAGTCACGTTCACATTACAGTATGTAAATCTTAATGATTCTAACTCAATCGCAGATTTCAAAAGTGCTGTTTATATGTACCCTAAACATTGTGCATTACATCTATTCAGAAAACATCAATAAACTTATGTGAGCATAGTTGCCATTTTTCTCTTCATGAAATATCTTTTGCAAATATTCCAAGACTAATTTTGTAATATTTAATAGCTAATTTTATCGTACAATATGTAATCGTAGAACTGTGGATTGTATTATACAATATTGATGCTTGTTTCATCTAATATTTAGTATAGTAACTTGTTTACTGCAAATAAAACATGTTCAAAGTTCAAACAAAAAGTATATTTTACAAAAAAATACTATTTCAGTTGTTAAAAACGCCACATTTAATTCAATGTGTTTAATTCAGTGTGTTGAACTTGCAATTTCTTTGTAATTGTTTTTTACATTTATAAATATAAAAATCATAAATTTACTAGCAATTTATGAGTAAAAACTGTTTCAAAATCTTACACCATTTTTTTCTGTGTGTGTGTGTGTGTGTGTGTGTGTTGCATAATACCTATTAAATATTGTGCAATCTCTTTGGTTTTTGTGTCTCTTCTTCTGTTGGTGCAGTGTGTGCATGTCATACCCTCACTGTTGATAAAGCTCTGTAGGGCTTTAAAGGATCCCGACTGTCTTGGTTCATGGGGCTCGTCTTCATCCTCATTTCTCTGCAGCATTTGATATACATCTGACTCCTCTATGTTGCTAAGCTTCCTGGGACTACACACACTTAATTTCAATGTAGTCTCCTTCCCAGAATCAAACTAGATGTTATATTTCAATACATAATGATAACTTAGCATTTTTTTCCTGATCAGCTCAGTGCTACTAACAACTACTAGCATTTCCAAAAAAAAAGTTACAAGACTGATAAGTTCAGGTTTGAACATTCACCTTTCTGGTTTGTTAGGGATGAGGCCCTTCAGCTGTCCTTGTAAGGCGTCTGAAATATTGCCTGAAGAGTAAAGGCCGATAGGGGAGTTGTAGGTTGGGCTCACCACCTGACGTGTTTCATCGATGTTAGCGGCGGCCACAAAGGGTGAAGCCCTTCGATTATGGCCTGTTCCTATTGGTGTGTACTCCTGTCAGGCAAAACTATATGCATTATAGATCACATCAAACCACACGATACAGAGAGAGATCATAAATAAAATATGAAGACACATACTTGTCGCTCTGCCTCTAGGTTCATTTTAAATGGATGGCTTTTGTTGTGCACAGTGACATTTGGTGACCACAACTTAGTCTCTGGTCTGCAAAACAGTGATATGATGACATTTTAATTATTTCTTGTTTTTTTTCTTATTTGGTCTGAATATATTTATTTGAATACATTCAAAAACCCCAAATCTTAAAAAAAGCTAATGCACATCAGCTACCCCTTTGTGTGGTGCAGAGTGCAAGCTCATGTGATGTTGTCCAGATAGTTAAGTGGATCTAAAGGTGACCTCTGACCTCTCAACAGTAAGTCTGAGCTGATGGGTGGCATCCCTGATTAGAGTCTGGGCCTCTGAGTGCATCATGTTTTCTGCAGAAACTCCATCTATCGCAAAGATGATGTCTCCAGGAGAGAGGTTGACTCTGGCAGCTTTACTTCCTGGTGATATCTGAAAACGCAAAATGGTAGACAACATCAGCAGGAGCTGAAAGTGTAAGCAAATTGCTATGTGTGTGTGTGTCTGAATGTGTATGTGTATATGTAAGTCCTTGTCATCATTGGTATGTGCACCCTTGTAAACTACTCTCCACAGTAAACATGCTGGGGAAATAACAGTCTCCAGAGAAGCTCTGCAGTCCTGCTGTTTTCAGTTCTCACAATGAAGCGCTGCAGATGAATTATATGAAACTGCACATGCACTGCATTATCTGACTTGCATTACATGAGCAGAATGGCATGTATAACTGCATAATAACCCAATGTAAAGGTGCATCCATCATATTAGTCATATATAAAAAGGCATTTTGGGTGCAGTGGGGTTTGTCTGTGGAGCTGCATTGGTTTGGCATTGGATCAGGTCCTGACTCCTAAATGAGCTCTTTATCACAAGCAGAAAGACGGATCAAGAACTCAATATGTTCCTCGTAGTCTTATCCATTCATCCCAGATGTAGCAGCTTTATCTTTTAATTTAATATACAAATGCGCCAGTGCTTTTATACTTCAAATGCTCAGAACCCAAATATAACCCACTATATACAACAGACCAGAACAGACTAAATCAAGATGATTTTCAAAATTTTTCAAAAAGGTCTGTTTTCTAGTTAAATATCTCAACAATATCAGTTTACTTGAGAAGTACAACTCCATAATATATCAAGCATGGTTTCATGATAAATTGACGAGTGGTTTCTAGAAATGACTGTCTCTCTCTTGCTAGAAAGTTCCACGGTCTATTGTCATTTCTGAGGCCAACAAATCTCACAAATCTCTTACATTTTGAGTACAGTTCAACAACCTGCTGTGGGTAAACAGGCCTGGTTTCCAAACATACTTTGATTAATAAAGTCCAGATTACAGTCCTAGCTGTAAGTGAAAACAACTCCCAAGGTCTAGAGACAGAGGACAGGACGGTGTTTGACCAAAAATGGCTGTGCAGTGTTGAGATTAAGTAACAGTGTCATGCTGAACCGCAGAGTGAGCAGAAACTGTTCCAAGTGTGAAATCTCATGAAACCAAAGTAGAAATCCAAAACTAGAGCTGCACAGAGAACAAAAGCATAAAACCTTTGCGCAAACAGATCAGCACAATAACTTCAGTGTGTATTTCAACACTGGAGGTTTGATCATGTGATAGGTTGTAACCTTTTAAATGTTATTTAAACAATAAAAAATTTTAACAGTATTATTGTCTGAAGATTCCGTTTTCATGTGAATTGAAAGAATATTGTAAGATATTGTATAATTTTCTTCAGTGGAACACAAAAGCCTCAGGCTCATTTTGGATAAGAGTAGCCAGGACGTTCCTCAAAAATTCACCTTTTGAGTTTGAGTTTCGTGGAAGGCAGAAATCATGGTTTGGGATGACATAATGACTGTCTATCTATCCATCCATCCATCCATCCATCCATCCATCCATCCATCTATCCATCTTTCTTTCTCTCTCTTTTGGACTCTCTCTGACATTTAGACGTAGAATCCACAAATCCACCGCCACAGCAGGTGTGAGGATCCACAAGTTAGTTCCAGTGAATGATTCATCATCAGTTTTAGCTACACACATAAATAGAGCATGATGATAGCCATTGTTCTCCTCCATGAAACATTCTCTTTATAAGGGATGACATACTGCAATCCTCAATTCATGCCAGATTTGGTTGTTTACGGTTTCATTATAAAACTGATTTATTTTCCTTTACTCACCCTGCGTGTGTTTTATGTACTCTATTAATTCTTTGTCAATATTGCCATGCATTATGAAGTGTCCTTTTCTAATTGAGCTTAATTTTTTTATGCTTTTTAAAAAAAATATTATTATTATTTAAAGGTGTTTTTTTATGTTAATGTAGACATGTCTATACAATAATACAATATATTATATTATATACCCACTTTGGCGATGGTAAGGGGTTGGCTGAAGTCCCGTCCTCCAATAAGTCGAAAGCCCCACGGCGCGGGTCCATCCAGCACAACAGTGAACGGCATATCCACAGCAGGTGTGTGTGTGTGTGTGTGTTTCGAGTGTGATGGAGAAATATAACTCTAAATCCTTTAGAGGAGATTGAAGACCACTCCTCCAGAGTGCTTGCTTTATCTCTTGCTTTATACTGTAGCTTTCTCTCTCACTTTTTTTCTTTTTCATAATGCTCTTCCCTCTCTATCTTTCTGTTCATCATGGTTTCTATCTCAACTCCCTCTCCTTCACTCCACTAAGATCTCATTTTGCTTGCTTCATTTCTGTGCCACTTTCTCTCCAATTACATCTTAATCTGTTTTATCACATAACTAATCTTAACCACCTCAATCTGATATCAGAACAAACGTGTAACTATGCCCAACCT
Source organism: Carassius auratus (assembly GCF_003368295.1). NCBI lineage: Eukaryota > Metazoa > Chordata > Actinopteri > Cypriniformes > Cyprinidae > Carassius > Carassius auratus. The sequence continues at coordinate 30,528,550 of NC_039243.1, forward strand.
TGTTTACACATTCATTTTTAGAACCAAGAGAATTTTCCAGTTTAAAAGGAAGAGTTTGCACAAACAATGGAAATGGCCATAATGTTCAAGCTGCTCTTTTCAATATGAAAAAAGTTAAAGATAAAAATAAATATTAATAATAATTGTCATTCCACCTTTTGAAACCTAATAAACTTCTTTCAGTGATGCATTTTTGTTTTTTTAAGTTTCTCTGTATTGTCTAAAAATAACAATTGATTTGCTCTTTTTTTAATTTTATCATTTTTTTTCCAACGGAATATGCATCCAAAAGTGCAATAAATAAAAAAATAAAATAAAAATAAAAAAGTGAGACAGATTTAAGTTACATAAGGAAATAGTTACTTTTTTTATCGTGATCTGGGCTTGCATAGAAAAGCTTCCATATAACTTACTTGTTATATAATTTGTTTAGAATGTGTAAAAGGAAATTGTACACATTTTGAACAATAGAAGGTTGGTGCACTATTGGACCAGTCACACATTTGTAGTTCGATAAAACCATTTTCTCAAACTAAGTGGTTCACTTGGTGGCTTTTTAAGATATGCAATCTGAACAACAACAACACACAAAAATGTGACTATATCAAAGAAATTAAGTGATCATAAAAAGCTGTTTTAGATGCAAAAATGCCATTTTTGTCCAGCCTCTGAAGCTCGAACATCAGAATGAGTGATCTTTGATTAGAATGACAGAAACATACAGCCACCAGAAATGGAGGCAGGACTCTGTAGCCTGCTCTGGTCCTCATGGCTGCTTGTATGGGTCTGGAGAGAGGCCTCACTGCTTCTGCCCTTATTTGGTGAGTGAACGAAGTGAAGGCTTGTGAAGTCTCACAGGCACATTCTTCTATTTCCAATCTGGATCTCGCTGTATTACACGTTTAGTTAAGAAGAACCTTGTACAGTTCTTCATTTTGACATATTCTCCTCTTGTGTGGCCTATTTTTACTCTTCCACTCTGTTGTTAAACTCATGACAGCAGACATGGATCAAAATGCAAACTCTTCTGTTTTCTTCCATTGCTTTTCTCTGACTCAAACTGTTGGGCTCCCTTCCCTACTCATCTTATCCAGTCCATTCCTACAGTACATCTTCTGGCTCAGTCCACTTTAAGTATATGAAAATAAATGACTGAACTCTATTATAGTACAAGTGTATTTTTCTTTAACAACAATGTAACCCCAAAGGAATTGCCAGAAACAGATTTCAACACCTGAATAATTTATTCCATAAAAGGTTTTGGGGGATATGGCCAAACACAATAAAAGTCACTGACAGTAAACCAGATCCTTATCTTTTTTTTTTTTTGGCTACAGCTACTGAACTAACAGCTTGACCAGTGTGTTCACAGGTTACACAAAATTAATACTCAGCATTAAAGTGATGGTAAAGACCTACTATTTCAAATAAACCCTGTTCATTTGAACTTTCTATTCATCAAATAATCCTGAAAAAACATATCACTGTTTCCACAAAAATTTTAAGCAGCAAAAAATATTTATAGCGCATTGCTAATAATAAGAAATGTTTCTTGAACATCAAATCAGTGTATTGTATAAGTATTAGATTTCTGAAGGATCATGTGACAGCTTTTCCATCGAAGGAATAAATTACATTTTAAAATATATTAAAATATAAAATAGTTGTCTAATATTATTTGACAATAATACTGTATTTGCTGCATTTTTGACCAAATAAACACAACCTTGGTGAGCATAAGTAGCTTAAATAAAAAAATAAAAATCATACCTGCTGCAACTACCAACAAAAACATTAACAAATTTAATACAAATGCATATTGTTGTGGTTTTATCATTAATTTCTATCAGTGAAATGTTTCCCTCAAGTGTGCCTGTTTTGACTTTACAATAAACAACAACTGCATTAATGTTTCTTTCTTCTATTCTTTCTCTCTCTCTCTTTTAGGAGCAACAACAACAACAAAAAAACTAAAAGGGTGGCAAAATACTTGAAATTAATATAAAAATTACAATACCAATGTTCAAATATCAGAACCGGAGGCAACAGGTAAACAGAGAGGCTCAGATAAATGAGCAGAACTGTATTGGGTGCAGAACAAAAAAAAAGAGCAGAGACAGAGGGAGAGAGACAGAAAAAGAGAAATTGGGGGAAGTTAAAAAAAAAAAGCTTTATTTGAAAGTGAGCAGGTTAAACTCGATTCTCTAAAGCTCACCAGCTCATCAATCACACGTCAAATAACACTATATGTTATTTAGTCAAAAGGCTGAGGAAAAAGGCAAAAATATCCTCCAATCCACTGTCTTTAGTAGAGCAGAGTAGTTTGCAAAAAGTGACAAAATATCTTCTGACTCCGTTTTGTCTTTACTCGGTGCTGAAAGAAGTCTTTTAACAGTCCCCAAGATATTCTTTGTCTATTTTTTTTGCATTCATTTTCTTTCTTTTTTTTTTTTTTTTTGCACCAAAGATGTTAAATAAATTTGGCACATGGGATGAAATACAAAGATTTTGTGAGAAAGGAAGGGCTTTATAATAAAAGTGAAACTCATGTACAATACAATACAAAAGCACATATAAAGTATCAGCAAACACAGCCATGAAGCTGAAAAAATGCAAACAGTGTGATTAGAATATTCTAATGCTGAAGTGTGTCATTTCTGCATATTAAACACAGTTGCAATTGTTTTCAGACAGGTTTCCTTCCCATCAGCCATTGGTCAGCCAAACAGAAAGCCCAGCCCCAAACTCAAACGACTGGTTGTGCTCAAATGAACAAAAAAAGTTTCCTCATAGCTCTCTGCATATTAAGAAACAAAATATTTCATTGCTGACATTCTTACACACTTCAACCTTAAAGAAAACAAAAACATTTACAGACCTAAGAAATGTCTAAGGTGCTTTAAGTTTGCTATGCTATACCCTTTTCCATATACTGAATATACGTATTTGTAAAAGCTGATGCAACACAAGCTATATGCTTTCAGATGAGAACACAACAAGTGATACAGAAAATACTGATATACAAATCCTTCAAAAACCAAAACATTTTGAACGTCAGCCAAGCATACAAACATTCATCAAAGACCAACAGCTCTCTCTATTGCATTTTATGATTGCAATTTTAAAAGAGTGAAACTCATTAAAAATGTGGGAGATCAATTGCATCATTTAAGTTTTATATCAGAGATCAAACTTTCACAAAAAAAGGAGAAAATAATGCTTTAGATAAATTAATTTAGGTTAACAAATAAAACAATTAAACATCATAGCAGGCTCACCTTTATGCATTGTTACCATTCATTAATAAAACAAGCAATGACTGAATATTAATTTACATGATTTTATACTGTTTTAAAGGCGGGTGATTCACTCACAATTCTAAAACTGAGTCCGTTCATAAAATTCTCAAGTAAACATTAGAAAAAATTTATTAATCAAATATTTGTTACCAAATTCAAGAAAAGCACTTTCTTTTTAAAGATAACTTTTACAAAAACCCACAATGCACTGATAATCATACGAACAGTATCCTATACGAATGATTGCCACTTAGACAATTGCAAAATTTCTCCATGACAGTTATTTTGTAATTGGCAAAAACATTGTTACCGATGCAATTAATGGTTAAAACACATCAGTTCCTATCACTTTTTTGGCCACACACAAGAGGAATGAGCAATTTCATAACTGTCCATGCTATCACATTCAGCTCATTTTCATGAAAATATCCATCCTCATTTATAACCAGTGGTCTCTATTGCTATTAACCTTGCACTGTTTATTACACAACACAGATAATAAAGTTCAACGCTGATGCCTGAGGTTTCTTCTCAGTATCATTTCTACTGATCTACTGACCTTATTCAATACTGTGGAAGCCTGAATCCTCACTGTACTAACTCTGAGCTACCACATCCTGGAAATGAACTAAATGTCAAAATAACAGGAAGAAACATTGTCAGAATAGCAGATGAAGGAACAGAAAGAGACTGTTTGATGGCACAAAAACAAAGTGCTCAAAGTGAAATAAACTTCAGTGGTTTGTCTGTGCGGAGATGGCAGAGCTAAAACTGTTGTGTTTGTGAACACTCACACATATGGACACACACACACACACACACTCAAAGGTGAGGTGCCTCATTGGCCCTACACAGTAGGCACTGGAGTGGCCGTATTTGTGCCATTGTTTCCTCTTTGTTAAAGCGGTTTAACATAGTTTCCTGGAAATGTTCCAAATAACCTGGTTCTCTGAGAGGTACCTGAAAACAAAGACGATTTTCAGCAATACATTTTAAATATCTTTTATTTAACAAACATGTTTTCACGGTATAATGCATAAAAGGTGACAACATAATGTACAATGTACTGAGTATACTATAAGTAAATTTGATAAAGAAGAAGAAAAACAAATTGCAGAGGTGCTGTAGCTTTATAAAAGACGTACCCACAAACCAGCCATCGTCACACTTCTCAGTGACATCAATAACGTCCCCCTCCTTCAGCTCCAGCTCATCCTCATTACGAGGCACATAGTTGTACACAGCTTGAAAGCTAACGTAAAATTAAAATAGGGTTTTCAAAATGTGCTCTTTGTGGTTGGAAATTAAATAAACAACTTAATACAGTATATAAAAATCGAAGTGCACTTACGGCTCACCACCTGAATGCTGAGAATCCTGCATAATTTTCTGAAAGAAAGAGGGAGGAAAGTGTCAGTATAATGTACATGTAACACTTTGCGGTGTCAGAATATCATGCCAAATCCAGACACAAGATGTCAGTCTATAAGTCTTCATCTTCATCACATGGCTTAGAGAAGACCTGTTGTGTTACAACACACAGAGAGAGAGAGGAAATCCACCCATGATGCGACCAGAGAACTATAAAAGGGATTAGAAAGGACTTCATTTCCCAGTCTGCACTGCTGCTAGTTTCACAGCACACTCCATCCTACCCTTCCTGCTCTACTGGGTGATAAACAGGGAGATAAGCAGCGCCTCCTGGTGGAAATAGGGCTACGCGGGGGCTTACCCTCAACCACTTGCCTATAAACTGTCTGCAAGAATCAAATGCAATCAGAGATCAGCATTCTCTTACAAACTCCATCTTAGTTATTCACAACCCCTTTATTCATCTTAATGGCACAAATAATTGTTAATTATCATTTAAGTTTAGTCATTCCAAAATCTTGAATTATTAGGGATATAAGTACAGTCCAACAAGAGATGTATTTATACATAAAAAACACCCTTCTCACTCACACATTTGATACACGCCATATTTTGAAAATGATGCAATGGGGAATATAAAAACTTGTATATCTTGTATATATATATATATATATATATATATATATATATATATATATATATATATATATATATATATATATTTATTAATTTTTTTATTCTCTAGTAACCACCAGCTGTTAAGATATAAAAAGGAGAAAATCTAAATCTAAAATCAATTGATAACTGATAATTTAGTGATATATCTTGCATGGCAGCAGAAAACACGTAAAGCCACCATAAAAGTGGTGTATATGTTCAGCTTAGCTCTGGTCTGCTGTGTGTTTGGAACTATATGAGGGTGTATAAATAATAATGTTTTCATTTTGGGGTGAACTAGCCCTTTAAGACATTATTTCTAACTCTATGTTTCTATTGCATCACAAGCCTTTGTCATCGCCCCTAATTCAAGTTTCTTATGCACACATGTCGACAACATTACAGATGCACATGAACAAGCACCACACAGCAACCCTGAAACCACTGTTTTGTTCATTATTTTTACCTTGATCTTAGGAGATCGAGGCTGTGAACATAGGGAGAGAGGAGAGGATGGAGGGAGAGGATGGAGGGATGGATGGAGAGGGCTGAGTGGAGACAGAGGAGGGAGGAAGAGAAGAGTTGAGGAGTGGAGGAGATCTGGGAGGAGATGGGATGTGATCTGAAGAAGATGGAGGAGGAGATGGAGAGGAGGACGGGGAGGCTGGAATAGTTGGTAAAAGAGGCTGAAAGGAGGAATAAAGAGGAGGATGCAAAATTGCTTCGCAATGATTTGGATCGTAAAAAGCGCTATATAAATAAACTTGATTTTAATTTAATTAAATAGGATTTGTCTTGACCTTTTGAAATCAGATTGAGGTAGACTATAAATATTTCTATTCGGAATCCTTACCATATAACCATCTATGTTTACATATTCAGTATTCAATATTCAGAAGTGTGCCACAGAAATGCCCAGGTCACATTCACCCCAAAAACAATAAAAACACAATAAAGAATAATATTTTGCATTTGTAAAATAGTATTGTCAACACAGTCAGTCTCCTTATATTTTAATCTGATTATTCTCATTATGACTTTAATAATTTAAAATAATACTGTATTGTAATACAGCAAAAAAATATAATAATAATTGTTATTACTTAAAGCTTTTTTATTAGCACTGCAACAAATTCTATGATTATTTTAAATTGAGATATTCACTTATTTTTCTTTTTACAGTAATGAGAATGAGGCTCTACTAAACTGTGGTAAAGAGAATTCTGAGAGAGAAAATAAGCTTTATTACCCTGGAAACAAATGTAAAAGATCTTCTGTTTTCTAATAGCAGATATATTCCCAATTTTTTTTTTTTTTTTAGGTATACTGTAATGTGATCAGGACACTTCTTCATAAATCTTTCCAAGTTATACTTGATCCAGCATAAAACCTGCAATGCTCAAGTAACCACTGTTATTATTTCACATGCAAAGGAGTTAGCTTGTGCATTTACAATAACTATATTTAACTATAACAGTAATTAGAAACTTTAATTATTATTCTAATTCTATGAGAATAGGAAAGTCTAACATCTTTTTTTTTTCAGCTAATGAACGAAAAAACATTGAATCCACCTGTAAAGCATTCGAGCATTTAAAGCAGAAGATGACAGTTATGACCTATATATATAAATGACCTTTAAGGCTTAGTTTCTGTTTCAGAAAAATCTGGACTTCAAAGAAAAACAATTACAAACATGTTTGATATGCCCCCTTTGATTAGGTTATTGAACATGCAAATAATGTTTTGAATATAAAAAATAAGTGTTAAAGTGTTAAACTTCTAAGGTTCTAAGAGTTTTTATTCACTGCACACAACCAGACTGTCATGCTTCTTTCATACTGCATGTTCTACCTCTTTTTTTGAAACAGTCTCCAAGCCTGATGTGTTGTTTGTTTCATCGTCCTACCTTTGTATCAAGCTTTGCTCCTTTACATTAATATCTTTTAAGAACGTTTTACCATCATGACTCTTTTGTTCCATTCTTAACAGCTCTTGATCATGGTCTGTGATCTGATCTATTGCTGTCATTTTATCTCTGTAGAGATGTTGATTGGAACACAGGGAAATATTCGAGGACTCTGAAGTGATTGGTCCTTGGCTAGGAAGAGGGGAGCATTCTTTTGCATCCACAAAAGGGGAAAGGTTTTGTGGCTGTGTGAAACTTTGCACAAGTAAAGCAGGGGATTGGGGGCCTGTGTGGTGTAGATTGCAGGGTAATGGGGGAGGGGTGAGTGGGATTGGACTGCCACAGGAAGATGGGTAAGTGGTGGAAACTCCCAAAGTGAGGGACAGCCATTCATTTGTGACAGTTTGAAGGTGTGTCCAAGTGGCAAAATCAAGACATTGCAAGTGGGAGGGCTCTGTATTGTACTTAAGCAAGGGAAAAAGAAAGCAGGAATATTTATAAACTTAAATAATGTCTGTAGGACAGGCTTTGTTGGTGTGATGGTCTAAAACTGGTGATAAAGACTTACCTTATGTGCCTTATATGTGTGCGTGTCTCCAGGGTGACTGGGGCTCTTGGAAGGAGAGCCCTTGATCACATCAACATAGGACACAGGGAAAATGCCCTGCTTGTTTGAGCCAGGAATCTTTCCTTCATACCAATTCTGATCCACCTTTCTTAGAAGGATCACTCGCTCCCCCTACAACAAAAACATGCATGCTTTAAATACATGATTCGGGGAGGGGTGAGTTAACAAGTGCATTTTATAGAGCTCCAAAGATGGTAGAGTGTAATATACGTAGGGTTTTACACTTGCCTTTCTAAGAGAAAGCTCCACGTTAGTGTCAGCAGTGAAACTGTATCGTGCTTTGGCCTCTCCCATCTCTCGAACCTGAGCTGGAGGAGGAGGCCTGACAGGCTGCTGCTGCTCTGGAGATGCGACCTTCTGAAGGAGAGAATTAGAGAGGGAATGTGATTAAGTGTGTGTCAGAGTTTGGTTTAACTACTGAACATAGGTTATTTTAACACTGACCTCAACATAAGAGATGGGGAAAATCCCAGTCTGTCCTCTGTGTTCCCCCTCGTACCAGTTACTGTCAATTTGTCTGATGATGTTGACAGCATCTCCTTTCTTAAAAGAGAGTTCCCTGCAATATGCAGCAAACATGCACATAGTAAAAAGAACATGTAAATCAGTGATGCACCTGAATTGACCTTCTGTAGCGCTCACATTTCTACATTTTCTAATGATGCAACCAATAACTGATTAAACTATTTACCAATTCCAGTAATTACAATTGCTGATAACCAAAAAGAAAAAAGAATATAATAATATAATATAATATAATATAATATAATATAATATAATATAATATAATATAATATAATATAATATAATATAATATAATATAATATAATATAGTTGTCCTATACACTGTTGTAGCTTTTAAATCTTTATTTAATAAGAGAATTTAGGTCTAAAACATTCTGCAGGCATTGCAAACACTTATTTCTTAAATATTTGCTAATTACAAGAATGCATTTTTTCGAAAGTATTACCCAATGAATTTGGTAATATGCAAAATTCAGGCTGAAATTCATGGGCCTTGATATTCTTTAATGGTTTTATTAGCACGGCTTTTCATGCAAGCTGACACGTTCATGCAACGACATCTCACGGCTCAATTGCTGATGCAGAGACCAATTTGACTTAAAGCAAGTTAATATGCATTTGTGCAAAAGCAAAAACTGCAGCATAAGAAAATGCAAAACAATGAAAAAAAAAATGCTTTGAATGGCTAGATAAGAGTAAAATATAACACTTTTACAAACAAAAAGCTGACACAGCACCTTAAAGATTCAGGGAGATGCTGTGATATTAGCATGCGCCAGACAGAGTTTCTCAGAGTTTTATACTCACTTGGCAGACTGAGCTTTAAAATCATAAATAGCCCTGGTAGACTGTTTCTGATGGAGGAGAGAAGACAATATAAGATAGGTCATCTGCTTAGAAGAGACCTACAAAGCAAGCAAAAACACCATCAGCTATCCAACATAAGCACAGCTAAGCCATATATTCTGAGACCTTAATCAAAATGAAGGTGACAGGGTCATGGGATTTATGGCAGAGCAGAATAAGGATTCAGGATTTAAGATCACCTTACGCTTATTCACTAATCAATGATTTTTTCCCCTGCAGGTTTCAAAACATTGTTCTAATAGTTCGTGTAAAAATAGATATGAACAAGGCAGCATTTCTACCTCTCTTTCTGGCGTGGGTCTTCTGCTCTGTGGTGTGAGACGTCCTGTATCAGAGCCCTGATCTGTGGAAGCACGGACAAGATGTCAACAGATAGAAAACACTTGTGTTCATGGTGGCACCACATGCATTCCGCTGGTGTCAAAATAATTTTTTGAGACAATTAAAAAATGGCAAAAAAAATTTCAGGTCAAACACAAAAGGATGGATGATCCGGATATACACAGTATGACATAAAAATGGCATGCAATTGACATAAAAAGGACCCAAATGTATCACAAAACACTGTATTCAGTAAAAACTAACATTCAAAATACATAAAAGAAAGCAAATAATTTGATTTATAACAGTATTTCATACATCAGCAAAAAAAAAAATATATATATATATATAAAAACAATGGCAAGGTCACAAAATCAAAAGGAAAATTTCAGCTTAGTTAAACACATCATGCATAAATACCAGACGGACAATAGTTGCAACATGGATTGCTAATACTTCTTTTCCACTTGTAACATTGCATGTAAACAGCATGGAATGCAGTGATGAAACTGGCATAAAGAAAAACATCTCCCATGTACTCGTAATTAGTTTATTTGTGAGCATTAAATGCTAACTATAAAGTAAAAATATACAGATATATATATATATATATATATATATATATATATATATATATATATATATATATATATATATATATATATATATATATATATATATATATATATATATATATATATATATATACTGAAAGCAGATTTTTGTCCCATTTTGTTCCACTTTCCTGAATATCCCAAACAAACTGTGTTGATTCCTTCATGTCTGGATCAAACTCTCTGTTTCAGTATATGAATATAGGACTCTAAATAGTAAGATCTCTTAAAGATCTAATTCATTCAAGTAGGACACTAGGTGCCTTGCTAATAAAGCATTCTGATTAGCTGGAAAAGAAGTGAAAGCCCTTTCAAGTTTCCGCTAGGGAACGTTTGAGGTAATGACATGAGGATTTGGCAAAAATGATAAGAAACAGAACAAAAACCCTAGAGAGCTAATGTAGCACCTGAGTAGGAGTGCACATTAGCATTAGCATTATGCTGGTTGTTGTTGGACGCGTCGGCATGGTGGTTTTGCTGTTGGTAGGAGGCACATTGGTGGGCTCCATGATAAGGCTGGTGGACGTGAGGCGAGGAGGGGGAGCCGGACCCTCTCTGAGCCCGCAAGGAGGAGCTACGCTTGGGCACGTCTGGTATCAATTCCTCTAATAACCTCCGCAATATGCTATCATCTGGCATGCTTGCTGGTCCCTGCCCCTTTTCAGCCCTTATGTGGTCATAAATGTCCTGCAAAGCTGCATCTAAAGCCTCATAAATTGCAGTTTTGGATTTCGACCGACCGCTCCTGCAATGTCGTCGTTGGGTCGGCGGGGAGCCTGGTTTCCGGCGGAAAGGCACAGGGCTGACCAGGAAGGCCAGTTTGGAAAGGCCTGTCTCACTGGGTGACTGCTGGGCAAGAGGAGATGTAGAGGCAGGGTGGGACACCTGCTGAGCCCTTTCTTGTTGTCGCTCATGTTTTAGCATGGTGGTGAATCGTGTATAGGATGCTGGACAGCGACCCTTACATGAGCTGATGAGGTGACGGTGCTGGTAACCTTGACTCTGACCGACACTCTGGTGCACGTGATGGTGGCGATGGTAACGGTGTCTATGGTGATGGTGTCCATGATGGTGATGTTGCCCGGAACCGTAGAAGCTCTCTGAGGAGGTAAATGAACAGTGATCCAGGTCGCTTTCGCAACACACTGACGATCCTTCGATGTGGATGTCGCTCATTTCGGAGGCACAGGCGTCCTGCTCATTGTCCAAGTAGTCTTGATGCCTCAGGTTCTTCCCATGAATTGGCACCAGGCTACTGCTGTCTGGTCCCGGTTTTGGGTGTCCCTCAGGGGGACTTCGAGCCCTTTCTGGAGGATCCTCTTCCTCTAAAAGTGATTCCACAGAAAAGCGTCGTTTGGGACAGCTGATGGCACTTGAGGACCCTGGTGTTGTGGTGCCCGAATGAGCATTTTCGTCACCGAGGTCCGGCATTGACTTTGATTTCTGGATGAGCTGTTCATATTCTGATATAAGGTTTGGGACCATGTGTTGAGGTACCTCATTACCGAAAGGTGCCCAACCATGGAGGCTGTGCCTCTGTTGCTGCTGTAGCCGTTCCAGCTCGAGGATCCGTGCACGTACAGAACGAATCACCTCTGAAGGCAACAGCTGCTCACGGTCTATGTGGTGCATTTTCTTGTACAGCTGAAGGAAACCTGGAGAATCATGTGGCATCTTACGCCGGTGATGACGGCGCCCCCTGGGAGATGAGGTAAGGCTTTTTACTTGAGGCGTCTGAGGAGCATCTTCATCGAGCAATGAACCTGCACTTTCAGAGCGAGTGGTAGTCACAGAAGTGGACGCTCTCCCATCATTACTAGCACCATGTCCATCAGACAACAAATCATCACAGCTGAGTGATTTGAGCCGTGGTGATGACGGAGTCATGACAGATTCATCGTCAACACTACTCCAAGTCTCTGCAGCTTCATGTCGGCCCACCTGCCAACCGTTCTTGAAGCAGATGGATCGCTTGGAGCCAGGCCAGGTTGGTGTGGAGATAGTGAGGGAGTCTGAGGAGAGACGAGAGGAAGGGCGCTCCATACCTGGAGAGCTCATACAGGAGGAGAGTGACTCACTAGCGTCTCCAGCTGTGAATTAAAATAACATCCAATGCAGCATGACAAAGAAGAGACAGGACAGCTGGTTAGTGAGCGAGAGAAAACAGGTATCAGTACAAGTTACAGGAAGTCAGAATGTGTCATTAAATTTATTACAGAAAGGGGACAACTTACAGACTCACATCATAATGATCTTATACAAAAATTGTAAGCTTTTGCTAGGAGTAAGTCTAACCATCAATGTGACCATCTAATGGTGGAACAAAAGAAGCAAGTTGTTTCGGTTTTATGGCACAAATCAGACAAAACATTCAGATAGAATGGTAACAGAACAAATCCATCAAAATAATGCAGCATTAATCTAACATGCCATTAGGCATCGATGCATAATCAAAACGTCTTCAGCAACACTTGATCAGTCTAACACCTTCTGTTCGCATTTGTAGTTGTGTGACCGTGTCTGAAATTACCTTTGGGTCTGGATGGTGAGGAGGGGGAGGAACGTATGGTGGGCTTCTTCAATGTCTGTGCTTTATTGGAGTCTAGTGGGCGGGAAAATACTTGACTGGCATTCTGCTCACTTCCTGTGTTGGCTTGAGTGACAGATGAATCCGACTTTCGCCTCTTCCTGTAGTCACTTGCAGAACTAAGAATCCCCCAAAATAATAAAGAAACGTTTATGGTTTTGTAAAATAACAGTGTACAATACAAATAACTAAACCATTTATGGAAATGGAAACAGCACCCCAAAATGGCTCAGCTAGTGGACAATATCTCTCCGATTGCAGGGTCTTCTACACATTAAACAGTCCTAAATAAGGTTTCTCATATCCTAAACAGCAAGTGACACTGAGCTGAAGATGATTAGAGAGGAGTAGGAGGTATACAACACTTAATACTCTGCATGCGATGTCAAATTCATATATACACACACATTGATAAAAATAAAAAGTGGCAGAGCTTTAAAAACATGCGTTAATTAAAATGAGACTGAGGATGCTCGGGTTCTGTCCTCCAATGGATATCCAATAGGCATCTCTCTAAAAAAATTCAAGAGCCTGAGTGTGAAAAGCTGGTTTAAGAGTGAAAGGGGAGCTTACCTTGAAGGTGCATCAGGTCGTTCGGAAGGCGAGAGATAGAGGGATGACTGAAAGAGAGAACACAACAAAAGAGAAGAGTGAGAACCATGGGAACAAAGAGGCGTAACACTCCCGTGCCGCGCCACAATCAAAACCTTCCCCACCCCCGCATGCGCTGTCATGACCAAGGGTTCCACATCTCTCAATCCCACCTTGAAGGATTATGAAAATTAACTTTGACCTCCTGCGAGAATAAAAAAGCGCCGGGGCCCCACAGTAAGCAAGACCCCAACAAAAGCCAGTGAACAAAACAGTACAGATCCAGAAAAGCTGCACGTGGCACAAGGTCAAAAGAAGCCGTGTCTATTATGTTGTCCAAGATCGCCACGCCTCCTTTCCTTTGACACAGCCTGGGGTGAATTACAACAAATCTGAGCACAATACAGCAGTCCCTGGTGTTCATTTTGGCTTATTCATTCGACTTGGATCAGGGACAAGAAAGAAAAGCGATTACTGACAACACAGCATTTTTAACACACCGATGCTGAACCTAGGTCAGATAGCAAGACAAATAACAAGACAATCCAAAGGCACAGAAAAAATGCAGTATTCAGTATCACATTTTAAAATAACAGACCTAAAATAAAAAAAAGAAAATTCACAACACAAACATGCACATAAACACATTCATTCAAACTGTAAGAGAAACAATGAAATGATAAAAATCATGTCATCATTTACTTACCATCATTTCATTCCCAACCTTTTTGATTTTCTTTCATATGTGGAACATAATTTAGGATATTCTCAGAAATGTCTCCGTTTTCACACAATGGCAGCCAAACTGAAGTCAAACAAGTTTGGTTATCAACCTTATTTTGTGTTTTGTTAGAAAGACAGGAAATCATTCAGATTTGGAATGGCATGAGGGTGAGTACATGATGACAGACTTTTCATTTTTGGATGAATTATCCCTTTAGAATGGAAAAACATAAATAGCAGAGAAAGAAAACCTGGCTGTAAAATAAAACACACGAAATAACAATCTGAACAATTTACAAAAAGCACAAAATGCATACAGTATGTGGGCATTTAATAGTTTCTATATTTTTCAGTAATATATTCATCTGCCACTCTAGGAAAGCCTCAAATAAAGTGACTCTTCTCATATGAACTAATTGTTTCACATTTAGTTTTGTATTTGTTTTATTGAAAAGGCTGTTTGTATAGTTTACATGGCTCATAAATTACTAGTAAATCTGACAAATAATTACAAAGACAAGTAACACGTGAAATTTCTAATTTCAAACACTGCACAAATAGTATTTAATTCTAAAACATTCTCAAATCATTTTTAACAGTGTGTGGGTCAAAATGTTTTGCATTCGCCATCTTGAGAATAAATGATGGGAGAGGAGGAAAACTGAAGGGAAAGGAGAAAGACGGAGATAGTAGATGATAAGTGAAAAGCAGAACAGCAAATTGCAGGATGAGCAAACACCAGCAAAGGATGCATGGATGGATGGACAGGAAAGTAGATTTACCTGTGCCACAGCATGTGTGGAGTAGTCAGGATTATAATCCAACCTCTTTTTAGGAGGCTGGATGCCCCGCCACCCGAAAGAACGAAGGAACGAACAGCATAGAGGTGAAGGGATGAAGATGAGGTGGAGAAGCAGGTGCATCATGGAGGAAAAGACACATGTGGAGAAAGTGACAACATTAGGGCATGGAGAAACAGAGATCTCACAAAACACACACAATGCACACACAAACAAAGTGTGAATACTAGTGAACCTAAGTTTGTTGAGAGTAATCGACTATACAAGTGCCCACACATGCTTTATACCTCACACAGACTGACGCTTGTGTGTACATACTGTATAATACACACAACGGTGAAATTACATAAAGGTTTCACACATATTTCGCTTGTTTACACATGGTGGCAGCAAACTCAACCAGTAAACAAGCAAGGAAGAGTGTGATCTATAGTAGCTGGAGGACCTGTGCATAAATATCTTATTTATGAACATAGAGTGGCCTTCAAAATATATGAACATGTTTATGAATTTTAATTCTTTAGATAAAATAAAATAATAAAACAAATTAAACTTTGGAACAAATTACACTCCCACTTAGGCAATCATTTTTGCAGTTACAATTGCATCTGGTCCCAGTGTATATTTAGTTTATGTACAACATTGAAATGTCTGGTATTATTAATATATATATATTTTTTAATGCAAAAGTATTGAACACAATGCTAAATCCTAATAATACAATGCTAAATGCTAAAGGAAGCAGGAACGGGATGAGAATCTGGTTGCAAGTTATCAGCATTGATCTTCTATTTATATTAACAATTTTTGTACTTTTTTATTTTTATTTTACTGCCTCCCTATAAATGGCTTACACTACGTTTGAAGTCAGTAAGGTTTTTTTTTTTTTTTTTTTTTTTTTTAGAATTTTACAAAAATAATATTACTGTTTTTACTGTATTTTTAATCAAATAAATGCACCTTGGTGAGTTTAAAAGACTTTGAATGGTAGTGTAAGATTAGTATTCGTAACTTAAATCACCACAGATATTGAATGTGATGCATCTCCACCAAAATTAAGATTAGTGATCTTTTTGCAAATTTTTCGATGAACCATTCTTTGGTCACCCAATCAAGAATATCTGGTTACATCCTAGTACGGTAGTAAAATACATGCTCAACTAAGTTCGACAACCAGAAATTTCTACGTGCTTTTTATAATTCTGTGTAGTTTATCTGTTCTTTCAGCATTTAGAACTTCTTGAAAGTGAAATTATTCATCTTGAAAAGTGCAAAGTTTATATGTTGGTGTATAGACTAATTACCAATACAGGACCACTGTATTATCCAACATCTGTTCATTTTTAATAAAAAAAAAAGTGTTCAACTTGACTTAATAGTGTTTTCTGCACAGGTTCTGCAGCTATAAGAGCAAGTGTGTGACACTGCAAACAGAGCCAAATCAAAAACACAGTTACAATTTATTAAAGACCACTGCTATTCTTCTAAAGACAACATTGTACCCTGTGATACTTGCTCTTTCGGTGAGTATTTTGAAAACAGAGCATGATTGTTTACTTGAAATATTAGCCTTGGGATTTAACATCAGACATATCATGTGTGTCTAATGCCTGACCCACTCCCTCTAACATATTGTTGTGCAAATTGTTATTGTGATGATGTTAAATGTCATATTTCTGTTTTCAGTGTGCAAATTACACCAAGTTCTGAACAAGTCAGAACTTGAATTCTAAAACTACAAACACACACACACACACAGAAACAGATGCTTGTCATTACACAACAGCATGTGTTTACCGGACAAGGAGATTACAGCCTACAGCATGCCAACCTGCCACAGTCTCTCTCAACTTACCGGCCGTCCAAACTCCAACTCAGAAAAGAATTTAAACCAAGGCTCGTTCTCTAAATCTATGTCATCTGGGTTTAAATCAAATGTCTGGAGCAAGGAGCAACATAGAAAAAGAGAGGTAAGAAGAATAGGAAAAACAATGAGGGGAAAACAGAGATGGAAATCAGGGTTAGGAGGAGCAAAATATGCTGTAAAAACTGGTGAGCAAAGAACAGAGGAGGGGGATGTTCTGGTCATCCACGCATTCTCACTCCCACACATAAAATATGTCAAATTAATAAGACTTAATAGATAAACCACCTAAACATGCCAATTCCATCATCAGTTGCTCACCTTGATGTTATTCAAAACCTGTATGAGTTCCTTTCTTCTGCTGAACACAAATGTATATTTTGAAAAATGCTGGTAACCAAAACAGCTTTGGTTCCTATTGACATCTATTGTTTGGATTAAAAATACAATGTAAGTCAATGGGAACTGAAACCATCTGGTTACCATCTTTCTTCATTTTCAGCAGAAGAAAAAATTCATACAGGTTTGAAATGACATGAGGGCAAGTCGAAGTTTCATTTTTGAGTGGACTGTCTCTTTAATACGTGTTGTGCCTCTCAGTACTGTCCAAAAGGGGGAGACATCATGCTTCTTCCTCTCTGCTCTCTCTCTGAAATCTCTTTCTCTCTTCCTTAAGCTACTGTATGACTGTAGATGCTGAGAAAGCTGCCCACTCATTTTGCCACCTGGGACATCTCCCACTGCCACATCCACTGAGTTTGTGCTGAGGGCAGTGCTGTGATTCAGCCTCCTGACATTTCTGTCTCATTGTTCTCTGAACCGAGCCGCTGGCTATGACTGTGCTGCTTTGTCTGACACCTTTCCAGCTTTCTACATCTGCACTGAAAAAAAAAGGTCAATATCTGTCAAAGGAGACATAAACACTGAGCTAATTCCTCTCTCGGGCAATTATATTTGTCTCGCCTTAGACAAATACAGTAGAATGTGACA
This sequence comes from Carassius auratus, assembly GCF_003368295.1. Lineage (NCBI taxonomy): Eukaryota > Metazoa > Chordata > Actinopteri > Cypriniformes > Cyprinidae > Carassius > Carassius auratus. The sequence continues at coordinate 30,546,296 of NC_039243.1, forward strand.
TTATTATGGGGAGATTGGGACATACTGTATTGCTGGCAACATTTAAACATTGTTTCCTTCATGAAAACCACAGCTGCATGTTTCAGGCTAACCTAATAACTGATTGCTTTCAGTTTTGACCGACTACATGAACTAATACACAAAGGAAAACCACATTGCTTACATTAAGCAAACTCATGGTTGATGGGTTATTATTTGGTCAAACGATCCATGAAACAAAGGGAAAACACAGCCTTAACACATGTCCAGCCAACAGGCCGGAAAATTGCAGTTTGACACTCTAAACAGTGAGTTGGGAATGAGACACCTTCATAAACAGAACTCAAATGACTGTAGCTATAATGAAATAGAGAGTTTTCATAAGACAGGATTGCCATGCTAAAGTTTGGGGTCAGTAAGATATTTTTTTAAAGAGTTAAAATGATAATATTTGAAAATAGTTTTCTATTGTAATATATTTTTTTAAATGTAATTTATTCCTGTGATGGCAAAGCTGAATTCTCTAATCTTTATTGTCACGTGATGCTTCAGAAATCATTCTAATATGCTGATTTGTTGCTCAAGAAACATTTATTCTTATTATTAATGTTTAATAGTTGCTGCTTCGTAATTTTGGGAAAACCATGATAAATTTTTTTCAGGATTTGTTTTTTAATAGAAAGTTCAAAAGAACAGCATGTATTTGAACAGAAAACTTTGTAACACTATAAATTGCATTACTGTCATATTTTTATTCATTTCTCATATCCTTGCTGAATAAAAGTACTAACTAGACTTTTGAATGGATGAGTACATATGAGAGAAATTAATGAAATATAAAACATGTTTAGAAGAATGTTTAAGTTGTTCTTTTCAATGAAATGAAATGGATTCTGTTTAGCTTAAATTTAAAAAAAAAAAAAACGGGTGAAAATAAATCACCATAAAAGTATATTTAAATGGTCCATATGATGTGTGCACTATTTCACTGAATTGTTTTGAGGCCAAATAGATAAACCAAAATTTGTCATTATTTGTGATCAGAAATGAATGGCATCAGTGACTAACGTGTGCACCAGAAGCATCGCCATAAAACCTGTAGGTTTGATTTTGAGTTTAAAGAGACGGCAAGAAAAGGATTGCCTTCAGACCTTAGCAACCTTGACTCTATGTTATGTGTGGATTTTTATAACAGTTTAAATGAAGTTAATGACAAAAAAATCACTTAAGTGTAATGTTTTAACTAAACAAGATCACTCACCGGCCTTTCTTGCTCAAGGATGGAGGATTTGCCAGGCTCATACTCAAAGATGCTCCGTGGTTCTGCCCGGTATTTACGCGTATCCACTTTTCGATCTGGAGGACCCCACTCATTTCTGCAGATGAGAATGAGAATAAGAACCAGTCAGACCAGTCGGACATTTTTTGTGAGTGTAAGATTTACTTTAAAAAAAATTCACTCAGAAATTGCTAGTAAATTTCTATCAATTGTTTACAAAAGAAAGAGCAAGTGACACATTGAATTAAACTAAAAGTGTTTTCTTGTAATTGCACTCCAATAATCTTAGTTTTATTGACAGGCTAGTACATGAGGTCAGGTGTCTTACGGGTCATGGGAGAACTCTTTCTCTCTGTCCAGGTCTCTTGAGTGGAGCTGGAGGAGAGAGGGCATGGGAGGGGGTGGAGGGGGCACGGGGGATGGCGAGAGCTCTCGGTGGGCGACAGTGTCTGGCGTGTCGGAGGTATTTCTAGAGAGGGGCCGGTAGGTGTGCGTTCGAGGGGGCGGGTGGGCATGGACAGGAGGGTAATTGTCTAAGAAAGAAGCACAAATATCATAATAATATAACAGATAAATTAAACAAATATACAGAGGCTTTACATATTTGGCTATAACAGCAAAACATAAAACATGTGAATGTGCACTACCTTTTATACATTTTTTTTTAGAAACATTTATTTTTATTATCAATGTTGTGCTACAACACTTTTTTTTCTTTCAGGATTCCTATAGAATGTTCAAAAGAAGAGCAATTACTTGAAAAAAAAAACACTTCTTTAAAACAATAAAACAATCTTTTGTAATATTATAAATATCTGACAAACTATGCTATATAAACAAATTAAATTCTTTTAAGAAAAATCTTTTAAGAAAAATCTCATTGACGTATTTTATATTATATTAAATTAAGAAAAACAATTTTAGGATACTTTCAAGTTTTTTATCGTTTACTCAAATCAGTTTTTAATGTATATCATTTGTTTATTTCTTATAGAATATAAACATTTTGATTGTACATTGAATTACAGTTACTATATTCTAAAAACACTTTATTCTTACAATACAGACTTCACACAGAATTAAGACTTTTACTACACTTTACATGGATTTTCAGTAAGCAGAAATAGAAGTTAATATACACAGAACTTACCTTTGTTTATGACAGCGTATGTTGTATTATATGAGTCTCCATAGTCATCATCTGGTGAAAAACAGCATTATTAAAAAGAAGATTAAAAAACGCACAAAATGAATACTACAGGATATGTTCTGTGTATACTCCCACTCACTTAATCATACACACCTGCTTTATGAACCATGTGGATCTGTTTGAACATGGTCTTGTACCAGTCCTTGGGTCTGTCCACAGTCTAAATAGAAGCACAAACACACACACACAAACACAGAAGTGGTTGCCTTGTCAGTTTGCTGGTTAAGCGCACAAATAGCTAACAGCATTTTTCATTACCTGACAACCAACAAAATCACTAGAGCACAGAGAAAAAATGAGACAGGGAGTATCATAGTAACCTGCCAGGAATGTTCTCTTCTGCTCACAAACACACACATTCACAGACAGTCTGAACTGCTGAGAGCTCAAAAGCATTCCTCTAACCACAATACGAGGATCAAATGTCAGAACAACTCAAACACAAATCAAGAAAAAAATGCCCTCAATACAGATCATTAACAGCGGATTTAAAACTGACCAGTGACATTCAGGCAGCTAGATGTCATACTGAGTGATGGGTTTTGTTCTGTTCAATATATTTTATAATAAACAGTTAATGTATACTGTTTCTATAACACGATGCAACAGTTATGGACAGACAAATTACTTGTCTGTAAACTTAGCTGATTATAAATGTAGCAGTCATAACTTAAATATGTCACTACAGGAAATGACTTTGAAAAGTCATTGTGACACCAGTAATGACAACTGTGCATACATTGTGGTACATATAATAAACTCTCAAGTTTGCTATAATGAAACATAGCTGGTATATAACAAATCAGCATAAAAAAAACACACAGAAAAATGCACAGGGTTTAATTTTAAATAATTTTCACTATGAAACTGCTAGTAAATTTCAACCCCAGCAAGTATCACTAAATACAGCATGCATTCTTTAAGTAGAAAGACTGAATTAGGATTTCTTGTAAAACATACTTGATTTTTTATTTTATCTTATTTAAAACTAAGATTTTATATACATATATGGATATCACTTACCGTTCGGATAGCGATGGGAATGCCTGACTCATCCACTGGTCCAATGCCTTCGTAATGGGGCGCTTTTAGGATGGACACCTTCTTTTCTTCCTCTGAGAAACGAGCGATGGGCACAGAGCTACTGACCACTGTCTGACCAGAGACAACGGTCTCTCTCTTCACTGTCTCTGAACCCTCTAAATGAGAGAGTGAGAGAAAGGTGGGCGAAAGATTAGAAAAAAAGACAAAAAAATGCAGTTTAATTTTTTTTCTGTCCTTTACAATGTATTCTTGTCTAATTGTGACGCCAGTAACAGTCTCTCTCTCTTTCTCTCTCTGTCACTCTCCCTCACACACACACTTCATTGATTACACTGCCATAGATATGGTCACACTGCAGGCCTTACATTATGTTACTGTTAAGACTTCATAGGATGCTAAGATTCATCATAAAGGCAATCAATTGGGAAAATGTCACACTAAGCAATCAGAACCTGCCTTTGACAAAAGCAATCTATAACGATGTCCAAAATTTGTATCAGATGGCATGATCATGCCAATTATTTCATATAGTGTCAGTCTGAAAAAGATATGGTGACAGAAATTGGGAATAGAAACTAAATGGCATGTTAGAGCCTGACAGTCACAGTCAAATCTAATCTAGTAGAGCAAGAAGATTTAGGCCTGAAATAATCAAAACATGGCTTTGCAATACTAGCTAAAGGTGTGTGTGGGACCCTCCACTCACCTGAACTATGCCCCTGCCGGATCTTCACCAGGCCTGGGCTGGGGGTTGGGGGTGGAGGTGGGTACACAGGTGGAGAAAAGGGCCTCTGAGATTGAGAGCTTCCATTCACTGCCATCTGACCCTGGGCAACATACAAATCAGTTTATAAGATATGAACAAGTATGAGTGGGTGACAGCTATGGGACAATAAGAAGTTAGAAGAATGAGAAATACATGACATGAAAGTACACATTAAAAGACAATTTTTTTAATATTACAGATACTCTACAACAAATGTTTCTGAGTAATGTCAATACTGAGGAAAATGCTGTTACAAAAAAGACAAAGGTTGTGATCAGATGTTAGTGTTTCTGTAGAAACATGAGAGGAACGATGGACGACAAATGGAGAGGTAACTGGAAAACTGTTAGACCACATGACAATAAACACTTTAAAAAGAACCTGCAGATAATGAGTGCAGGACAATCTATGTAAGAAAGAGTGTTAACACTGGAATATGTTCCATTATACATTCATATTCCAAAGAAGTTAAAGTGTTCAGTCACCAGAGGCAATAGATGCAAATGTTAATCTCAAACACTCATCATAACAGGCCACAATATCATAGGTCATCATAGGAACCTTTAAACCCACATGAAATTAAAATTCAAGTGAACCCTTTTTCAAACACATTCCTGGACAATTCATTAGTGGTCATTACTCCAAAGAAATGTGTATAATCTTGCCAAATTTGCCAAATCAGCATATTAGAATGATTTCTGAAGGATCGTGTTTATTGTTTTATTGTTTATTGTTTATATATTAAAATAAAAAACAATAACTGTAACAATATTTACAATATTACTTACTGTTGTTGACTATTTTTGATCTAATAAATGCAGTCTTGCATGTAAGGATCTTCTTTTAAAAACACAAAAGATCTTATTCTGACTCAAATCTAGAACAGTAGTGAACATTTCTATATTAATAAACATTACAGCAGCAAATTATAATAGATTTTTTTTTTACCATTATATGCCATTTGTATACAGAAGTTTGAGATATCTACTGTACATAATATTTTTCATCTTCTTCCTAAACTTGCATTTAGGTCTGGCTCTATTATAGCATGGACTATGACCCTTTAAATTCCCAATGAATAAAATAAGGTCACATTCTACAGTTCTACATTATTTCACTTTGAAACATGTCATATTATGTTGACTTTAAATGGGAAGCAGTATACATAGCACACAATGAAAAGCTGCATACCTCGAGAGAAAATCAAACATAAAAACACAAAAGACAATGCATCCACCTGCTGTAAGCTGATACATTATAGGATGTGGTTAAAAGTTAGACATTCAACAGCACTGAAAAACTAGTGAGGACATATAAACAAGAGTAGACTCAAACAAACATGACACCAGACTGAGGTGAGGTGTGCCAGTCGAGCGTGATAGTTACGTTAGTGCCCGTGGCAGCTGACAGGGCGGCAGGAAGCTCGTCAGTGGTATTGGAGGCGTGGCTGAGTGTGGGGGATGGGGTAGGCGTGGCCGCAGGGGAGGAGTCCATGCCGCAGATCTGCAGCTCTTCCAGCCCAACCGTGGATGATGAATAATAACTCAGTGCTGACACAGTTACTGGTGATGGGGCAGGGGAGGCTGACATTAGCCCGGAACGTTCCAGAGGGCCGAAAGGTGTCGGTGAGAGGGCTTTGGGCAATAGCCCTGAAAGGAAGTCAGGGGAATCCTGACTGGCCCGGCTATACGGTGACTGGCGAGCTGGGTCTGGGGAAGGTGGTCCAGAAGAGAGCGGGCCGATGCTCCCTCTTACAGGAGAAAACTCACGCTGATGGAGGCGGGTGGGAGGGAATAAAAGGGAAGGAAGACAAGATAATAAAGTGAACACAAAGCAAAGCTGGTGAGCACAGGCAGATTGAACCATGTTGAGCGAAGAAGAACAGGTGACTGTGTGGGAAGGAATAAAGGTACTTGGCTGGAAACATGTCTGTGTACGTTCACTCTTTTCCATCAGATGAGTGTGAATGAGTGCTAAATGGGTTACACTCAATTAGTTTAAGAAAGAGATACGAAAATTTTTAAAAGTCTGGAATAAATAAGATTTCACCAAGGCTGCAATTATTGGATGAGAAAACAGTAAAAACAGTAAAACTATGAAATATAATTACATTTAAAATAACTTTTATTTTTTAATATACTTTCTATTTTCAGAAGCCATTAACATAATAAAATATCCTTATTTGGTGCTCAAGAAACATTTCTTATTATTATTATCATTGCTGAAAACAGTGTGCTGCTTAATATTTTCTGTGGAAACCATTATCTATTTTATTCCATAGTTTGGGGTAAGTAATAAAAGTTAAAAAAATAAATAAATAAATACTTCTATTTGGAAAGAATCCATTAAATTGATCAAAAGTGACAGTAAAGGCCTGTTCACACAAAGTACGATAACTATAAAGATAACGATAAAGATATAGTTTTACAAATCGTTCTCAATATTAAAGAATAGCAGAGTCCACACCACAACTATAATGATAAAGACAAAGAGAAACGATATCGTTGGAATAATTTTGCTGAAATCAGCTCTTTTAAATTGTAATAATATTTCACAATATTACTGTTTCTACTGTATTTTTCATTTAAATCCATGCATCCTTGGTGAGCATACTTCTTTCAAAAATATTAAAACATCATAATTATTCCAAACCTTTGACCAGTAGTATGAGTGTACATTATCACTGTAAATAAATGACAGTAATACCACCAAACTGCTCGCTGGTCTTGGTGGTACGACAGGGGCTCGGGTAGGGTCAGCGAGGTCCATAGAGTTTTTCTTGGATTGAGATTTAGGCCCTGACTGGGTCTCTGCTTGGGGTTTTGGACTGCGAGGATCTAACTGGATGGAGAGAGAAGCTAAGTGTGTTTCAGAAGTTGCAGTGGGGTCTTGAGCTGGGGGAGCAGTAGTATTTTTTGGCTTAGTTTTAGACTTAGGGTCAATTTTTATCACGTTTGTCTTGTTAGGTGCTGTATTTAGTTGGTCAGTGGTTAATTTCGAAGATGACCATTTGTTTCCCAGAACCTGAGTGATAAAACTGTTAGCATGAGCTTGTTGGGACAAGGAGGGATCCTCCAGTGAGGGGGTAGTGGAGGTTCGGGTGGTCTTAGAGTATGAGTATGAGGAGGTGTAGGAACCTGTAGGAATGATATCATGACTCTGTGGGGGAGAGAGGGAGGCGTCTGACAGCATTGCAAGGGAACTGTATGTTGGGGGGTTAGGGGTCATGTGATAGCTCTCTCTCCGAGGGGGAGGCATAGGGACCTGTCAGAGAAAAGGTCAATTCAAATATATAGTCAGTTCAAATAAAGTACATCTTCTCAGAGAAATTTCAATTTTGCTACTTTAGGGGTCAAGAAAATCACACTTGATATGAACCCTCTAGAAAGAAGTTATCATATTGGAAAAAGAACATGACGAATATTAATCCCAAATAATTTTGAAGCAATATCATTTTGAAGCAACGCATAGCATGAAAGAAGAGGATCGTTTGTTGTGGGAAAAAAAAAGAAGAGTGTACAAAATGTAACAGTAGTAAGACTTAGTAAAAACATTTTTGAATTAATTAATTTTAATTGTATAATGAATAAATATGTACCGTTGTGGGAGATTTCTTATCTTGTAGGTTCGGTCTAACGCTGCGGAAGCCTTTAGCAGTCAAAGACGAGCTACTGGCATCTCCATTCCTTAACCCTTCAGACACACTACGTGAACGCCAGGCATCTACACACAAATAAATAAATAAATACAAACACACACACACACACACACACACACATTATTATAGTTATTGTTAACTAAAACTAAATCTAAGTGAAAAAAGCTCATATAAAATCAAATCAAATCAAATTATTCGTTTAAAAAAATGTAACCTTAAAACAACATAAATGACAACATAATACTTAAACACTTATACATGCAGTAAATACTGTCTTGAGTGTCCATACTTCATGTATTCACTGAACAGTACACATGAATATTTATATAAACACACCGATGAAAACAGAGTCACATGGACATCCAACAAACACTTGCCTGAATCTGAAGACTGGGAATCACTACCTGTGGAAAAATAAAGCTCTATTAATATAAACACAATACTGTAAAATAACATAAGTGAGCTAACAATTCGGAAGAGGAGCTGCAAAAATGCTGTAAATATCATAACACTAATGACCACAGAAAACCAAGACAAATATGACACAAAACATGCAGAAGGGTCATACCCATTGAAATTAAGGGAGAACATGGCTTAGTTTTTAATGCTCCTATGTTACTTCTATATTTGGACTTTTTGCTATAAAAATAGTTTTCCCTCTGAGCCAGTCCTGTTATTGGTGCCCCCTCCAAAATGATGTGCATGATGGCCACAACATGGGACTGAAAAGAGAGATGCAGAATTACAGAGAACCGATGATTAAAGAGCAGAAGCTTTGGTTGAACACAACTGAGAGAGAGAGAGAGAGAGAGAGAGAGAGAGAGAGACAGCTAGTAAGATGACCCACAGTGTGAAACACTTACTCCTCTCACTCATAATGATGATTAAAACTACTGTACAACATAATTCAACATGAAGACTGGAAGAACGAAAACTTAAATCTTGAACAAAATCATAAATAAATGTATTTTACAATTAATTCTGGTCCTGTCTTTTGCAAACTATACATGAACACATGCTGTCAAGATGACAGACGTTTCAGCACTGTAATGGCCGTCATCTGCATGTGTACTATAAAGTGAAACATGTTATAGAGGCAACATAGAACCTCAAAGTAATCATTCAATCACACAGAACAACACTGAGAATTTAAATTTTTGCCCGAATTATTCCTTTAAAACTGTAACACTGACAACACAGAAAATAGTAATGTTCTGTTCCTCTAAAAGCTATGGAGAGACAAAAAGGATAATGTAGACAAATGCAGTAAGACATGAAACAAAACAGATGTTGTGAACATAAAAACGTAAAACAAGCACATATAAAAAGATCACGGGGGAGAAAACCAATTTACATAATGAAGGCAGATGAAACAACAGTAAGCAAACGGAGATAAGACGTTCTAGAAACTCTGTGTCTATTAGACAGCCCTGCTCCATCACTGATACCTGCAGCTGTGTACAGGCTGGGTGAGCTCTGGACCCTCTTCACAGGCCAGAGAGTGAGCGACAGGGATGCTCTTTTATGAGCACGTCCTCCGCTATCTGGAGTATGTTTGTTTGCACACGCACACACAGAAGCCCACATGCAAAACAAACAGAAAGCAAAGCACATGCATTGTCAATGCAACATTATTGCACCAAAAGATTATGCAAAAAAGATGCAATAAATAATTAAAATTGAATGATGAACATTACAGTTTGGGATGAGTTAGATTTTTTTCTTTTTTTTTTTTTGTATTTTTATAATAATTAAAAAATATGTTACTTGAGCACCAAATGAGATAAAATTCTGAAGGGTCATGCAACACTTAATAATAACTTAATAATAACAATTAAACTTTGCAATTCTAAGAATAAATTACATTTTAGAAAAATATGAAATTGAAATATGTAAAAAAGAACAGTTAATTATAATTGTATTAAATGCTATTATGGTTTTCACTGTATTTTTGATCTAATAAATGTAATTGGAGAACATGAGAAAAAAAAATCACAAAAAACTTACCCACCCTAAACTTTTGAATGATATTGTGTTATAGCAATTAAAAGTTAGTCTTCCTTTATAGATCAGCGTACAACTTGTGTAGGAAATTATTTGCAAAGCATTCTGGGAAAGATGACTTATAAAGACAATATTTCCAAACCAGGCATGATGTGAACACATTTTATATGAAATATGCCAGATTTCGGACCAATAATATTACTTTATTTTCCCAAATGATCAGTAGCAATGAGCTGAATAAAGCTTACTGTGTGGAATATATCCCACAATGCAATGCATTTGGTTTGACCTTTTATTGTGGGACCACTTACTGCACCTCTTCCTTGACACAAAATGTTACATTGTAAACATTTTTACACAAGAGCTTCTTAGAAATGCACGGTAACTGTTTTGTTGCATAAGTGGCTAAAAACTTACACAGGTATTTTAATAACAGACTTACCTGTGTTCATGATGAAGATCTCCACTGAACTGTGTTCTGAAGAAGGACACTTTCACCTGTAAAATACATCATACTATTCTTAATAATCTCAAAATGGATTCATCTACACCTACATACGTAAATAGATGCTAAAAGTATGTATTAGAAAGCTAATTTATTAGCATGAGCTGTCTATGTTGATTAATGCCTAAAACTGCCTGCTAAAGTGCCTAAACTGTTTAGCAACCGCATATTTTGATCTAGTATTTCGACCGTTATGACTAGAACAGGTTATACTTATTCAGAGTGACAGATATAAAGGATATTCTGTTTTAAACACGTTTATTGTGTATCAAATGTGTGTATGCTTGTAGTAATACTCTGACTGACACCAGACAGTCTGGACTCCAGGAATACACTTGATGTCCATGCTATGTGTTAATTTTACTTTGCATTATACACATTTTCTCTCTCTAGTCACTAACAGTATTTCCAAACATGAAGCACAAGGTGTGGAATGCGTGTAGTGGAATCTAATCATAGCATTTGTATCTGCCTCATATAAATACTAAATAATGTTACCCAATAAAATTTTTTAACAAGATAACAGATTTTAAATTATGTCAAGATAATGTTATGATAATGTTGCTCCACTTCAAAATAGCAACCGTGTTCACTGAGGATAACAGGGAGCAGACATAATGGATTAAAGGCAGACAGAGAGAACATGAGAGAGAGCATTTAGACATAAAAATAAGATGCAGTTGTCAGATATCCCACTGCCACTGACAGATTTATAGCTTGCCAAGAGAAACGAGTTACACTCAGGGAGTGAAAAGGCTGTCAACACTATTTGAGTCTTAGTAACTTGAGCAATGGCACCATTGTGGTCCTAATCAAGTTTTAAACTCATCATAATAAATAAAACTATTATGATATTGGTTAGATGTAGCTGACAAGTCGTCGGGTTATAGATTGCCTACAGCACTTCTTAATACAGTCACTAAGTGGCTATGTATTTTTCAATTGTCTCCTATCTTGAACCGATGCAGGAAGTTGAAGAACACTCTAGAAGGATTTTCATAACATTCTGCGTGATCCAGCTAATGCCATGAAGGTTCCTCCCAAAGTTGTTGAACCCTAAATAAAGACACTAAAAGCACTTATAATAGTCTGTAGCATCTTTAAAAAGAATGAGTCTCTGGGAATAAAAGAAAGGGAAACAAAAAACAGACTATTTCAGGATCATCTGCGCTTTCCAGAACCAGTTTAGTAATTTATTACCAAACTATAACAGATACAATGTCTTTTGAGACTGTGTTGCATATTTCAGAAAACTCATATTCTAGATCACTGGTTCCCAAACTTTTTCAATTTGTGGCCCACACAACCAAACACACATGTTTCTGCGGCCCACTGCAAACAAATGAACTGACCCCACTATTGTTGGGTTAGTAACTTAGTACTCAGAAGATAGATTGTTAACTGTCTTTATTGAATGAACTGGTAATGAACAGAAAATAACTCGGGTTGGCACCGCTTGGCACAACTGCTGTTGCTCTGTATCTAAGATAAACTGATGGTTTATTCTTAAACCAATCTTAAACCAGTCAGCGAGCTCGAATAGCGGAAGCATAGTTACAGTTTAATATTATTTTTTCTTATTTAATTCTATATATGAAATTATGTTATTGTTATGACAGACATTTTTTACATATTTGAAAAATATAATTATTTATTTTAATAGTAATTGGCGGCCCACCTGCAATACCATCGCCGACAGGTTGAAAACCACTGCTCTAGATAAAACCTTAGAGAATGAACTGAAATGGACTCATTAATCGACACCGTGAAAAAAATGATTTTCTTACTTAGATATTTTTGTCTTGTTAAATATCTAAACATTCTTGAATCAAGATGAATTTACTTGAGAAGCAATATAAAGTCGTTTTCTAAATAAAAAAATAAAAAAAACTCTACTAGTTTTTGCCAATGCGGTAAGAAACATAATCTTGATTCAAATCAAAACAAGATTGTTTTTTCATGACCCTCTAACAAATAACTTTCCTTACCCTTTTCCTTTCCTTAATTTTCCTTATTTTTCAACTCATCCATTTGGCTTCATTATGGTGTATGTAATTCCAACCTTTTTGCAATCCAATTCCTGGATAAAATCAAGTCCTGTCCATCCAACCTTAAAATGTTTTACAGTATCCTTCAAGCGCCTGATTAGTTACTGGCAATATTAGTGCAAAGCCCTCTGGGTGCACTTGAGTGTGACAAACATTCAATGCCATCTGAAGCTTGTGTTAACAGGCAATTAAGCTGGCATTTCCGTTATGTAATGGACTAGCTGCCTAGGCTATACACTTCCCCATTAATACTGCAATTCTCCATTGTTTGACAGGGCTCAGCTGGAACAGACAGATTTGTGTCATAAATAGCCAGAGTCCGCTCAGTACAGATTTTTTAGTTAGTAGTTCTGAGTGCTAGCTTGCAGTTTTCATGACAACAAAGTTGTTCTTAGCCATTTCCTTGCACATATATGGTCTTTCACACTTTAAATTGTTAATTAAGACATTTTTTAACCATGGGACAGTGGTAACACACAGTCATTTGTGGTCTCTTAAAAGGAGTCTTCCACACACACTCACACTGCCTGTGGAATGTCGGCACTATATATCAGCATACACTGACAGGACAGTACATGGATAGAGTTTCAATGGGCAGACAGAGGCATCAGCCGTACAGTGTATGAGAAACACACACTATTGTTCAACAGTTTGGGATCGGTAAGATTTTTCAGTGTTTTGAGAGTCTGTCATGCTCACCATGGCTGCATTTATATGAACGAAAACACATTATAACAACATCTGTTTTCTATTTTAATATATTTTAAAATGTAAGATGCAAAGCTCAAATTTCAGCATCATTACGATCCTTCAGAAATCATTCTAATATGCCGATTTACTGCTTAAGAAACATTTCTTATTATTATCAATGTTGAAAACTGTTGTGCTGCCTAATATTCATGTGGAAACTGTGAAACGTTTTTTTTTTCTTCTCTTTTATACTTTGATGAATATAAAGTTCAAAAGAACAGCATTTATTTAAAATATAAATATTTTGTAACATATCTTTACTGTCAGTTTTAATCAAATTAATGCTAACTAAAAGTAGAGACACTCTCTTCACATTTTGTGAAGGAGTAAAGTATAGGAAGCAGTACTAAAGCTATATTAAATGAGGAAGGATACATAATCTCACATCGTGAAATCCATCATAAAGTTCTTACATAGTTCTCAAAAACAATCTGTGCTCATGAAAAATGTGTGTCTGTGGGAAACTGATCTGACAGCTGATTCAGAGGGGTTCCGACAACCATGAGAACATCAATATGCACCACATGCCAGAACATATTTCACATCTGACAGCACTTCAGATTTATTTGCTATATATACACATCTACACACACCCATCAAACTCTACATTAAAGAGACTGAATTTGAATTGATATCAATGGAATCCTATATTGTATTGTATCCTTGCATATGGACCAAAACAGCTGAAATAATTCAATTTTATTTCACAATTATTTTAAGTGTATTGTTCCATTAAGCCTGTATCTGTTATATACTAGTATGTCTAAGTATTTCTAAGCACCTATTAAACCTTGTTATTCTTAATAGAAACAACTTCGGGACTGTTATGTACTTAAGCAAACATGGTCTCTATTGATTATATTTTGTTGGGAGGTAGGCTACAGTAAAAAATGGCTCTTATTAATAAGCAGTGACACTTAATCATTATATGGTGGCAGAGAACATGTCTGTGTATTAAGGTCATTTTAACAGCTGCTGAGTTAAATGTAGAATGGTGAAATATCACAAATATGCTGTGTGTATGAGTGAATGTGGAACGGGGAAGTCGTGGCCTAATGGTTAGAGGGTTGGACTCCCAATCGAAGGGTTGTGAGTTCTAGTCTCGGGCCGGACGGAATTGTGGGTGGGGGTAGTGCATGAACAGCTCTCTCTCCACCTTCAATACCACGACTTAGGTGCCCTTGAGCAAGGCATCAAACCCCCAACTGCTCCCCGGGCGCCGCAGCATAAATGGCTGCCCACTGCTCTGGGTGTGTGCTCACAGTGTGTGTGTGTGTTCACTGCTCTGTGTGTGTGCATTTCGGATGGGTTAAATGCAGAGCACAAATTCTGAGTATGGCTCACCATACTTGGCTGAATGTCACTTCACTTCACATGTGTTTTTGTCTTGTAAGTAAAATAACTCTGAATAGGCCACCATCATCTGCCAAAGAATTTGATTTGGAATATTTTAAACCACCATGACAGATTCAAAGAAGCCAGAGAATCCAAGTCAGCTAAATAAATCAACGCTGCATAACTTGATGATATAATCTACAAAACGGGAGGACAACAGCTTCCAGCTTGAGCTGGAACAACAAAATGAATGTTGATGTTCAGCCTGATTAGCTATTCTGTCTAAAGCTGGTGGGAGTGAGAGGAAGCTATAAGTGTGTTTGTGTCATTAGAGAGATGTGGAGGCCGTGTGGGTTTCTAAAGTTATACAAAAGTTGTCATTAGTGTTCTATTGGATGCCCAAATGAATGTGTCTGCATCTAAAAGTTTTGTGTAAATCCATTACACTCCTGCTTACTCTGTCCTTGCCCAAACCACAGACTCTCTGCCTCCCTCTGTCAAAGATACTGATTCATTAGTGCTTCATTCGTTACGCCACAAACCACATTCCACTTCCTATTAGTGCAGTGAAGCATCTGGCACAGTACACAGAAAGTAAACTTGGCTAATGTTTTGAACTAATCAAGTTCTTTTAACTGAGTTTACTCAAAAGCAGTAAAAGCAGGAAGGTTTTTTTTATTTTATTTTTTTATGAACCCAATGCTAAATGCTAAAGGAAGCAGTGCAATGTGTTTGAGGTCAGTAAGATAGTTAATTATTATTATTTTTTTTTAAAGAAATTAAAACTTTTATTTAGCATGGGTGAACTAAATAGATCAAAAGTGAGAGTAAAGACATTTATAATGTTACATAGCATATTCAAATAAATGCTGTTGTTTTGAACTTTCTATTCATCAAATAGTCCTGAAATCCATAGAAATATTAATTTATCCTCTAATGAATTATGGGAGAAGCTACAGGTGATCAAACAGTGAATGCCATTGACAATGTTTATGGTTTAAAAAAGGTTTAGAGGCAGGATATGAACAATGTGCTCATAATATTGTCTTGTACATAGAATACTGACTTACTTTTGACTTCACCAGAGTTATTTCATTGTGACTGAAATTGAGCCATCATCAAACATTAATGTTAGAGCAAATTGACAAAATGATTCTGGAAAGTAGTCTTGCTGGCGGTGCTCCAGTACTGCAGAGTGATTTATTATTTATTTCCTTTTTTAAAGGACAATGTGGTTTACTGTAGAATGCAGTAGATTATTTGGTTAACTGTGTGACACAGGGCAGTATGGCAGTGTTAATTTCGTTGACTAAATATTTTCGTCATTATTTTCGTCACGAATATATTTTTGCCGACGAAAACGAAACGAAAACTAAAATAGAAGGCACTGATGGAGACTAAAACTATGACTAAATTGATTGACATTATCGTCAACGAATAAAGGACGAGACGAAAATAGACTGTGACGAAAATCAAATCAGCAGACGGCAGAGATGCGAGGAATGAGCAAAAGAACCGGCAAAACAGAACAGACTGCATGAGAGAAGAGAACCAATCAGAGCCTGACTTATTGAGACGTGAAGCGAAGGTTTTCAGTTTTTATGAGCTCCCGGGAAGTCGGCATTCGAAGAGGTGATAGGGACTTTAAGCAACAGCCTCTGGTGGAACGGCAACGCCATTCTGGCATTGTATTGCGCCTGCGCGAATTTAACTGCTACTTTGTGACGTTCTAATTTAACGGTCTACTACGGGAGAACAGCTGATTTGCCGGAGTCGCTACAACGTGAGAGGTTAGGTAAATAAATGTTATGTTTTTAGACTTATTTACATCATACAATATTAAAAACTCCTCTTCTGACAAAAGATTGTCATTTAACACCAAAAGCAATCCTTCTCTTGCTTTTTTAAATTATATATTTTTTTTGGATCTCAATAAATGAATTAATGCTGCGTTGCGCTGTTCTGTTTTACCGTTGCTTAGTGACTTTTACGTTCTTGGCTACAGCGGTGTGACGGCAAACTTCCGGTCGCTGTAGCCGTTCCATTCGCAGCTGTTGCTTAAAGTCCCTACTGTCTAAAAGAGCGATAAAATGTCCACAGCTCACTTCACGTTTGACGACGAACAAAACAAAACAAAGTGTAAAGCACGCAGAGCGCTCATTCGTGGCAAGAACACAACCAATTTGAAAAGACATTTACAGACGAGCCACCCGGACATTTTCTCAAATGTAATTTTACAACGATGTTCTTTTGTTTATTGAGCTAAGCAAAATTGGAATAGTGCAGTGCGTAGATGTTGTAGCATTAAATATTACGAACTGAAAAGTACTGTAAAATAGCCCCTTCTTCAAGTTAGATGCGAGCACAATACTAATACGTAATATCATGATAAATACATTTGATTAATACTAATGTTTAGTATATTTTATAATGTTCTACTTGTTGACAATATCACAAATATTTCTATATTAGTCATGTGAAACATGAATGTTCACATCCTATCATTATACATACAAATCTAGCAATATTGTAGTATTTAAAACATACAATATTGCTAGACAAATGAATACCTTATAAAATCTTGTTACTTTTTTTATCCACCTAGCTGCCAACTTATTAAATATTTACTTTAAATGTATGCACTTATTGTTCAGCTCAGCTGTAAGCTTTAAGGTCCTGGACCTAACTTTATTTTTCTTTTATTGATGGTCAATTGGCAGCTAGTTATTGTTTACATTATCATGACAGTGTTTGTTGCTGCATGAAAGCTTTTGAATCGAAATAAAGACACAGTTGTGTTGAAATAAAGTTGAATTTGTGTTTTATATATTTTGTTTAAGTTTGTTTCCTATACCAGCTGTAAAAAATTGTCTAGTAAATCTGTTATTGATTTTTAGTCTTATTTTAGTCGACTAAAATACCAAGCAATTTTAGTCGACTAAAATACCAAGCAATTTTAGTCGACTAAAATACCAAGCAATTTTAGTCGACTAAAATAAGACTAAAATTAAAACAAATCAGATGACTAAAACTTGACTAAAACTAAAAAGAATTATAGTCAAAAGACTAAGACTAAAACTAAATTAAAATTCCGTGTCAAAATTAACACTGCAGTATGGTTACATGAAGAAAGCATTAACGCTGTGAAATAAAGCAGAGCTCCATCAGTCAAGCTTAATTCAGTTCAGTGCTGCCTGCCTCATATTATTTTAACATATATGATTGGAACATGATCCAGATTTCTGCTACTGTGACAGAGATAGAAAAACCTACACTGGTGAAAGCCACAACCACAAAGAGATTTTGCATGCAGAAATAAACCATCATAAAACATATGACAGTCAGCCCATGTGTTTTACTCGTATTCTCAAAGAATCATGGGAAACCAAACATACACACAGACAAAATAAATAAATCCAATAAATAGCTTAACATAGAAAGACACATGTATGCATTGTATGTATATGCAGTATACTGTATACTATATATATATACTTTTTTCAGTCTCTTTGACTTGATTTTTCTTATACTATTTTAATGTTTTTTTTAAGTATACATGTAGTAAAATGAATGAGGTTTAGGTTTAAAACAAGGAAAAAACTTAAAACTTATTAAAAATAACTAAATTCAGTATGTTCAGTAATATACATATTATTTCACACAGATTTGCTTCTCAAGTATGTGCATCTTGTTTCAGGAATTTATTTATATATTACTGGAAAACGAGACAATAATGCTGAAGTAAATTACCTTTTGCAGTGAAGTACATGTAAAGAGAAGACCTTTAAAAATATATGTGACAGAGACTGAGAAAAGGTGACTTTTTTTTAAAGAGTAAAGGTCACAACATGTCATCACTTACAGACTGTCACCACTTCAGATTATGTGTGCATGTACATATATATATCATACAGTGTGTAGTGTATGTGAGTGTGTATGCTCCTATTTAAAGCTGTACAAGAAAAGAGCAGTAGATAAACTGTTTTAACTACCAGACTCACCTATCTCTAAAGTTTTCACTCTTTGATAAGTTAGGAACACACAGCTATTCCTGGATGTGAGTTACATTTATTTTCACATCAGTTTTGGCGTTGAGCAGCCAAACACATTCCACTTCAATAAAAATTGAGTTCAATTCTGAGGGCAGGAACTGTATCCTTCCTTCAGAATTTCAAGCCAGATGTCCAACATAAATCTGAACGCAGACACAGCAAGTCTCTTGAGTCCCTTCCGAACACAAGACCCAACCAAATAAGGAAGAATTCGTTTCGTTTTTTTCTTGGGAACAAGCTTCTGAAACAGTGCCAAGATATTTGCTTGGTACAATTTTGTGGGGTATTTGTCAAAGCCTCATACTTTAAAACGTTGTGTCAGGAGTTGCAAAAAGGAGTTTGAGAGACTTTGGCTGGTGAAATACCAGCTGCTGTTGCTAGGTTCAGATTGCTCTCTTGGTTTCCCTATACTGACCACAGATATTCTAGTTAACTACAACCAGGCACTTCTGTTTCCCTGGAGCTTTACCCTTATGATCTCCAAAACAAAACAAGGCCATAAAGGCTAATGAAACAGTGCTGGTCCAAAAGAGAGTTTTCATATAAATTAAACCCAAAATAATGATTTATTCCTGTTGCTTTACTAAACCCAACAGGAATAGAATAACCACACAAAGTTGTGATGTAAATCCTTTTCCCTATGACTGTAAAGAAGTTACTATTAGACAAAACGCAAATCTGAATCTCTAAAAGTCAATGTAAACCAAATTTTTTTTTTCTTCTGCAGTAAATGGGTGCCGTCATAGAGTCCAAAAAGCTGGTAAAATCACCACAATTATCCACTCCACTACAGTCCATCTTTTAACATCTTGTGAAAAGCTGCATGTTTGTTAAGAAATAAATCCATCAAGGCTTTTTCATTTAAAACCATTGCTTCTGGCCAAAATACGAGTCTATAATTACTAATAATTTTTTATTTTTTTCAATGAAAATGTCCATCTCTTGTTGTCGTCTCACAACAAATCCACCAATATTGAATTCACAAGATACAAACCCGATTCTAAAAAAAGTTGGCACACTGTACAAATTGTGAATAAAAACAGTTTCAAATTTCAATATTTTATTCAGAATACAACGTAGATGACATATCAAATGTGTAAACTGAGAAAATGTATCATTTTAAGGGAAAAAATAAATTGATTTTAAATTTCATCAACACATCTCAAAAAAGTTGGGACAAGGCCATGTTTACCACTGTGCGGCATTCCCTCTTCTTTTTATAACAGTCTGCAAACATTTGGGGACTGAGGAGACAAGTTGCTCAAGTTTAGGAATAGGAATGTTGTCCTATTCTTGTCTAATACAGGCTTCTAGTTGCTGAACTGTCTTAGGTCTCCTTTGTCTCATCTTCCTCTTTATGATGCGCCAAACGTTTTCTGTGGGTAAAAGATCTTGTCAGGATCTTGGCAAGGAGGAACTCAGGTGCAGACAGGATTTACAACACAAACAGGTTTATTCACAAAAAGGGGAAAATAAAAACCCACGAGGGGGAAAACAAGGACTAGGGCAGATACCAAAATAACTAAACAGGACTGATAAGGCAAGATAAACAAAGACTCAAAACTAGAGAACACTGACTACAAATAAACACTCACGGTATACAGGACACAGTATCTTAAAGGGGTTACCAGGGTATTATCACGAATCACAATCACAATCCTTAGGGAACAAACCTCAATGAACCGACGCAAGACAGAGCACACTAGGAAAGCTAAACAGGGGGAACAATCAAGACACGACAGGTGGCACAGATGGGACAATCAAGACACGACTAGGTTAACAAGGGGGGCGGGGCAAGGGAACGAGACAACACAAGCACATGGCCCAAAGACAAGGCCATGTGCTTGTACACAAAACACGGGTCTGTCATGATCCTGCCTCAAGACTAGGAAAAATCAAGGACACGAGGGCAGAATCATGACAGAACCCCTCCCTTAAGGAGCGGCTTCCAGACGCTCCTCATGGGAACATCAAACACGAGACATGACTGACATGACGGACTGGGACACCGACACAAACCAACAAGACATGACAAATAATAACAAAGGCAGACATGAATACACGACGGCAGGGTTAGGGTGACAAATCAAAAAAAACAAACAGGGAAGGGGAGGAGGCGGGACCACAAAGTTCATGGGGGACAGACCAGGGTGAGTGGGTGGGGCAGGAGTTTTAGGAGGACAGGACGAAGGCTGACGACGGGGGGTACGGGCAGGTCTGGGTGGTGAGGGGCGGGGAGGGGTCTCGGGACAACTGACAGGGGACATGATAGGAGCAGACAAGGGACGCGGGGCAACACTTACGGGACGCGGGGAGACGACAGCTGGACACGGGGGGACAACATCTACTGGACACGGGACGACAACATCTACTGGACACGGGACATCTACGGGACACGGGGCAACATCTACTGGACACGGGGGGACAACAGGACACGGGACATCTACGGGACACGGGGCCACATCAACAGGATACATGACTACATCAGCAGGACACGGGGCAACACTCACGGGACACGGGGAGACGACATCTACGGGACACGGGGAGACGACATCAGGACACTCGGGATTTCTGGGGACAGGGTCTGAGGACAAGACAGGACTGACGGGGACTTCTAGGATACGGACAAGACTAGACAAATAATCTGAAAAGGCTTTAGCCGCTAAGACAATTTGCATCTCCTTACGAGATGAGACACACTGTACTAAAGTCCTTGCTGCAGAGTCGGCCGCGGCACTCTCCTGCGCTCTCACGACTGCTGACTTGCATACTGCCCTCTCCTTTGCCGGCTCGGGCACGCCAGCGCTCACCGCTGCTGGCTCGGGCACGCCAGCGCTCTCCGCTGCTGGCTCGGACACGCTCACCGCTGCTGGCTCGGGCACGCCAGCGCTCACCGCTGCTGGCACGGGCACGCCAGCTCTCTCCGCTGCTGGCACGGGCACGCCAGCGCTCACCGCTGCTGGCACGGGCACGCCAGCTCTCTCCGCTGCCGGCACGGGCACGCCAGCGCTCACCGCTGCTGGCACGGGCACGCCAGCGCTCACCCCGCTGCTGGCTCGGGCACGCTCACCGCTGCTGGGTCGGGCACGCCAGCACTCTCCGCTGCTGGCACGGGAGGAGACAGGGTCACAGGACCGGCAGGCCCCCTCTTCCTCCTCGGGCGCGGTGCAGAGGCCACAGCTGGGTCAGAGGCGGGTTGGGGGAGTTTGGTCTCGGGCAGGGCAGTCTCGGACGCCGAAGACTCAGAAGTTGACTCCCATGAAAACCGTCTCCCTCGTTTCATGGGGAGACTGCTGGCTGTGGAGGGCACCACAGGACTCTGGGAGGGGCTTGCCTGATCCCCCAGGGTTGCCACGGCCAGGACACGACCCTCAGGGATCGTTGGCAGCTGGGTAGGTGGAGGGGACCTCTGGGGCTCCTCCTCTCGCCCGCTCGCTCCGGAACGACCTCCCCTGGTCCCCCGGAACACCACAAGGCGAGAGCCCTCAAAACAATCTCGCTGGCTGGCTGATGCCATCCAGCATTGCCTCCTGTCTGCTGAGTTCCTTCGTGGTCGGTTCATTCTGTCAGGATCTTGGCAAGGAGGAACTCAGGTGCAGACAGGATTTACAACACAAACAGGTTTATTCACAAAAAGGGGAAAATAAAAACCCACGAGGGGGAAAACAAGGACTAGGGCAGATACCAAAATAACTAAACAGGACTGATAAGGCAAGATAAACAAAGACTCAAAACTAGAGAACACTGACTACAAATAAACACTCACGGTATACAGGACACAGTATCTTAAAGGGGTTACCAGGGTATTATCACGAATCACAATCACAATCACAATCACAATCACAATCCTTAAGGAACAAACCTCAATGAACCGACGGAAGACAGAGCACACTAGGAAAGCTAAATAGGGGGAACAATCAAGACACGACAGGTGGCACAGATGGGACAATCAAGACACGACTAGGTTAACAAGGGGGGCGGGGCAAGGGAACGAGACAACACAAGCACATGGCCCAAAGACAAGGCCATGTGCTTGTACACAAAACACGGGTCTGTCATGATCCTGCCTCAAGACTAGGAAAAATCAAGGACACGAGGGCAGAATCATGACAGATCTGGATTGCAGGCTGGCCATTTCAGTACACAGATCCTTCTTCTACGCAGCCATGATGTTGTAATTGATGCAATATGTGGTCTGGCATTGTCATGTTGGAAAATGCAAGGTCTTCCCTGAAAGAGACGACGTCTGGATGGAGCATATGTTGTTCTAGAACTTGGATATACCTTTCAGCATTGATGGTGCATTTCCAGATGTGCAAGCGGCTCATGCCACACACACTCATGCAACCCCATACCTTCAGAGATGCAGGCTTCTGAACTGAGCGCTGTAACAACTTGGGATGTTCTTGTCCTCTTTAGTCCGGATGACATGGAGTCCCAGTTTTCCAAAAAGAACTTCAAATTTTGATTTGTCTGACCACAGAAGAGTTTTCCACTTTGCCACAGTCCATTTTAAATGAGCCTTGGCCCAGAGAAAACACCTGTGCGTCTGGTCATGTTTAGAAATGGCTTCTATTTTGACCTATAGAGTTTTATTCGGCAACAGCGAATAGCACAGTGGATTGTGTTCACCGACAATGTTTTCTGGAAGTATTCCTGAGCCCATGTTGTGATTTCCATTACAGTAGCATTCCTGTATGTGATGCAGTGCTGTCTAAGGGCCAAAAGATCACAGGCATCCAGTATGGTTTTCTGGGCTTGACCCTTACACACAGAGATTGTTCCAGATTCTCTGAATCTTACGATATTATGCACTGTAGATGATGATAACTTCAAACACTTTGCAGTTTTTCTCTCAGAAACTCATTTCTGATATTGCTCCATTATTTTTCACAGCAGCATTTGGGGAATTGGTGATCCTCTGCCCATCTTGACTTCTGAGAGACACTGCTACTCTGAGAGGCTCTTTTTATACCCAATCATGTTGCTAATTGAGCTAATAAACTGGTCCTCCGGCTGTTCCTTATATGTACATTTAACTTTTTCAGCCTCTTATTGCTACCGGTCCAAACTTTTTTGGAATGTGTAGCTCTCATGAAATCCAAAATTTGGCATGAAATTTCAAAATGTCTCACTTTCAACATTTGATATGTTATCTATATTCTATTGTGAATAAAATATAAGTTTATGAGATTTGTAAATTATTCCATTCCTATTTTACCCACAATTTGTACAGTGTCCCATCTTTTTTGGAATCGGGTTTGTATTAATCGATTGAATGGAGTGGTGTGGATTACTTGTGGATTATTGTGATGTTTATATAAGCTGTTTGGATATTCTGACGGCACCCATTCACTACAGAACATCCATTGGTGAGCAAGTGATGTGATACAAAATTTCCCCAAATCTGTTCGGCTAAAGAAACAAACTCATATACATACATATATGAGATGTACTTCTTGGATGTTTGAAGCCACTGAATTAAAGAGCAAGACTTTTGAAGCCACTGTACTGTTGGATGATTTGATTATGTACAGCAGCATCTCTACAGAACACCTGATGATGACATATTCCTCATGATAACCTGTTACTCCTCACAGAGCCCACAACATATTCATGCCCAGGGAAAAAAAGTAATGATTTGAAGAAAAGGGAAATTAGGGTGCTTGGGCACAACATAAGCATGTCATCCAGAGAAATAGGAGACAAATAAATAAGTAATAGCCTTGAGGTGTGAAAAATCGAATATGGTGAAATGAAAAATTTGCTCATTTGTATTATGTGGTTGTGGTAAAGAATAATAAGAATATGAAGAGGATGAAAACAGGGAGAGAGACAGAAGGGCGATTAAACAAAAGAAATCGCAAGGACAGAGAAATGAAAAATTCTGTGAGAGCCTGTGACATGGAGTATTATGTAAGATGAACGAGTTCCTTCAGGGCAGCGAAGAGCAGTTCCACACACACATACACTGCAGCCTAAGCTTTATTATGCCTCAGTGCTAATTGGACTAATTACTGTGGTTTGTGTGATCCTTACAGACAATAAGAGTTTGGTTCATTAAAGGAACATGAACAATGTCTCTTTTTTCACACACTGATTTACCAGCAGACATAAACAGAACACTACACAGACTCGTGCAGCAAATGTGTGCATTGTTGATAAAACTCAATCATTTTAAGACATGCAATCAATGTCTTAAATATGCTAAAATGCACACACATTGATATATATGATTATTTCTTTGTTATTTATTATATTTCCTTTGTTTGTTAAGGAGTTCATTATAATATGACTCTTAAAGGCTCAAAATTGAGTGCATTATACTTCAGATGAGAAAGTCATTGGATGGCATGGCACGGACCACATCACACACTTAACCTCAGTCACAGGGAAAGGGCCTGAACAGAATCACCTGCAATCCATCCATCATACTTCAGTCTGTGAATAACGTCACCCATCCACTCCAGTGCAAATTCCACTGATACGATGAGTCTAAAAATAAAGACTTGCACTGCTATCCTTCCTGAAAAGCATGCCCAGTCATCTACAAAAATACACTTTTACAAGTGTTTGAATGGCATACTTTTGGTTCATGTGATTATACATAATTAGTCGGGTCGGTAAGATATTTTAATGTTTCTGAAAGTCACTTATGCTCAACAAGGCTGTATTTATTTGTCATAATAAATGAATGTATAAATAAATAATAATAATAAACTGGTGAAATATTATTATAAATAATTGTTTTCTGTTTTAATATTGCTCAACAATTGCCAGCATTAAAATGTACTTCATGTTTTGTTGCTGTGTGTAAAAAAAACACAATGTTTGTCTCTTAGTGTATGAGTATTTTTGTTCGTCTTCAGTATTTATAAATGGCCAAATATAAAACAATAGAACTCAATTGTTTGTCCTCATTCAGGCCACTAAGTGTGTGTGTGTGTGTGTGTGTGTGTGTGTGTGTGTGTGTGTGTGTGTATGCATGCCCTGTGTAGCCAGGTCTTCAAGTATTCCCAGACCACTGAAACCCAAACTCACAGTTTCCTTTTGATGCCTTTGTTGTGGTGAGAGCTAGTGAGCTTAAACAAATCACACACAAACACAGGAATGAGGAAGAGACGGGAAATACACACAAAGAGCCGTTATACACATCCCCTTGCTCTCGCTTTCCATCTACTTTATCTCTAACACACAAATACACAGAAAGTCAAATAACAAGCTAGATCAAAGCTACTGTACCTTTCAGATTAATCATTAAGAACATTTGAGAATTTAATTTGTTACTGGGAGATAATGAGATGTATTAGATGCTGAATGAAGGTATGCGTGCGTGTGTGTGTGTGTGATGCAATCATAGATCTTACTTTCTATGTACTTTAGGGGTGATAAAGTCAAGCTGATGTTCCAGTTAGACAGTTTATATTCATAAAATGAAATAATTATGGGAAGTTTTTAAAAAGATTTATTCAGAAAGTCCTTTGGTTTCATCTGACATCTCTGGTCTAAACTGCAGGCTGACTTTTTGTTGTCCTGTTCTAGAAACACTGGCTTTATTCTGTCATCTATTTAAAAAGAGAAAGCAAGAAAAAAAGCAAGAAAACAAGAAAGAAAGAATGAACAGTTCATATCTTACATACTGTACAGTATCACAGACTGAAATGCTGCAGTCCTCTTGGAGACTCACTGCAGCAATATGACTGTGCACTGAGCTGAACTACTCACCAGTCACACATCTGAACATTTTCCATTACAAAGTGTATTGCTCTTCAATGACTCAGTAAAATTAGAGTTTTTCAATATCCAAGGTAGGCAAAAACTAGTGAGCTCCTCGCTGCCTAGCTAAGCATCTACCTTCTAACAGCATCCTACATCAAAACTCATAAGCGACAACTTTACGATACTTTACAATCGACATAACTGACAATAAAATTCATTAAACATTTTGCTAAGCTAAGAACATGGTGCGAGCCACCTTATGTTTTAGGTGCGAGACTTCCACTTCATTACCCATTATAAGCCCAGTGAAGTCACCTTTATTTATGAAGCACTTTATACAATACAGATTATTTCAAAGATAAACACGACATCAAAGGCAAACGTCATCAAATATGAGACAATTTCGAATTTGTCAGAAAAAGCAGCTCTAAAAAGAATAAGTCAGTTCGGCTTGGGTTTCCCTCGGTTGCGTGCTTGTCATGTTTTGTGTGAACATGCGGCTTATGAGTGTACAATTCGTACGTATTTTACGATGTTTATGTTGTTTACGATTTTGCCATGTGCTCTCATGTCTATTGTCTTGACCCCACCTTTCTTGTTCTCTGATTAAGTTTCCCCACCTGCTCTGCCTTTTTGCCCTCCTTGTTTGCTCCCTATTTTATTCTCCTTGTGTTTGCAGTCCTGTGCCAGATCGTTGCCGTCTGTACAGACCAGAACAGCACCTAAAAATGACCTCTACAGCCCTTAATGTTAGCGGAGACCAAGCCAACTAGATGTGCCCCAGAGACAGCTCCCCTGTGAAGACCTGGTCACCTTGATGACCACTGGCACAAGACCATGGTTTTTCTTGCATTATTAACACTGCATTTTCCTGTTTGACACTGTAAAGCTGCTTTGACACAATCAGTTTTTTATAAAGTGCTATACAATTAAGTACACCTTGTGTCCTTCACTGCAAAGCCTTGCCCACCCATGCCAAGCTTTGCCAGTATAGTTGCCGGTCCGTTTTCCCCTACAGGGTAGTTTTTTTTGTTGTTTTTGTTATTTTATTATTAATAAAAAGCCCATTACTTCTGCATATTGAGTCCTCGCCTCATCCCTTCACAACAATCCTGAGTGTAAATGGTACAAGTATTTAAGCAACAAACCAGAGTGTTTTTGATTATGAAAATAAATTAAAATAACATAATAAACCAGTTAACATCATCGAGTGGTTTAACAGATTGTTTTTGTACAGCTTAAATAATGGGAAACAACTGATTGCCCAGTTTGTAATTACTCTGAACTGTTTTCATTTACACTACTCAGTATTGCATAAAAAGTTTTATTATCAGTATTCCTCTCACTTCATAATCATTTCATTTCATCTTACAGAAATGCATTCGAGGATTGTCTTAGAATCTTCCTTAGAATTGGGCTAAAACAAGGTATCTTTAGAGGCAGCATAATTAAACTGTGTACCATTTGGTACAATCAATCTGAAGCGTGGGAAGTGCCACTATTCTGAATCCACAGGGGCTTTAGTTGGTTTTGGAACAGCAAACATCTCTTTCCTTGACTCATATATAATACCAAGTAGATCGAGACCCAAAAACCACTGTACACAGCCGCTCTGCTCATTGTGCAAAAAATGTCCTGTTTTCTATCTGCTTTTAATAGAGATGCACACAGACACATGAAAAGACAATGGCATTTGGTCCTATATGTCATATAAATTCTACTCTTCTTCAAACGTCACTCAAAGAAAATGTCAGCACAGCACTGTTATTTTTGCGCTGTTTTGTTTCTCTTTTTTAATTATTTTTATTTTTTTCTGTATTCAAGCTATTATCATAAAGTCTTACCGTCCAGAGCAGAGCACCACTCCTGGAAGACAGGAGAGTAAGACAGGTGGGGTGAGAGAAAAAGAGAGAGAGAGAGTGAGACATGCTTCCGTAGTGGCTAGAAATTTCCCTTCTGGGGTCTGCATGGCTCCACCTGTCATGTCTGAATCAGTGACCCAACCTCTCCACATCTACCTCAAGCAGCTCAATGACCTAAGGGAAATGTAACAAGCCATAAAGCACCTTAATGTGTTTTTTGCTTCACATTTAAATGATGGTCCCAAAGAGGAACTCATAATGTTCAACAGGGCAGTTTGAGAAATGAATTATCATGCCTTATTTACTGATCTAGCATTTAAGAGACACATACATAACCACATCAAAGTGCTGTCTGCTGATGAACAATTCTGTGATGTATGACGTGACCTCTGATACAACGGCCTGCTAGCCAGTCAGCACTTGATGAAAAAGGACGTAATCGCAGGTCCTGCACATGCAAGGGATGACTGTGCTGTCACAATAAGCTGCAAAGTGATACTACGCACAATGTAACACAATGTAATGCTGAGAAATTGTTTCTGATAAAACTGCAGTCAGGAACAATACAAATGAGAGCTCTTTCTAGAGAAAAGATCACACTTAAAAAACAAAAACGAAGTATGGGTAAAAAGAAAGCTGATCCTACTCCACTGATTTATGTTATTTCATTTACATCATCAATTCACCAGAGAACATGATATTATGACACAGAATACACATCACAGGCTATGCATTAATCTTCCATTTCCTGATTAAAGTATTACAAACACTACAATTCAAACAAATGGTCATATGCTACAAAATGTCTACAGTGAAGCAAGCTCACAGTAGTGGGAATGGATAGACATTTACCTTCGGTTACCCATCTCAACACCCAATCCATTATCAGGAAATACCAGCTAAAAATTGTTGACACAGCAAGTGAGAGGTGGTAAAATGCATTGTATACAAACACATGTATAATCATATATCTGTGGGTTGATACAGCAGTCACTGCTACTGGATTGTCATTTGCCCTATGGCAGCACTAGTTGATGGAGAGGGCAAATGGACTGTACAAATAAATAAAAATAAAAAAAGTGCCCCAAAATGATTAATGAGCCTGTAAAATGACACTTACTGTAATATAACGTATTTGTCTATTTAAGGTTGTGATGCTTATAGTTTATGCAATGTACAATATAAGGACATGTTTATTGATGTTTAGTTTAAACTTGCATATTTTAGTTTAAAATCTAATAAATCTTTTATATAATTTTTTATTTTAAATGGTTATATGCTAGATGAGAATGTTTTTAGACTTTATGCAAAAATCTGTGTAAAGTTATATGGTTCATTCATATACTGTAAAATGCATTTATAACCATGGTTATTATAGTTAACTAAAATTAAAACCATAAATATGTATTCTCTGAAAAAAAGCAAACTTTAACTTTAAAACATTTAAAAACTTTAGCTTATTTTATTTCAGGTAGTTGCCAATGCAACATGTCCATGCAGTTTAGCTTGATGTATTGAAGTAACTAAAACTAAAATAAAAAATTATATATATATATATATATATATGTGTGTGTGTGTGTGTGTGTGTGTGTGTGTGTGTGTGTGTGTGTGTAATAAATAAAAAACTGAGAAAAAAAAAACTCAACAAACGTTTGAACTAAAATGAAAATGACAAAAAAAAAAAAAAAAAAGACAAAAAAAATTATATATATACACCGGCACCTTCAGGCATGCAGATCTCATCACACAAACACTCAGCGATGGGTTCACAGGGATGCTTGCCTTTATGACACCATGACATTACATGCATGCGTCTCTCTAGCTTCAGCAGTCCTTACCTTATGTAACGAATTCAGACTATTTTCCTATGTCACACGCTGATTCCACGCAGTTTAGACAGCACACACTCAGTTCATAAATTCTGATATTGAGCCATAAAATCTGCCTTAATTATGAATGATGATGAATTAATTTTCAGAGAGAGGTTCATATGTTTGGGGAGTTTCCCTTGAGAGATTTTTTTCCCTTAATTCGGATAATGCAGTGATTTGAAGCTTTGTATCAGAAAGATAGTAACTAGCAGCAAACTGAACCACATTCATGTGAAGGTTAATCAGGTTAAACTATTGAAATCCTTAAAATTATTTGATTGATTTGATAATTATGTAACTGATCATTGCTGTACACTCACATCTCTCAGTGTGAGGTCAATGGTGTGACTGCATTACCTGGCATGCCCTTTCCCCGTTAGTTAATCTCCCACAAGAACAGTATTTCAATGAATGTGTAATAATGATATCCACAGATAAATAGAGAGAAAGGGATAGAAATCCTTCTAGCCTCTCACTTAACCATCACTACATCATCCTATACACACAATATCACACAGATCTTGTTCACAAGAGATTAAAGCACCTTCATTCTCTCTGCTGTGCTTTAACACATTAGCATCCTGTCCCCAGGCCATAGTCAGCTCATCAGATTTGACTATAGGAACATCCTCACTTAAACAGGAAACTACATCTACTACAGTGAGTTCATTATAGTACAATAACATTAAATATTTAAAAAATAATAATAATAATGATAATTATAAAGGTATATATTTAAAATAAACATAAGCAAAAAATGCATAATTATTATTATTATAATTGTTATATAAAATTATGTTGTTACAATATTACATTATATTTAAAAAAGGGCAGTATAACTACAGATTTTTATTTAATTATTATTTGTATTTTTAATTATTGTTTTATTATTATTAATAGTAACAGTAATAACTTTATAAATTATAATTTAAGACACTTTAAAATGACATATATATAATATATATAGAAATACATATAATACAATAATATTAATTATTCATACTATTCATATTAAGTATTAAATATTAGAAAAAATATATTATTATGTATTATTAGTGTTTTTTATAGTTGTTAATGCATTATTGTTTATTGAGACATTATAAGAACATATAAATATATATATAAATATATATATATATATATATATATATATATATATATATATATATATATATATATATATATATATGTGTGTGTGTGTGTGTGTGTGTGTGTGTGTGTACTATATACATACTTTTTCAAACTAAACAGACTTGTTTTTAAAACTACAAAAAAAAAAAATGACTTTGCACTGCTTAAAATTAGAATTTAAATAAGATAATTCTAGTCATGGTGCTAAAATGTCTATGAAATAACATAAAACCATCATCGGATAATAAATGCAAAGCCATGCACACACTTTCCAGTCAACCGCGATAAGAACAGAGATGGGTCATAACCTCCACCGCCCGCTGGACCTCACTAATGAGCTGGTAATGACAAGCCTCTTAATTGTTATGTTAATCAATTAAGCCAAAGGATCTTGGCTTGTGTTTTTGGGACACAAGCGCTCTTTGTTGTTGTGGAAGTCACGCTATAGAGTTACAGGTAATCAGTTTCACTCTCCACAAACTCAATCCAAACACCAAACACTTCGGAATTAGGACAAACTGACAATATTCTATTACTTCTGACTACACTTGTTGGGTCAACTATTGCAACACATCAGAATCAATGAGCAAAACATCTTAAAAGGAAACTGGAATCCCACAGCACCATCCAAATGTGCAGCAATGCTGCTTTAACTGTAAGTAACCAACGCCAGGTAACCTTCAGCAAACTGAGAAGCAGTAGAGAATAAAAAATAACTAGATGAGAAAGTTTTCCAACATACGATAGCTGTACATTATGTTTTGAGGTCATCAGTCTGGTCATAAAGAGTGCATCTTTCCCGTTAAAGGATCCATGCTATCTCTAGTGTTCTATAATGTTTTGAAATCTGTTCTGTAATGTGCCACTTAATTATGTATCTAAAATATGTCTTCCATCACTTATATATGCATTTGAAATCTGCCTCTGGAATCCTTTGCCTCTGAAATCTGTAGCCGAGTTTTTAATCTGGAATTCACAGTGCCTCTGAAAACTGCATCTAAAATATTATCTCTTACAATCACTAGTTGTTTCAAAATTTTGTAATGATGTTTCTTGGTCTCTAAATCTGCCTCTGTAGTCGGAAACCGTTTTCGCTGATCAAACAAGCATTTCTTACCCTGAGCAATAACCGCGCATCCAGTCATCCACTGCAGTTAACGAGCCGCATGTAAGTCCATCAGAGTCAGAGAGAGACAGAGAGAGGGGAGCTCCGAGTACAGACTGAAAGCGCACACCTGCTCCGCTCGGTTCTTGTCTGCTGAGCTGACTCCAGATAAATGCGTGAACGCGCATGGACTATGCCAGTGCGCGGCACCACCCCTTTCTCTTGGGTCAATGGCTCTCGTGCAGAGCTAGAGAGCTATTGAAATAGCATTGCAGTAAAACTGTCTCTTTACACATGACGAAACGCCTCTCAGTGTCGGCTCCAGGAGAAGGAGGAGGAGACAGGAACGCAAGATCACATTCGTTGTGCATACTCAAACCGACACGACGCTTGCGCGTATGAGCACGTGAGGTTAGTCCTTAATAGAGAATTTATCCACACATCATTCAGTCGTTGCTTGTTGCTCAGGGACGAGGAGTATTTTGTAGCACAGCCTATGAGTCTGTCAGATGGAGAGCAGCGCCGCGCATTGGTCCCTCACAGATTCTCTGTAGTCATGGCAACCAGAACACTTCAATCAGCACGCGGGCTCAGGAGAGCGCGGACTGGGATGTGATATGCTGAGGTCACTTCCGCCACTCAATGGCAAAAAGAGCACACTGATGTGAAAATGTCAAAGTTTGATATAAAAAGTACCTCAGAATGTTAAACTAACTAGTCAGCTAACGTTTGACTTGCCACCAGTATAGGTCTACTAATACTCTATGGGAATGTGGAGTTAGAAAAAAAAATCTAAAGAAACATATTCCACAGGGTGAATACATACAAAGAGTGACAGCTAAGCTAATGTATATTCTTACTAAACATTTTAACAATTACTAAACATCAGCATTCAATTCACTCTGTGTCACGGTTTTACGCTGCCTGAAGGAATACGGAGTCGAGGATAAACAGAATAAGGCTTTTAATATATCCAACACAGGGGATATCCAACATGGAGCACAGAGGTAGACACACGTAAGTAGCAAGTGAGCACAAGTGAGAACAAGTGAGCACAAGTGAGAAGACCCGACAAAACAGAACTGAAGGACAAGGCTTATGTACAACAGATAATTGGGGAAACACAGGTGGATGGAATCATTAAATTAACAGGGACATGGAACACATGAGGAAGATAATGGACACACCTGGGAACTAATCAAACACGGAAAGACAGAAACTGGGTCACGGGCAAAAACACATTAAATGAGTCCAGGTGTGTGACAGTACTCCCCCCTCCCGGTAGGTGCGTCCTCGCACCGTAGAAACAACAGGGGGAGGCGTAGGTGGGAACTTGGGAGGAGGTTCCGGTGGAGGACGGACTTCCAGGAGGGGGCCAGCAGACAGGGACCACAGAAGGAGGAGCCAGGGAGGAGACGACGGAGGAAGGAGCCAGGGAGGAGACAGGAGCAGGAGGAGCCAGATGGTCCACCAGAGACCAGCCAGGACGGAGATCCAAGGTGGGGTCGACGGC
The DNA here is from genome assembly GCF_003368295.1 of Carassius auratus. NCBI lineage: Eukaryota > Metazoa > Chordata > Actinopteri > Cypriniformes > Cyprinidae > Carassius > Carassius auratus. Next base: position 30,580,127 of record NC_039243.1, read on the forward strand.
GGGAGGAGCCATGGTGAAGGAAGGGTCGACGACACCAGGGGGCCGACAGGCGGAGACTGCACCGGTGGGTGAGGAGCCCAAGATGGAGCAGCACAGCCGCAGAGCCAGGGTGACGTCGAGGATCCGGAGGGCCTAGGTGGAGCTGAAGGCTCAGGCGACCAAGGCAGAGGCGGGGTCCTGGCAGACCGCTGTGGAGCCGGAGTGACCGAGGATGGAGGTGGAACTGGAGGGAAGGAGGAGCCTGACAGAGCCGGAGGGATGGAGTGACGAGGTGGAACCAGAGGAGTGGAGTCCCGAGGCGGCGGATGGTCGACGACTGACCAAGGTGGAGCCGGAGGGACGAGGGAGCCCGGTGGAGCAGGTGGGATGACAGGCCACGGTGGAGACGAGGGAGCTAAGAGCCAAGGCGGAGCCGCTGGGTCGAAGGACCGAGGAGGAGTCCAGGGCTCGGAGGCTGGAGGCGGAGACAGGGCCTTAACACGCCAAGGCGGAGCTGGAGACTGGCAGTCCAGCGGCGAACCACCGCGCCCCGATGGCGCGGACTGAGGGTGAGCTGTGGGACTGACTGGCACCAGCAGGGATGACGAGGAACTGGCTGGTCTAGGAGGAGGAGAGAGGAGAAGGATGGGAGGAAGGACAGGAGGATCAGGACTGGACGGAACCAGCGAAAGAGGAGTAGAGGGACCAGCAGGTTTGGGAGGAGGCGGGAGAGGGAGGCTGGGAGGGAATACAGGAGACACAGAAGATTCAGAGCTGGGCGGAACCAGCGGAGACACAGAAGATTCAGAGCTGGGCGGAACCAGCGGAGACACAGAAGATTCAGAGCTGGGCGGAACCAGCGGAGACACAGAAGATTCAGAGCTGGGCTGAACCAGCGGAGACACAGAAGATTCAGAGCTGGGCGGAACCAGCGGAGAAACAGAAGATTCAGAGCTGGGCGGAACCAGCGGAGAGACAGAAGATTCAGAGCTGGGCGGAGCCAGCGGAGAGACAGAAGATTCAGAGCTGGGCGGAGCCAGCGGAGATACAGGAAACTCAGGGCTGGGCGTAACCAGCGGAGAAACAGAAAACTCAGGGCTGGGCGTAACCAGCGGAGAAACAGAAAATTCAGGGCTGGGCGTAACCAGCGGAGAAACAGAAAACTCAGGGCTGGGCGTAACCAGCGGAGAAACAGAAAACTCAGGGCTGGGCGTAACCAGCGGAGAAACAGAAGATTCAGGGCTGGGCGTAACCAGCGGAGAAACAGAAAACTCAGGGCTGGGCGGAACCAGCGGAGAAACAGAAAACTCAGGGCTGGGCGGAACCAGCGGAAATGGAGCAGAGGAAATGACTGGAGGAGGTAGGAGTGGGAGACTGAGAGGGTATACAGGGGAATCAGGGCTGGACGGAACCAGCGGGGAAACAGGAATATTAGGGATTACCTCCGTAGACCAGTCCATCAGATCCAGAACTTGCTCCATATGACTTTCAGAGACTGTATACAGCTCACCCTCAGTCGCAGGAGTGTGGGCAGGGCTTTCCTCCACGCCCTCGATCTCCACGAGGACTCCCACGATGCACGGTGTTGCCGGCTCACACACCTGGTAGTCGTGGATCTGGTATGGTCCTCGAGAGAACGTCCTTCCTGCTTCAGCAGGAGGATGAGGAATTCGGGACGATAGAGGGGATCCATAGACACTAAGAAACGAAAAGACTGTGAAAAAACAAAAGCAAAACGGAGGGAAGAACACGCAGTTTTCTATTTTCTCCTTTAGGTCGGGTCTTCTGTCACGGTTTTACGCTGCCTGAAGGAATACGGAGTCGAGGATAAACAGAATAAGGCTTTTAATATATCCAACACAGGGGATATCCAACATGGAGCACAGAGGTAGACACACGTAAGTAGCAAGTGAGCACAAGTGAGAACAAGTGAGCACAAGTGAGAAGACCCGACAAAACAGAACTGAAGGACAAGGCTTATGTACAACAGATAATTGGGGAAACACAGGTGGATGGAATCATTAAATTAACAGGGACATGGAACACATGAGGAAGATAATGGACACACCTGGGAACTAATCAAACACGGAAAGACAGAAACTGGGTCACGGGCAAAAACACATTAAATGAGTCCAGGTGTGTGACACTCTGAACTATGGCACAAAATGACTTTTTTAGTTCTGACATAATTTCCGACAACATGTCATACCGTGTTAGCCTGCAGTGCTGGGAAACACTATCAAAGCCTTTTATAGCCATTAATCAGATTTTACTAAAATAATTTTTCAAAGTATTATTTACTTCCTCTTTGGTGCAACTTTGAAAAGTGTATTGGCAAACAAGGGACCATGTATTTTGTAAATTGGGATAGCATTTGTCATTTTTTATTTGACCATCACAGAAATATTATTTCCAGCTCTATAGTTTATAGATGGTTAAGACCATGTGTAATGTAAAAGCATTCTAATGATATCTTGTTTGTAATAATAATAATAATAATAATAATTGTTGTTGTTGTTATTATTATTATAAAGAAACACATTAAAGGGAAAAAAGAACAGAAGTTCTGGCCTAAAAAAGAATGGGATCTAAATTTGTAAGACTAATACAAATATTATAATTATGCATTATATTTGATTACATATAAAATCAAATGCTGTATTTTAGTTGTCCTACTTTATAAATGTGTCCCAGTTTGTCAAACTGTGATTTGGGGTCTGTGTGTTCTGAAGAATTTCAAGTTTATGTATTTAATGTTTCTAAATATTTAAATAGTATTGTGAGCGCCTAAACCATTTGGACTATAATTAAAAAAAATGTCAATGATACCTATGATTTATATGTCTAATAAATTGGACATAGTTTGTTGAAATATAAATAATAATAATAATAATAATAATAAAAACATCACCAGCATGATTTGGATGTGCACCCACCCTATAAAAAGTGACATCGTGCCATTGTTACCATAAAGCAAACCCAGTTAATTCAGTGGTCTATGTGTGTAGCACATTCTTTTTTAGGTTATGTAACAAAATATATTTTGCAGTGCATATAGTGTACACACTAAATAAAACACACACACACACACACACACACACACAATATATATTATTCAGTGGCAGCATGGTGGTTTTCATTACAATTTGACCTACATATTAAAAGACCAAGTCTTAGAACATCCCTCAAAAATACATATCTACCAATCCAGACAGACCTCAGAAATGCAAAACTAGACAAAACCAAACTTCACAAAGCAAATACTTACTCATTTATAACACTAATCGTCTATATATTCACCCTCAAAACCCCTGTGCATCAGGAATTCATTCATTCATTCAGAGCAGCTGTTAACTGGTATTCTGATAGCTTATCTTATCACATACTGTATACAGGATTTAGAACTAACTGAATGGTTTCATCTTTGCCAGTGTATAATTATAATGTCAAAGCCACAGAGAGGAGTCTGAAAGCCAGTATTATAATGCATCTCATTATCTTTTTTCCTCATTATTTGCAAGATTGCTCATTATCTATTTGCCATGCAAAGAAATACATTTTTCTGGTTTTTACACGTGCTAAATTTATCACATAACACTAAACAGTGTTCACACTCTGATCTTCACACTAATGTATAACAAGTTGCTGTCAGTCTCCCTCTTAGTCAGCCATAATTAGGGAATATAATATAATATAATATGATATGATATGATATGATATGATATGATATGATATGATATGATATGATATGATATAATATAATTTAAATTACAACTGCACTGTTTTGGCAGCCACTGGTACATGGTGAGTCTAGGGGCTTTATGGTGAGATGCCACGCTCTCATGAAATTTTAAAATGTTTTTCCACAAAAGACATTTAGCTATGGTCTGGTGTGATTCAGAAAGACAGCAGATGTAGGACAGCTTTGTCAGGGTTTTTATGTTATTTAAAGTATCTTTACCATGCATTTTACAGAAAACAGCACATAACTTATCTATTTTTACAAGAACTGTATTCTAAAATATTTTAAATATGAAAACATTGCCTCCTTATAATAATAGTTTCATAAATGCAATACAGAGAAATAAGAAGAGAGGGCATTTACGGTGATATTTCAGCTCTGTCACAAATGCCCCACTGTACTGCTATGCTGGCGTGGAGACTCAGTCTCAAATACCCCACATCAGTAACACCTCATACCACTGCAGATCAATGATGTCCAAATATAATCTCTTCACTCAGATGACCTTCGCAATAGAATATGACTGCTGTGTGTATGTGTTTAGTCTTAGCAGTTATACATGTCTCTTGGTTATCTGAGCTTGAAAATTCACCATGACATTGAGGGGATGTTTTCAAGAGTTCAGTAAACCGCAGTGAGAAGACTGCTTATTAATTGCTTGTCATTGCTTGTGTTTTCCATCATTTGAAAGTTGCTTTGAATAAAAGCATCTGCTTAATTCCTAGTTCTAGCTGGTAAATGCTAGTTTATAGTAGCTGTTGATTGCCAGCAAGACTTGAAATGTAACTTAAAATCATCCAAATGACCATGTTTTGCTGGTTAAGCTATAGTTCAGAGTTTTGGGGAGGGACACTAGTATACTAGATTCCAACACAACATGCTGGTGACCCTTTCAGCTAGTATACATTTTTTTATTTAATGTGATTAATGACAAATTTAAATAAGCTAAACTGAATCTAAAGTAACACGTATGCCTATTTATTGGTGGCTGGGTTAAAACCAAACTAGTTTACCTTATTTACATTGTGTCTCAGTATACGCCCTGAAAACACATGCATGAGTAGACACATACACACACAACACATCACATGTCACAACCCAACCACTTACAGCATGACGTCTTGCACTAGCCTCTAATTATCTCACATGTGATTACCAAAAATACCACGGAACGTGGCTTGCATGCGCCTTCTATTCACACATACACACACACACAGCCACACTTTGTTGTGTCTGCATATGTGATGAAATACACAGCAAAAAATAACACCCTTATCTCCCACTACTGTTCACTTTACATTCCCTGCACTTGATAGTGGGACTTTATCTCTGTCTGCTTAGCTTTAGCCACATAGCATTCTAGACAGGAGCATTCCAGCATGAAGTCATTTTTCTGAGAGTAATTCATTGATTCAAGAGCACTCCAGCTCACCTTTCATCATGAGATGAAGAAATCTTTACTGAATGTGCTCTCAGTTTTGTATGTATGGCAGCCATCTCAGACTTTACACACAAGCAGTTTTCAGTAGACAATGGAATTGCAGAAATTTGATTTTTAACAGTAATTTTTTATTCTGACAATTTCAAATAACAGTTTTTTTTTTTTTTTTTTTTAATTCAGCTTGCCATGTGATCTCAACATGACAGCCCCTATGCAGCATCCTGCTCAACATAATCTGACTGGAGTCAGTGAACATGATTGAAAAAAATATTTTTCTAAAATAATTTTTGTATTTAAACACACAGAAATGCAGTTTATTCATTAAACCAGCTGCAATTCAGTTAATATGACAGATTATTAAAGAAGTTAAAAGAAAAGATAATCTGAGAATAATTTGGTGCTGTTCAATACAAAAATAATGTTTCGGTCAAGCACTACCTCTGTCCTCAGTTGATTAATTTGGTGTCTTTTGTCTTATTCTCAGCATTTGTTTCTGTCCTCCCCTTTGTCTATCATATTATTGGCTCTGCATTCAAGCAGAATTCAACTGTGCAGCATTGATCTCGCACTAGCTGTATTGGAGTGGATCGCTCTCTCGCTCTCTCCCTTCATTTTTGCTCTCTCAGAAAAAAAAAATGAAGGTTAAATGCACAACTGCACAATGCAAATTTATTTTTAAAGGGGACATATTATGTGAGTTCAAGTTTTTCTTTCTCTTTGGAGTGTTACAAGTTGTTTGTGAATAGATATGATCCCTGAAGTTGCTAAAACCAAAATCCCAAACCCAAAGAGATATACTTTATAAAAGGTAAGACTCGTCTACGCCCTCCTAAACACCCTGTTCAAACACGCCCCCACATGTCTACATCACTATGTGCAAAACTAATTTACAGAACAGTCAGCTTTGTAAAAATCGACGCATTTCAGAAAGCTTTGTAATGTTTGTTTGTTTTTTTTACCTTAAACTGCATAAACACATTTCATTACACCAAATACACAAAATAATGTTGTTTTTAGCAACATCCTATGACCCCTTTAAGGTATTTACCTGCTTTTCCAGCAAAACATTTTGAAAGATTTAGAAGTTTAAAATAAAGTGAGTTATGAAGTAATCTTTACAGTATCCTGAAAAAAAAGTTGCATTAGAATTATGATTTGCATAATTTCTTTAGTGAGCTAAATGAACACGGTGTGTTCAAATAAACAATATTATTTATCAGATGGCAAATTTCTGTCTTTGTGTTCTGATATTTTTAATTCTACTACAGTGGCCATCTGAATTATGAGTTGGGACCCTTTAGTCCCACACCACTAGTGTTACATAACTACCCTCTTACAGTAAATACACTCTTGCCACTGTAAAGACCTCGAGGCCTCTGACCACAAACATTCACTTTGGCTATTTATACTTAATGTGAAATAACAATAAATGCAGTATCTGGTACTGAGAGAGTGATTTAGAGGGAATAAGAGAGAGACATTATGATGGGATGCAATGGGAGAGAGAGGCTGAAAGGGAAGAGACGAGAGAAGAGGGAAGGAGAGAGCAGAAGTGAGAAGACTGGAACAGAGGTGAGATTCTGTCATGTCTAACATCTCCATCACTTTCACAGCTGAGAGATGAGAGTGTTTGGGGGGAAGGGGAATGATTCCCACTTTCACACATCAATGCACACATGCACAAAAACTTTTACTTTGCAATATATAAAGGGCACACTATAGACGTATGTTGTTTGTAATATAAAGTCATAGGCTAATCCAAACCAAGAACTAAGAATTCAATTCCCGAATTTGAATTAAAGTGACAAACAGGGTGTAGAATTGCAATTTTAATTTAAATGTATGGAAGTAGAAATAAAATAACTAAAATTCTAAGATGTTTATAACTTTTACTGTTACGTAGAAAAGCAAAGTTTGTGAAGAAAAACTTTTAATGACCTTTTTTGGTCATTAAAAGTATGTTCACATAAATCTTGTTTATATGATGTATGTAAAAATAAAGGAATGGAATAAATGGTGTACTGTGCTCGGGTGTGGGTCACACACACACACACTTACCATACTTCACTCACAAGGCATCAAAGCCACCTCTGCAGAATAATAGAGCATAATAATAGAGGCACTTAGCAATCAGCATCTCTCCCACACTTATGACGGCTAGCACCTACACACTCAGACAGAGAGAGACACGCACACACTCAGCCTGGTCATAGCACACTGTTAAGGGCATTTTTAGTGAATTGTACTCATATTAATTTACTAAAGAAAAAAGAAGCTTTTCCCTGTTCTCTGCTGCTCTTTCATTAGCAGTACAGATGCTGTGGATTGGCACTGTGGTACACTGGCATTAGGAGATGGAGCTGTCACAATATGGATGTAAATACACCCACACACTTGCACAAACACACAAAACGGAAAACACAGCATTATATCTGCTGTAGTAAAGCATTGTGTGAGTGTCTCTCTGATTTGAATGTCTGTTAGAACATCTTATCTCTCTTAAATCACAGATGGAGACAGAAGGCTTACTGTGTTTTTGTCAAGTAGGATGTGTTCCCACATCAACATCGTTCTTGATCCTGGAATAACTTTCCTGTCAGACAGATTTTAAATGTAAGTTAAGACAAACAAAGTTTTTTTATTAGTCTGCCTGGAAACAATAGTCTTTCAAAAGTACAGGGGTGATGCAACAAGTACTTTTGAGGATAAAATAATAATTGGATTAGAGGAATTGCATTTTAGTGGAATTCAATCTTTATATTCAGTTATTTTGGTTTGTTTTCTGATTTACGTCTGCGAATAAGTCTGCAGTTTTAACTTTTGATCGTACACTTCTACTAGATTTTTTTTTTTTAAACTGAAGCCTGTTCAGAAATTAAACAGTCCTGTTAATTTATAAATTGTGAAATAAAGTTTGAAATTAAGTCATGAATTAGGAAAATGAAGTCACATTATGAGATATAAAGTCAAAGTTATGAAAAAGTTGCAACTGCAAGATATATCACATTTCAATAAGCTATAATAATGCATAAAGTCATGATAAATTAAAGGATAAAATCCACATAGTGGACATAGTGGTGACGCATTGCATTAGCAAGTGCAAGGTTGGGGGTTCGAATTCCAGGGAACACATGTTTGGAAAAAATTGTTAACTTGAATGCAATGTAAGTCGCTTTTGATAAAAGCGTCTGCTAAATGCATAAATACAATTATGAGAAAAACACACATATAAACTCACACTATATAAAGTAGCATTCTGAGATATAAAGTCACACTGCAGGATATATAGTGAAATTGCAATATATATAGTTATTAGTGAGAGATATACAGTAAAGTAAAAATTATGAAAAATCACACAAATGCAATTACAAGAAATAGCTGTCATGAGATATAGAGTCAGAATTATGAGGGGAAAAAAATGTCACAATTGCGAATAATAAAGGCTTGCTAAAGTTGCAAATCTAAAATACTGCATAAAGTCACAGCTCTTATAAGATCAAGAGATATAGTAACATTTTGAGATATATAGTACAGCAAAAATCTATACAGAAAAAGTCACAATTAAAAGATAAGATGCATAATGAGACATACCATCTCCGAAATGGGCTTCCATAACCAAGATGCACTGATGCAACACTGCTTGAAATATGTATTTTCATGCAATTTCTGTAGAAGAAATTATTTTCATGAATAACAATAAAATTAAGGCTGACTGGTCAGATGGTCAATTCCTGTCATGGATTTTGGGCAGAATAAGCTGTGAACCAGACTTTATGGTGTTTAGTCAAAGGTCTGGCTATGTAAAATTACATTTACTATGGAAGAAGAGACTATGATGTAGTTGAATATTAGGATTAAAAACTTAAGCCTTATGAACAGGATTAGGGCTCTTCTGAGCAGCTGGACTAAATGGAATCTGCTTTCTTTTCTTTCCCTTCTTTGGTAGCAACGCAATATCTTCTGTCATATGAATAAAAACATTATTCCTATCATATTCACACTATTGCCATTATAACCAAAAAGGAATAGAGGAAGTATATGTTTTTCACAGATGCAATGAATGGATCAAAGAATGCCTTCCCACACATTCCACAGCAAACACAGTGGAAATCCCTGGGAGGGTAAACAAGACTGTTCAACTTCCTTTAACTAATCAGAGAATAAAAACATGTTTCATAGCATCTGGTGTGACCTCCCCAAAATGAGGAAGGAGAAAAAAATTCTTAACAGAAAAAGTTAAAAATATAACAGTCATATAAAATGCTCGTTCTCTGTAAATCAGACTAATTTAATAAGAACATACTGTAACTATTGTCTGGCAATGTTTACCCTTATATTTTGTATCTACTTGTCAACTTAAAAAACATTCCTTAATTTGATATATTGGGTAAAATAATGACTTTTCATAATTTATCAGAACTAATTAAAAATATTGTTATAATCTATTAAATAGATTGGTTATAACTTATTATAATATATTATGATTAATATTGAATAATGGCTCATGATTAAATACAACATTAATAATAATAATACTAATAATAGTGCCCTTTATTATTATATGATATGATATGATATGATATGATATGATATGATATGATATGATATGATATTATATTATATTATATTATAGTTTTCTTTGGGTTCATAGTTTTATGACAATTGATCAAAATGTGAATGTTTTTAATATTAATGTTAAAATATAATGAATGATAATTATAATTACATATAATTAATAATAATATAATAATATAATAATAATAATATAATAATAATAGTGTTCCTGTAGCTCAACTGGTAGAGCACTATGCTAGCAAGCAAGCAAGCGCAAGGTTCGATTGGGTTTGATTCCCCGGGAGCACATGATATGTAAAAATTGATAGCCTGAATGCACTGTAAGTCACTTTGGATAAAAGCGTCTGCTAAATACATAAATTAAATTTTTTATTTAATATAATTATTGAATAAATCAACAGCAACATCAATAAGAATAATACATATGACTATTGTTAATAGTATGAAAACTGATCAAATATGTAAACGTGTAGCAATCAGTTAAAAATAATATAACTTATAATTATTAAACACATAATAATAATAATAATAATAATAATAATAATAATAATAATAATAAATAATAATAATAAATAATAATAATAATAATAATAATAATAATAATAATAATAATATGAAAATGTATAAAACATTTAAATATGTTGTCATATATTATAAATAATATTTAAATAATTACTATTAATAACATAAAAAATATTCCCCTTATTATTGTTATAATTATTATAATTAAGATTGGTTAATTATACAATTATCATTTTTAATACATCATTGTGGAACCCCAAACTCAAAGTAGGTGAAGTGAATCTTAACAGAAATGTAATGTAATGATACTCAAATGCCTATCCGTGGCTCAGGCCATTTCAGGAAAAGCCTTCAATCAAATCTGCCTGGTGTTTCCTTCACAGTTTAATGTTACTTGTGCTGTTTTGTGTTGTATTAGAGGCTGTGTTTCTGCTCTGTTCTGTTCTGTGCTGAGCTATGCTGCTGATCTGAGTGTAGTATTGATGCCCTGCTGCCCCAGGGGGCACATTATGTGTGAGTGTGTGTGTGCGTGTGTGTGTGTGTGTGTGTGTGTGTGTGTATGAGTGTGTGTGTGTGCGGCTGAGTCAGCGATTGGCTTGCACTGCAGCCCCTGATGTGAAAGAAAAAAAAAATGCAATGAACTATTGTTTTCACACACACACACACACACACACCGCCATCATCACAAAGCACTGACTCTACCAATTATCCACATATAAAGCTATAAATGTTTTATGGCCCATACTGTAACTTCTTCCTGACCTTCTTCTGAAAAGACATTTTATCAGATGATTGATGCCCTGCTGAGACATTTTCAGTTATTAGATATTGACTGTAGATCTGCCACGTCTTCATGTCCCGTATCTATTTCTGTACCATTACTCACCCAGTAGAACTGAAATTAAATTGCCCATTGCTAGTAACTCACAGCGATTCCTTTTTTCAGCATGCCATCAACACTCTACACAACCTTAAACTCATACAATAGAGTAACATGACCTCTAAACATCATTTGTCAGCATATGAGAATTCAGGCTTGTACCGCAGTGTAATACCCTAGGAAAAGTGGAAACACACACACACACACACACACACAATTCTCTTATTCTAATTTTAAATGAAATTCCATAAATCCACATTAAATTATGGCTAGATAAACTGACAGACATACAGATAGATCTTCTGTACAAACTCTCAGATTTCTTACCTTGTTTAAAGTTGCAATACAATCCAAATCCACAGAGCATGTACTGTATATTGTATGTGTGTATATATGATGCTCAAATTGAGGGATGACTTCAAAAACACTGATACGCAGTCATTAGCTCTCTTTGTTTGTCTTTCTGAAACATACTGCAGCCATTGTGGTTATTCAATCTACATGAGTAGACTCTGACACGTGCACGAGAAATATCCTACTGTATCCAGTTATGTGTTTCTTCATTAGTAGAAGCCACCGTGTGAATGTGACAGTAATCTTTTCCCTCTTTCTGCCTCCCTCTTCATTGCTGACTCCAGTGCAGAGCTGATTTCTGCAAGGTTTGCTCTCACTCTCTCAGTTTCCTTTCTCTCTTACTTAATTGTCCATCAATTTTATCTAAACCTCCCTTTTCTTCCTCTCTCCCTGTAGGAATATTCTTTATCTGTATCCTTCAGTGCAGATCTCTGTACCACTGAATGGAAATGGATCCAATAGATCAATATAATTGTCTTTTTCTTCTTCTTTTTTTTTTCTAAGCAAGAGAAATTCTGGAAGTGTATACATCTCTGTCATTGGTACCTTACAATGCATAAAATTATGTATAATCACATTGTTAAAAAGTGGCTTTCTATTTTAGTTCTAGTTTAGTTTTACTTCCTATTTTTAAAATGTAATTTATTGCTGTAATGGCAAAGCTGAAGGTTCAGCCATTACTTTTCTTCATTAAATAAATTTTAACACAACAGCATTTATTTGAATTATATATATATATATATATATATATATATATATATATATATATATATATATATATATATATATATATATATATATATATATATATATAATACATTTCTTTATTGTCACTTTTAATCAATGTAATGCATTCTTGCTGAATAAAAGTATTAATCTCTTTCTTTCCTTTTTTCATTCCAAACTTTTAAATGGTATTGTATCATATGTACAGTGTGTATGTGTATATGATGAGTTTACATAAAATATTAAAGAGCAAAAATGTTTTATCAACATTTATAATGAAAATAATTTTTTCGTGCGCAGCAAATCAACACGATTTAAAATGACCATTTGACAGTGGAGACTGGAGTAATGATGCAAAAAAAAAATTATTCCAAACTTTTGACCCTTTACTGTCCAGACCGAATATACACTAGATTGGTGTAGAGTATGCAGTGCATACTGTACTATGCAGACGTACAATGAAAGTATACCAGGTCGAGTGCTTGGTATCATCTAATGAATATATATCTATATATTAAATAGTTAAAAAGTGCTGTCAACTGGTTAATCGCGATTAACTGCATCCAAAATAAAACATTTTAAAATATTTACATGTATATAACTCATATAGCTCATATTATATATAAATATAAATATGTTATATATAAACAAAACATATTATTCTTAAATATATACATGCATGCGTGTATTTATATATACATAACAAATAAGTACAGACATATTTTATTTAAACAAAAACTTTTCTTTTGGATGCAATTAATCACGATTAATCGTTTGATAGCACTATTAAACACATAGTATAACATATTATGTTATCACTTCAATTATGCATGAACTGAACAGGTATAGAGGCAGGTTAGGGATTTAGGACATATGGAGAAAAGACTGTTTAAAAAAAAAAGTTTAAAATAATTTTGATTATGATGAATTGATACAATGCTCACATTCAATAATCACAATTCCAAGCAGAAAATGCAGCCACGATTTATAATATTGATCCTTTTTGAAAATAATATTATTACTCTTAAAATAAAATATATATTTCATTATATATTTTAAATATATATAATGCCTATATTTCAAGATTATCTAAAAATCTGAGACCAGAAGTGAATATATATATTCACTCGTATCTCATTTAATGACAGATGCTAAACCATAATATGCAAAACCTGATATATTATTTTCTGAGAATGATCCAAAGGGTTTTGATGGATGCATCAAAGCCTGTAGGCATTTAAAAAAAATGGCTTTGTGAGCCAGATTCATCTGCTTACACAAAGTCCACCACTTCATTCCTGCACTTATAACAAGATGACATGATCTGCACAGTCATTGTTAACCGAACTAGCTTCAGCCTCATCCTTTCACATGCAAATTTACACACTCCATAAATTATGCAAAAGTTCTAATGGTTCAGATATTACCTATGAGCGTACATTAGAGTCTGTCTGGGTGCCTGGAGTGAAGGCTTGCTTGCAGCAACTTTCTGTGAGAATAGCTGCATGTTACTATTAAGTGTGTCAGCGAAACAGGTTGACCAGCATCACACACACAGCATATTGATCACTTGTGTGGAGTGAATTATTGCTGACCATGAAAGGACACAAATACACACACATAAATACATGTCTAGCATTGTTCAGCCACTATAGTATGGAGAGATATATGGAGTGTGGGTACAAGAGGAAGAAAAGGAATGTTATACTGCCGAGATTAAAATGAAAGTGGAGCGTTAAACTTATCATTTAGTGTTTATTTAGTGTCATTACCAATACAAATCTGGCGCTCCAGACATCTGTTAAATCACTTTATTTAACAAATGCTGTGGAATAAACATCCTGAAAGGTCTCCTGTCCCAGGCCTAGAGCTTTCACACACATACTGATGCAGAGAGCTGTAACTTGCTGTTTGTCAAAAATGGCTTCACATTCCATGTGCCCTTCTACTTCCTGCTGCAGTTGCTAGGTAACAGCACACATCAGAATCCAAATTATAAGAAGGATACAGAGAGATTCCACAAGACACCTTCCTTGCTGAACTCTGACACCAAATGTGTTCACTGCAGTCTTATGAGACCATAATATGGGATCATTAAAGCACATACATACATACATACATACATACATACATACATACATACATACATACATACATATATATATATATATATATATATATATATATATATATATATATATATATATATATATATATTTACCCTATATTGAATACCTCGGAATTGAGCCAAAGCTGTCTTTAACTTCAAATTAAAGTACATTCATATAGTTATCAATGCCACAAGATTTATGCATATTTTCATATTCATGTTTCCTATTCAAATACTGCCTATGTGAAATGCATGCTAATTAAACATTAATTTGTTTCAAAGTTGTTTTGTTTTTCTGAATTTTGACCGGTCATTTCATTTTGAAAGCTGTGGCGCCCCCAGCCGGACATTTTTATGAATTACTACTGAAGAAATTAGTGAATAATTAGTGAATTAAATAAAACAAACCGTTTATTTCGGTTATATATTTAATTTATAAATAATAAATGAACTATTGCATTTTAATTTTTCAGTCTCAGCAAGTCTCAACAAAAGCTCGAGACACTGCAGCGATTTGCATCTAAAGGAAAAAGGGGAACTCCCTCTCGGTTTACTCGTTTCCTTTATTTCTTTTTGAAGGCCAATAAAAAAATATCAAGGGGGAAAACTATATTATAAATAGCAGAAGTGGTATAAAATTCTTCACACATACACATGATAATAAAGCTGGTTGTCGCTGACACAAGAAAATGCTAGATTCGATTGCAATTTATTAAGTATTTTGAAACCAAGGTCGAATCTGCATTCAAATAATGAGGGCAACATAAAATATGTATAATTAATCACTTGACCTCTGTATGATCTGAATATGACTTTATTTTATATCCAAAACAATGCGTGATGATCCGCCTCCTCGTTTGTTTCACTTCTCAAGAAAGAGGAATTGTTCCTTAGTGAAGGTTATTTTCCCTCATGCAAAGATTATATAGCAATGCAAGAGCTCTGTCTCGAGTTGCTTCAGACTTGAACCACTTTAACCATTCAGATATTTGAGCTGAACACTGGGAATTAGATCGTCACAATTCAAGTAAGTCTATGATAAAATACCACACATGCGACATTCAGCAGCAGTGCTTGTCACAGATTAATACGTTCACGTGTAGCATCATGTTACCAGGTTTAGAAGAAGAAGAAAATATCATCTTAACCATTATAACTTATTTTGAAGTAATAAATACCCATAGCCATTCGCTATTAGGCTATGAAGTCATATACCCATATCCTAATAGCGTTAGGCTATGGGTTTCAACTTGAGCAACTCTTTTATCTCTCTGTAGATTTTAGGAAATATGTAATGCTATGTATTTAAAGTATATATTGTAGTATTTAAGAAGTGTTATGCATTTAAATTACTTTTCAGTAGCAACATAGTAGTAGTAAATTACTGCTATGACAACTCAACCAGACAGAGAATGGAAAAGAAATACACTTATCCTGAAGTTTCAGTCATTGTTGGTTAAAACATTTTGACTAGCCCTGGTCTTCTTTATATCTTTTCTAGCAAACAGTTTTGTCTATAAACTCATTCTGTGTATGAAATATTGTTGTCAACAATATTATGTGTATTACAGCGTTGACTGAGAGAAACTATAGGAAGGAAAGAAAATATATGGAACTGATGAAACTCATATTGTTGCCCTTTTTCTGCATGTGTTTTCATGGACACACTGCATATCCACACAAGTCAACATGTACGATTAAGAATGCCAAAGCAGACTGCAGTCATATGAATCTGGATGCAGTTCCAACGGACCTACCAAAAAATATCACCACATTGGACATGTCTCACAATAGACTTAAAACTCTGTCTTCTCTGCATTTGTACTCGAATCTGGTGACTATAGACGCCAGCTACAACTCTTTAACTGCGATAGAGAAGGATCTATGTCTTTCTGTTCCACGCCTGCAGATTCTTAATGTGCAACACAATGAAGTGTATTTGATAAGTGAGAAAGACCTGAAAAACTGTTTTCATTTAACAAGACTTGACCTGTCTGACAACAGACTGAAGCTAAATGGAGAGCCGTTCTCTGTTCTAAAGGTATGAAGACATTTTATTAAATACTCAATGTGAATATTAAAAGCAATCAAATGTTTGGGGTGTCTTTTAGCATGATTCAATTAGGTTATTTCCTCTCCGTGTAGAGTTTGACATGGTTGGATGTATCTCGAAACAAACTGAAATCAGCGAAACTGGGCACACACCCTCAGCTGCCAAACCTAATCACCCTCGTTCTCTCTGGAAATCAAATTTCTGTGCTGCAAAAGAATGACTTCTCATTCCTCAGTAATTCTTCTGCATTTCGGGTTCTGATACTCTCGTCTCTGTCTCTTAAAAAGGTAAGAAGAACAGAAAGTAACACATGTCTAGTTACTTTCACTGACAGCACATGAGAATCTCTATATAAAAAATTTCAGATTCTACCATGTGTGTTTGACACAGTGTGTGTTTATTCTCATCTACTGTTATCTTTCTTGGAAAGCTGTGAGGACTGTGTTTCTATGTTTGGTGCTCAGACTTCGCTGTGATGTGTTCATGATGAAGTAATATTGAATAACTTTTTTCTATGATTACTTGCATGACCTGAAAACAGGCTAATTTATGAAATGATGCATTAACAAGTGCTTGTGTAGCATTAGATTATCCAACAAATGCAATTTAAACAAAACTTTTACATAAATGTCAGTCAGTTAATATTTTATATACATTTTTCAAAAAGTTCAGTGTTCGATGTCATATCAACAAGGTGTTGTTTCTCAAACGTGGTTTAGCTCTACTGTTCTCACTCCAGCAAACTTTTGTCTTCTTTTTCAATTGTTTTGATGAACTAGGTAGAGAGTGGCTGTTTCCAGGCTATTGCTAGACTTTCTGACTTAGTCCTGGATCACTGCAAGGTCAGCCCTCAGTTGACCACCAGTCTTTATGAAGAACTTGCTGGCACAGCTTTGAGAAACCTTTCCCTTAAGAACATTCAACAGGTGACTCTCTCAAACACAACTTTCCAAGGTCTAGAGAAGACTAACATCACAGTGCTCGACCTCAGCAGCAACACAATGTCAAAGATTGCAGAAGAAGCCTTTCAGTGGTTTCCCCGACTGGAAATTTTATCCCTGGAGCATAACACTCTTAGACACCTAACTAATGGCACTTTCCGTGGATTGGGAAACCTGAGGCAGCTTAACCTGCAGAAAGCACTGATTAAGAGTCATACATCATCATTACCGAATATTGAAGACTTCTCTTTCCACCATTTAGTCCAATTAGAGCATCTATGCATGGCAAATACTGCGTTCCGAGAGATAACAGGGCATATATTTTCTGGACTTCTGAACCTAAAGACACTGGATTTGAGTTGGAGCATCACAGGGTTGAAGATGGTCACAAACAGAACATTTGCTTCTTTGCAAGAATCTCCACTCCTTCAGACTCTTAATCTTACTGCCATGGGTATCAACAAGTTGGCACCTGGGGCCTTTTCAAGTTTGGGCAACCTCACTACACTCCTGCTTAGTCACAATTTCATTTATCAGCAATTGAAAGGAGATGAGTTCGAGGGCCTCTCTAACATTAAACAGATGGACTTATCTATGAACCAGCAAAGCATTTCCCTTACCAATACATCATTCATCCACGTCCCAACATTAAGGAGTCTAAAGCTCGGCCGTGCCCTAAAAGGGACTTTAGCTATGGAACCATCTCCATTCAAGCCACTTATCAACCTCACATTTCTAGATCTCAGTAATAACAATATTGCAAACATAAATGCTTGCTTGCTGAAAGGACTCAACCATCTGAAAGTGCTGAAAATGCAGCACAACAACTTGGCTAGGTTGTGGAAGACAGCCAACCCTGGTGGTCCAGTGTTGTTTCTCCAGGATGCCACAAAACTGTCTGTCCTGGATCTGGATTACAATGGTTTAGATGAGATTCCACTCAATGCTTTGCGCGGCCTTTCAGAGTTACGTGAGCTAAGTCTCCATGGTAATCTTTTGGATCAGCTGCATGCCTCTGTTTTTGATGACCTACAGTCTTTAAAGTACTTGTATCTTCAAAAGAACCTTATAACCTCTGTCCAACGAGTCACTTTTGGTGTGCCGCTGTCCAACCTGACAGAACTTTACATGGACCACAACCCCTTTGACTGCACCTGCGAGAGCATCCTGTGGTTCTCTGAGTGGCTTAACTCTACCAGTGCCAGCATTCCTGGATTCCCTCAAAGTTACATCTGCAACACCCCAAATGCCTACTTTAACCACTCTGTCATGAAATTTGACCCATTGTCCTGCAAGGATATGACACCTTTTAAGGCACTGTACATTTTGAGTAGCACAGCAGTGTTGATGTTGTTATTTGCAGCTTTCCTGGTACACTTCCAGGGATGGAGAATCCAGTTCTTCTGGAACATAATGGTAAACCGTATGCTGGCGTCACTGGAGGATGAAAGCATTACTGAAGGTAGATATGCATATAATGCATATATCATCCACAGTGCTGAGGACAGGCCATGGGTGGAACGAAGCTTGCTCCCCTTAGAGGATGAAAAATTCCATTTTTTTCTTGAAGACAGAGATGCAGTACCTGGCTTTTCTCAACTTGACACCATTGTTGAAAACATGGGACAGTCTAGGAAAATCCTTTTTGTTATTACAGAAAAGCTTCTAAAGGATCCATGGTGTCGGCAGTAAGTAAAATTGTCTTTATTATCTATAACTGATTCAAAAAGGCTTTCTACAATTACATTTAGTGACCATTTATGAAAAGCAAACCATTAACAAGTTTAGGTTCTTTAAGGTGTAGATTCAGATCCTCAAAGAAACACCTCACATATTCACCAAACGCATGCTTCCTTTTCTGCCAGTTACTGAAATGCACAGGTGTTTTAGCAATTTCAAGTTCAATTAAGAAGTGTTTACACTCTCTCTGCCTTCCACTCTGCAGATTTAAAGCCCATCATGCACTTCACCAGGTAATGGAGGACAATCGTGACTCGCTGATTCTGATTTTTTTGCAAGATGTAACTGATTACAGTCTGAACCGCTCTCTGCATCTTCGTCGTGGCATGTTGAAACCTCATTGTATCCTCTACTGGCCTTTACACAGGGAACGAATCCCAGCTTTCCATCAGAAACTCCGCTCAGCATTAGCTTCTACCAACAAGGTCAACTAAAAAAAATGTTATTCACTATCTGTACTACAGTCTTGGATTCTCTGTTCCATTGCTTTTAATTTCTTAACACATTTACATTTCAAAAGAATTTGCAGGTGAGATTAGGTCGAGTGCTGCTTCCTAGCAGATACCACTCACTAGACACAACATCCAGTGGCCTTGCAAGGAAGCTACCAAATGTGACTTGGCTAATTATTTTAAGCAAACAGATAAATTCACTCACAGGAGAAGTTTTGCAACTTTTTTATACCCTGTCTAGTAATCACAATACCATAATCCCATTGCGAATCCCAACTAGATACTTGTCCAAACACAATAGGGCCCTCTCTGTCTAAGGTACTGGCTTTTCTCATATTATTTTTAATGCCAAAGAGATAATTTCAGTCAAACTCACATCTGTGACCATAACAATTTAATTTAATCTGGTGTTTTGCTGGCCACTGTCTTCAGTGCCACAAATAAAAGGAGTAATAGATATTTGGGAATCACTTTTGAAAATCAAGGATTCATATATTTAAATTTTAATAATAATAATTTATAATAATAATAATTTAATAGATTTTAGTCAAATATAATACTGTACAGTGGTGTAGGTTTGTTTTTTTGTTTTTGTTTTTTTTACTTTTTTTCTTTTAGGTTAAGTAGCTTTGGCATGTTCTCACAGGTATTAAATATTTAATTGTTTCTGTCCTAGAAGGTGATGATAAATGGTGCACTTTTCAAACATTTTCTGAAGTCTGTGTTAATCCTAAACAGTGTCAATTACACATGCTTAAGTATTTAAGAATTGGAATCTTTTGTACAATGCAGCTATCCAGTGGTAATTTCTATAACCCGATGAAAACGCATTATTTTGCATTTTTTTCTGTGTACTGTATAGGGGAGACCTTGGCTGGTTTCCACCTTTGACTGAATATTTCTTAGGGTAGGTTTTTATTTTTTGAAAGTCTAATTCTATAGGCAATGCTTCACAAAAATGGTATTGAAAATGTAGTACTTACTGAGAACCTTAGTTACTATGACATTGTGTATTGTGGCAATTGACCTTCCCCAATGTGATATTTAGTCTTGTCTCCCATATAATGTATACATAATAATAATAATGCTAATCTAGAGTATCAGTATTACAGAAGTCTTTCTGAATTTTTTTTTTTTCATGAAACACCAAATAAAGGAAAATTGTGATCAAATGCTTGTGCAGAATAAACAAACAAAAGTCATGGTGTGTATTTGACAATCTAAGCACATCCCGTGGCTTTAGAGGGATGTACCACACATTTTCAAGTCCTCATTTAACAGGCGAGGAGCTCCTAAAACCACTACACTACAGATCTAACTAAACGTAATCAAAATGCTAGTCGCTGGGCTGTTGAACGGATCGGAGGTTTTTGTCACACTTCTACTTTTTCTGACTTTCATAACATATCAGCTACTAAAAGATTACGTGCACAAATGGAGAGAACTGAAACCTGTCCCTGGGATTAGTCCAACTTACCCCTTCTTAGGAAACGCGCTCAACTTTAAGTCTAACGGAAGAGGTAAGTAGCCTAATAAAATATTAATAATACAGGGTAATAATAATCAACATGTAAGGAATTATATCTTAGCAAGTTTTTTTTATGACAACTATATTGTATTTTACAATTTATGTTAAACATAATATACATACGTATGTATGATGTAGGCTATCCGTACAGTAAAGTTAATTTTGGGGGAGAAAAAACAATAACAAACTAAAAACCACGTTTCAGTCTTTTGTCTGTCCCATAGACTGGTCTGTCCTTAGCGACCGTAAAGTAAACTTTCACACGCTCAATGCCCCCCTCTCCTGCAGCGCTGAATAATTGCACCTCCAAACGCCGTATCCTGGTAACTTAGAGATTTATTTAACACCGCTTTTTAGGGGACACTTAGAATTGATAGTACACAGCCCACCCTAACTTCACTGCATGTTGTGTTTTATATGCACGCACGCACGCACTCACGCACGTTTAGGCCTTGATAAATACACATTACACTCTGTCAAAATTTTTATACAATATTTAGATGCATACTTAAATCCAGATACCTGTTCAGTGTTGCTAAATAAAGCCAAACTCCTCACCCAAGTTCTTTAATATGCCTCAACACGAAAATTAAGTGAAAATGTGCAATTGTAAGTATATAAACTGCCTGCCTTGAAGTACTTTTTCTTAGAAGTTTTCTTGTCTGCTCTCAATAATTGTGCTTAGGCTATTACAAGAAGGCCTGTTTACTGGTATTTAGATAATAGTATCGTAATACTATGATTTAACACCACTTTTTCATGACTCAAACAAAGCTTCACTAATATGTTTCCTATAAGTTATTTCCAATAAATAAATAAACAAATAATCCAAATATAAACACACCCAACTTAATTTACCCATTTCAGAGTTTCTGCGATTATTTAGTAAATTAAGTGGGTTTGTAGCTGCAATTGTCAGGTTGATCCAAAGTCCAGCAGCAAATTAATTATGAAACACCGGAGATCTTATAGAGACACACTCACATTGCTGTGAGTCTCACTGGCAGGATGTTCACGTTCGTCTGTGTGTATACATTTGGTTTCGCAGGGACTAGGTGACTTTTACCCTGTGGAATATTTTTTATATGCAGAAACTGGACAGAACACAAACCATGCATTTGCATTTAGTGCATTTAAGTACAAAAGTTGAAAACTCTCTTTCAGATTTCTTTTGTCAGGTGGTTGGCTACACAAAAGAATTCTGGAATTCTCCTCTGTTTAAATTATGGATTGGACCTGTGCCATTTCTCATCTTATACCATGCTGATACTATTGAGGTATTGTCCACTTGCATATAGCCTGAAAAACATGCACAATCATATGTTATGATCAGAGGCTTGGCCTAGTATTAGTATATATCACAGTATGAGTGGATGTTTGAAGATCAAGAGAACCTTGGTGAGTGGACTTACTGTATCTCACAGCGCCACAAAGTTGAGGACTGTGCATTAAATATAAGAAAAAAGATAATGCATTAATGTTATCTATGTACAAAGAAATACATAAGGCATTAAATATTAGGAGAGAATATGTTAAAAAAGAATATACATAGAGTATTAAAGTCCAGTGTCTAATGAAAGTGTAAATAAAGCAAGATTCAGTATTCCAAAGACATATAGTATCAATAAGAGGATAAGGAAATGTTTGAGCTGACTGAAGACTTTGGTGGTGATAGTCAAGTAGTTACATTTCTATATTAGCAGAATGTCTCGGGTTACGAATGTCAACACGGTTCCTCGAGGGGACCAGTGTCACAGGTCGGTGCCCGGAACTATATGAGGGCACCTGCTGAATTTACCACCAATTTGGTTGTCTGAAGGAGACATGAAAACCAGCAAGCCCTAAGCATGGCGAGGGGACGCAACATCTCATTCCCTCTCAGGGAACCATGTTTACATGTGTAACCTGAGACATTCCCCTTCTAGGGAACTTGCTCTGCATTCTCTAGGGGATACTTTGGGGAACAGAATATCATGCTATGACTGTTCCCCTGGTGAGAGAGCACCAAAGAAGCAGCAGACACGCACAGAATCTTCCTTCAGAGACACAGGTGCTTGTCCCTTATCCCACAAGAAGAGGGACAAATGCAAATGTAGCATTCTCATTGGAAATTCTCACAAGGATCGCATTCAGAGCCCTTGACTAGTGTGTCCTCGGGTGTCAGAAACCTTGAACACAGAGGCACATACTTTCTAAAATGCTCAATTGCCTTGGTTTCTCCTTAACACCGTCACATGCACTGTCTAACAAATGGCTCCTGAAGACAACAAAAGTTGGTGATGTGTTTGGCCGGTGCCCTCTTATACGTTTCTGTACCCATGGTGTCTGCTAGAGGATGCAGCACGAGTTCCCTAGAAGGGAAACCATGATTTCGTAGATTCTAAATGTTTACAGTAATGCAAGGAATAAAATATAGTAAAAAATCTAGCTAAACATTTCTATTTTTACAGTTAGGGTTAGGGTAAGTCTAATGACACAATCTATAGGAAACCCAATGGTAAAAAGTGCATCAAAACTGTTGCAACATTTAAAGATTTTACTTGGACATTTTTTACACTACTAATATATCAATACTTATATCATTTCATGTGAATTCCATTTTTAGGAAGTTTTACAAGTCTCTGTTTTATATGTTGCTCTTGGCAAATCCTACCACTTATACAGACAGTGCTGAGTAACCCTGTTCACATGGACAAGGCCTACGCATACAAATTTCTGCATCCCTGGCTGGGAACAGGACTACTCACAAGGTAAACTCTGTATTTAACAAATGCAACTTTTAATTAAATTCAAGTCAAGTCAAGCCAAAGTCTTAAATTCCCTTTTTGACTTTCCTTCTGTTAGTACTGGGGATAAGTGGAGACACAGACGTAAGCTGTTGACCCCAACATTTCATTTCTCTATACTAACTGAATTCCTGGAGGTGATGAATGAACAGGGGGAGGTGCTCATAGAGAAACTTGAGAAACAAGCTGGAAAAGGACCATTTAACTGCTTTAACCACATCACTCTCTGTGCCCTTGACATCATCTGTGGTTTGTGTGGTTCACACCTCAATTTATCCTGTACACTTTAACATCCTTTACTGATAGTAAAGGACATTCACTAACATTCAAAGTCTGATAAAGTGCCATTTAGGGGTAGATAAGGTACAAATATACATAAAAAATAACAGCGGGTACCTTTAACAAGACACAACTTACTTTACGTTAGAGATACTGTATATCATTTCTGCAAGGAATGGACACAAGGCTGTTAAGGATAGAGCTACAGTGTGTTCAGTGGATTGTACAACAAACCGATTGTACAAAATGTCTTTCCGAAAATAACATTTTCAGTAGACCATCATACAGTGCGTGCCATTGTAAAGACTGTACTGTAACTTTATACCTCACAGCCTTGTTTTCAACCACATACAATTCTAAACTAAAAGTCTATTGAAATCATTTTTGTTTGTGTGTTTATGGAGGTTTTGGTTTTTATTGAAAGGATGGCATCATGGCAATGCAAACTAGTTTGACTGATGATGTGGAGCAAGGATCACATTTTAAAACAGAATTGTAACATTTCAGAGACTGCCATGGGAAAGAAGATCTATGCACAGAGCAACCACGACTCTGAGTATGTGCGCAGTGTGTACAGGCAAGTGCTTTTTACATTTATTAGTGTTAATATCGCAGGAACATTTTTAGGATGGATGCTAGACAGATATAAGGATGTGCATCTGATTACAAATTAATATTGGTTTGTAACCGTGCAAATTGACTTTGTGTGTTTTCCTGGTTTGTGAGTTAGCTTTTGTTTCTTGGTCAGGTTTGTTTTGAATTGATAGAGTGAAGGGAATGCAATGTATTGACTTTGTGTCTTTATAAAACAATCTAGAGTCATGGTTATCTTTAGTATCATGAAAGTTTCAAAATACTACAAAACATATCTAGAGGGAAATTACTGGGTAACTACAATTTTGTATATATAATGGAAATTAAAACTATTGTTTTCCATTTTTTATCCAACTTCTTAATTAAAGGTAGCATGTTATTCTTTGCTGAATAAGGAATATGATATTTACTTACGCTTGCCATTTCTTTTATTCTGATTGGTACAGGATGAGTGACATCATCACCAGACGCCAGAGGATGCCCTGGTACTGGCCTGATTTTGTGTATAATTATTTTGGGGAAGGCAGAGAACACAACCGTAGTCTAAAGATCCTTCACTCCTTCACAGAGAGTGTGAGTCTTTCTGTAATATCTGTACATATTAATTCTGGTTAATGCTGCATCTGACTGTCTGTTTGTTTTTGTTTTTGTTTTGTGTGTGTCGTGCAGGTGATTAATGAGAGGACAGAGTACATCACCTACGTTGAGTCTGACAGTGAATCAGATCAGGGGACGAGAAAAAGGCGGGCTTTTTTGGACATGCTTTTGAAAACAACAGATGAGGATGGGAAAAAATTAACTCACAAAGATATCCAGGAAGAAGTGGACACCTTTATGTTTGAGGTATTATTACAGTATCTGGTGATGGAGGAACAAAGTGCTCAAAACACCACCTGCTGGTTAAAACAATGCAACGAAAATGTATATCATATTTACAATAATTATGTAAAGTATCATACAGTATATACACTTCTTAAATAAATACACAATTAATTTATTTTTCATAAATACCCTTAAATATGAATGTTCTGTAAAATTTGTTTCTTAATGTAAAGTGCTTGTTTTTCTGTGTTATCTGTGTAATGTAGGTCATTATAAGCCAGCATTTCTGTATTATACACTTATTAAAATTCATTAAATTAAAGGAACCTACATTAACTTAAAACCATTAGACATTTGCTCATGGGGTCACCAAATCAACGCTATCTAGTGGCGAATTTTTGTTTTGAATCCAATGTTCGAGACAGCATGATGCAATAAAGCCTTGTTTGCTAAAATCAAGTAACTTGCCAAGTTCGATACATCCAAAACACTAAAACGAAATAAAAGATTTGTAAATATTTTGAAGCCTCATGAATCAGAGTTTCAAAAGCTGCCATCACTAACAATAGCTTCATGTTAGAGTGCTGATATATAATAATCGTGTTTTTTCCTCTATTTTTCAGGGTCATGATACGACGGCGGCTGCTATGAACTGGGCCATACACTTGTTAGGATCCCATCCGGAAGTCCAAAAAAAGGCACAACAAGAACTATTTGAGGTTTTTGGTGTGTTAAGCCCACTTTTGGTTCATATTTTACAGTTATACACTGAGAATAAGGGTTTAAATCTTTACTTTGTTGCGAGGTAAAGAGCCTGAAACAGCTTGGAACTCAGTTTGATAATTTTGCAATGCATGTGTGTGTCAGGCGAGTCCGAGAGGCCTATTAACACAGAGGATCTGAAGAAACTGCGTTATCTGGAGTGTGTGATAAAAGAGTCTCTGCGGCTCTTCCCCTCTGTTCCGTTTTTCGCCCGAACCATCTGTGAGGATACACAGATCAGTGAGTTCCTTATATTAGTCTGCTTGTCACATATTCATTCATTCTTTGGGTTATGCGTACATTGAGTAATGAGGTATTTTGGTAATTTATACATTTGATAATTTAAAGTTATTTTATTTTCAGTTGATTTATTTATAATTTATACAGTAAATTTTCATTTATACAGCTAATTTGTTGCATTCATTTTGTTTAGTTCCTTCATCAGTTTCAGCAATAATTCACACATAAATAGGTCCAAACCCATATGACCTACTGTCTTCTGTGAATGACAGTAGGAGAAATTTCATAAGGTACTGATAGCTTTTGTTATTTGTTATTATTTACTCACCCCAAATGTCATTGAAAATTCTAACGATATTTTCTTCTTCTTTGGAACACACACACACGCACGCACAAATAAACTTTACTTTGTTTTTTTTCCATGCAATGTCAAAAAGTAGGAAAATTTTTAATTTTGTTTTAATTTTGAATATATATATATATATATATATATATATATATATATATATATATATATATATATATATATATATATATATATATATATATATATATATACACACATATATATATATATATATATATATATATATATATATATATATATATATATATATATATATATATATATATATATTTATATAAAAAAAGACAGCACACACGTTTAAATCAACATAAAGGTGAAAACATAATGATGCAATTTTCACTTTTTGGTGAGCTATTCTTTTAAGAAACTGTAAACATACAGGTACAAAAATATAAGGGTACATTTGACATGATATTTGTGTTTGTATTCAATAGGTGGCTATAAAGTCCCTAAAGGAGCAAATGTCATCATCATAACGTATGCCCTTCACCGTGACCCACGCTTCTTCCCTGACCCTGAAGAGTTTCGACCTGAACGTTTCCTGCCAGAGAATTGTGTCGGTCGCCATCCTTATGCCTATATCCCATTCTCTGCTGGCCTTCGCAACTGCATCGGTGAGACCTACACACACCAACATAAACATCATAAAATACAAATAATGTATTATTCTTCCTTTCCACCGTGTTTTTTATTTTGTATTTTTTTATAACATACATTACACAGTTTTATGTTTGTGTGTATTTAGGTCAGCGTTTTGCTATAATGGAGGAGAAAGTTATTCTGGCTTCTATTCTGCGCTACTTTAACATAGTAGCATGTCAGAAAAGGGAGGAACTCCGGCCGCTGGGCGAACTGGTACTGCGACCAGAGCAAGGCATCTGGGTCACGTTGGAGCGCAGAAAGCACTAATATACACAAAGCCAACACAGTGTCAAAATAATTTGTGCAGTATTATGCAGTGTATGATTCAAACCTCAACATAACCATAAAGCTTAATTCCTTAACCCAACCATGTTTATTCTACACTTTTATATATCCACTTTATATAAAAGTGCAATGTGGAAGCAAGCTGTTTTCATTGAATATGTAAAACTTCTGATTTATTAGACGCTATAGCCTATAGGCAAATAACTGGAAGAATAATAAAATGTAGTAAATGGTACAAAAAAGTGTTTATGATTGTGATAATTAATTAAAATAACATGATAACAGATACCAGTTTGCAATATTAAGAAGAATAACTGGAAGTGAATGACACCGGAAGCCTTGCACGTTCAAGTTGTGTTAAAAATATTGTGGATACGATTATTCAATGTTTTCATGAGATTGTTTTGACACAATTACACAATAACAATAACATACACACATTGATTTCCAGAAGTGACGCTAGACTGTAACAGAAAATACTACAAAATGACTGAGGGCTTTAGAAAATATACTATACAGATTTATTTAAGAAATTATTAAATTAACTCTGGTTTGTGTGGCTTTAAATTTTTTTTAGAATATAGATAAAAGTATGAGTCAGGTTAGTTTTTACTTTCTATGTTGTAATTTTACACATATTTTTACAATATTGTAGAACCATGATTTTTACTAATTGTTAAAAATGCAGTTAAATACTATTAAAACATCTCAAGTTTAAGGTCTCGTGTTTTCATCTTCATTTATTTTGCACACTAGCCATGAGCATCATCAATGCACAAATAATTACTCAAACATTAATCATGTGGCACATATTCTGTAAGCCTGTACGGTGTTGGACTGCACATGAATTCTCATTCTGTATCTCATTTTATAGAACGCAAAATACAGCATGAAAAGTCTGCAATTATGGTACAACATCAGAATAAATGATGGAGACTGTAAAGACTGGTTGAGAAAAATCTCTCTCTCTCTATATATATATATCCCAGTATAGAACACATTAAAGAATGAAAATATTTTATTTATTTATTTTTTGTATTCAAGTTACTTGAGTTACTCGAGGAATCATTTCTCCTTTAAATTTAGTTGATGTTGAATGGAAACTAATAACAATAATAACAAATTACCAGTAAAACATTTATATTTAATATAAATATTAATATATTTTATTCTATAAAGAGACACGTTTCCAAGATAAACATTTCAGTTCAGATTTGCATAGAAATTTTCATCAATTAATATGATAAAATATTAAATCCTAAGCAGAAAATATTGCCAAACAACTGCTGAGCAAGCTAAAGATGACAGTGAAGAGAAGTGATCTGTAGTTTGTTACACAAATGCAAACTGTTCTTAAATATATAATAAATAAGAAATAAGGAGAGATTAACATAAAAAAAAAGATTCTGCAAAACAATATGAATGTTATTGTTACATCTTTTTTATATAAGATGTTTCATGGTCCCCTTAGCACTGCCTTGATTTGGAGACCCAATTTTTAAAACCCTTGCAACTAGACCTAGTTTGAAGAGAAAAGAGAAAACAAATGTTTTAAGCATTTATTTGTGCTTCAAGAAAATAAATGGGGAAAGTGCTAGCCATTTCCTGTAATTCATTTTACCAAGACTGTTGTTTAGGTCACTGTAATGAACAGGTCAGGGTATTATTTTATTTCTGCCGGGCAGCTCTCACCATGTGTCAACTCCTTTTCCTTTATCAGTCGGTTTGATATGAAAAAACAAACAAACAAACAAAAAACAGCCATTGTTATATTTCCATTACCAAGCTGGATCATATCAATAGCTTATGGGCATCAAATGTTTTGCTGCATGTTATCAAAGAGAAAAACAATCCTGTTAACATCCCTCCACTGGGCAAGAGGGCCGTCAGAAAACGTGGGCTATGATGCACAGCACGTGTAAAAGCATTCAGAGCTATTTTGGCAACACTTAATTGTTACAGCACCCAGTTCAAAACTCTAATGACTTTCTGCTATCTTCAGACATCATTCAATCTAGTCTTTTTCTGTCCTCATTCTTCTGCTCTCTTTTTCCTTTTTTCACGCAGTCAACAGGGTCAGATCGTAGTCCTACAAGAGCACTGAGCACACGTTTTTCTAAACCATTCAACATTTTGTCACAGCAACTCTCTTTCAATGGCAGACCTCTTATCTTATAGTAAACGGTTAAAATAATAATAATAGTAATAAGAATTTATATAAATAGATAGATAGATAGATAGATAGATAGATAGATAGATAGATAGATAGATAGATAGATAGATAGATAGATAGATAGATAGATAGATAGATAGATAGATAGATAGATAGATAGATAGATAGATACACAAACACACACACATTTTTTCACGAAACGTGTTTTGTTAAGCTAACGTTAGTACAAATAGTAGCAATGGGGCCCAGTGGCTTAATCTGTATTTGTTAAGAGATACAAGGCCCATTTCTCCTTCTTTTCTGTCTCATTATTGTTCACCTGTAACTCTTTTCCACTTTCCTTTGTGCTCAGATGTGTTTAGTTGTGAGCAGATATAACACAGTGTCCCTTAGGGCTGCAGTTAATGAAAACTTTACCTCCCTTTGCTAGTTTTTGTGTTATCCTCTATAATCTTCTCACATTGAGTACTGCATTATTTTGACAGTAAAGCCATTGATACTGAGCTATTACCTTCTACTCTGATATATGTGACCACCCACTTCTTCAAGAAGTAGAAATTAAAACAAGGCTAAAAATAAGAGTCTCCTGTGGAGGAGAAAGGATTCCAGCTGTAATTTTCAGAACTACCTGAGGCCAAAAGAAACATGTGGTTGATATAACAGCAGTGATGTGATAGAAAGGCGTTATGCTCAAAATATTGATAAAAAAACTTCTCTAATCCAAATCACAAATTTTGCAATCAAAATTGCAAATTAAAACAGTCGGTAAATGAGCAATAAGATAGTGTTTTTTTATTTTTATTTTTAATGGTTGCCTGACAGTCATATCAAATTTTACAAAGAATGCAGTGATGTCTTCTGAGCACTAAGGGGTGGTGTTGTTCCTCTTTCAGTGTATTTGCTCATTAACAGAAACACCATCTCCGCAATTAAAGGCACCAGAGACATGAATGAGTATGCAAAGCATGTGCACTGGAGCCTCTGGCAAAC
Organism: Carassius auratus; assembly: GCF_003368295.1. Lineage (NCBI taxonomy): Eukaryota > Metazoa > Chordata > Actinopteri > Cypriniformes > Cyprinidae > Carassius > Carassius auratus. The sequence goes on from NC_039243.1 coordinate 30,611,110, forward strand.
TCCAAATCTCCACAGGGCAAGAACTCAAATTTTTATCAAGATGCAATGATAATATCTTACATTGTAAACAGACTATCTTTGTCTAAAATACCCCCCCCCCCCAAAAAAAAAAAAAAATCCACATTATGATTATGATTACGGTAATGTTTATTATTATTATTATTATTATTGACATTAAAAGAACATTGACATTAAAGTAAAGTTTTAAGAAAACATTAGAATGTTTGCACAAAATGTATATAACTTAAATATAGTTATATAATATAATATATTTGATTGCATAAAAAATTATAAATAATATTACATCCATACATTTAAATGTATTCCTTAAAAATAAACAGAAAAAATATGTGATGTTTTATAGCTTCAAGAAAGCAAAATAAAAACTATGGATACATTTTCAGATGTGTGCTTCATGATATTTGGAGCATTTTAGTGTGTAGAAAACTAAAATTGTGTGTGAGAGAGAAAGATTTACTAAAGTAAGATAATGTATGTAATGGAAATATTGCTGTACTTATGATTAAACTCTAAAAAACAATATTACACTCATATTCATAAGCACAGCAATGATTCGACAGACAGACAGACAGACAGACAGATAGATAGATAGATAGACGCTGCACTCACTGCAGCAACTTACTTTGCAGCTGTTAAAAACATATGTTCCATATACTATGAATGTGTGCAGTATGCATCAATTGGGACTTTTGTCCATCCATTTTGTACTATGTCCATCGTGTTGTCATTGTTATGTGACCTATGGACTCAATTGCGTTGCTTCACTGTCCCTCACAAATCCTCTCCCGTTGGCTCATAAGATAATAAAGTGTGCGTACTTCAGAATCTCACTGGAAGTTTATGAATACTATGAATTTGGATGCACTGCTCACTCAGCTCACATACTGTTAATCGCCTTTTATAGAAGGCATATTCAGACACAGGGACTGTGTCCAGGTGTGTCCAGTGTGTGTGTGTCAAGCACACATGTATAAGCAACTGGCTAGCTCAGGGCTCCAGAAACTGGCGTGACAGTCTTCCTTTGAAGTGTACACTGTGGTAATCTTACACCTAAATTTGCAGAAATGTGGGTCATGCCACCAATTTTATCCTAGTTAACACACTCGTAGCTTTTCATATTTCCTTACCAAAATCCTCCAATGCAGAGTAAAAAAAAAAACAAAAAAAAACTGTTCAATTAATTTTTAATTTAATCAAGGTATTTCTAAATGGCTCTGAGAGAGGGAAATGTAAGGTCAAATGCTGACACACACAGAAACGGAGAATCAATTACATTTTGACAGTACTGCCACCAGAGAGCGGGTCTTCTGACATTTTTCATCTCTCTTTTTCTCCTTCCCTCATACACACAAAACACACATTTGTATATCAGTATGGCACTTTACAAAAACATTAGGATGAGAATAAAATTATCAACTCTGGACACTACAGTACACAAATCTAAATTTTAAGTACTTTTTAATTAATTTTTAATATTTTTTTTATTAGATAAATTATAATATAACATCAAAGTAACATTGGTTAATAGGTAAATAAAGCTTAATAAAATAAGTAATCTTTTATAAAGCTAGTCATGTTGTTTTCATCCACTTAGAACCCCCAAGCATTACCCAAAAAACGTATTTTGCATTCGTACTTGTGCACTGCTTGTTTATGTAGTGTGCAAAATGTCTAAGAAGCTTGAGAGGTGCGTATGGCTTTCAGTGCAGGTGTAAATGCTTGAACTTTCCCATCTATTCTCTGTTGCGTTTAAGAGTGTACGTGAATTTATGAATATCTGAGTGTTTACTTTGTCTAAAATTTGGTGACAATTTTTGCTTCAAAACGTTTCACTCACTACAATGTCTGTGTCATCAGTAATCCTATATCAATGTGTATCCATGCAAGCAGCTTTTCCCACAGGGTCCCATTAGATTTTCGAGCTCATTACAATTACCAAACTAACATCGTTACACAATGTGATGGTTGAAGAAATTTATGCAGTGCAAAGGTTTCCTGTTTATACCCTATCACGGCTAATTACATTAAGTTAAGCAAATTCATTTATTTGGGGCAAACAATTCAAGTTCTGCTCTAAGAAAGTACTTTTTGCAGCAACTATTTAAAGCAAACAAAAAAAATAGGTTCAAGTGTAATTTACGGCGACATGATTATATATACAGTCAGTATATATTTTTGTTTTGTATCAATTTGACACCATATTTGTCTCAGATGTTATTATAGAGCAGAATGAACAAAGATTAGCCAGGCATATCATTTCAGATGTAATGTATACGTAGGTATGCACCTTCTAGCTTGAGAAGGTATAATTCTGTTATGATTTTGATCTCACATTTGGACATTTAGTAAGCAGCACCGCCAAAGTCAAATCTACTATATTAATAAATAATCATACCACAATCTGTGAAATGTCAGTCCATGCAAATGCAATAGACCTTAGTCATCTTAGACAGCTAATTTAATTTGGCAGAGTAAAACAAGAACAGCACATTCAATTGGTTGTACTATTGTGTAATTGGTGCAGACGGTTGAAATGATGAAACATTGAAAATATGCCTTTCTATAAAAAACTAATATTAATCCACTGCGCACACACACACACACACACATTTCCATGTTTTATGGGGATCTTGCCATTTTTGAGACATGTAGAAAGTGAAATGTCAAGGGAGTGGCACTAAAATTGTGTTGAAGTTTTATAACACTGGCTGTTGTATGGCTTATTTTGAAACTGGGACTAAAAAGTTTAATGTTTTATTGCATTTGAAAATTGTTTACTACACTTTCAGAAAGAAATTAACCAAAGCTGTCACTGGGGTGGTACCTTTTAAAAAGGCACATCTTTGTACCTAAACAGTCCATATTGGTACATTAAAAGGTACAAATTAGTACCAAAAGTGTACGTATTGGTACCAAAAAGGTACAAAAAATACCGCCCAATAACAGCTTCTGTACATCTTTTTATGATTTTGTACATACACTTAACCCTAACCTGAAACTAACCATAGTGTTAAAAGAAAACATGAGATAATAATTATTTTTCTGAAGCAACCATTCCTTTCTAGCTTAGCTCTAGTATGTGCTTTTTTTAATCGTGACTCGTGTTTTATGGGACTGGTACTTGAGTTACGAATCATGGACTATAGTAAAAGTCTTTTGAGGTCATAACATAATATTGTGCAAAAAACTATGTGAAAATAAGTGGTTCATTTATGGGAGGTTGCCTTAAGCAGGACTGGAACCCAGGTCTCTGGTGTAATGTGTTTCCTACTGAGCTAACATCTAGGTACAGAAACCTGAGAGCAGAAGAGTCATGAGTCAGGAGAGTCTTCCAAACAAAAAATCTTTACTCAGGAAACCAAGTTTACAAAGTACAAATAAACCAAGATAGCCAAGCTTCCATAAAACAGAGAAATGAAAATAGACACAAGGATCAAAAATATACAATAAGGTACAGACTTACCTGAGAGCTGGTAACTGGAGTACGTAGGCTCAAGACTGAATGTGATAGCAGAGAACAAGCACACTTATAAAGGATAAAACACAGGTGAAGGGAATCAGGACTAACGAGAAGAGTACTAAGCAAGATTAAATAAGATATTGCACTCTGCAGGGGTGGAGAGCACTGGGCTTGGGGTAAACATGCCATCTGGAGGCCTGAAGGGAGCATAACCAAGAAGCTTTAAGGAAGGCGTCTCCTGCAGGCCGGTAGCGGAGCTGCAGTGCAGAGATCCTTACAGGAGCCCCTCCCCTAGGAACGGACCTTGACAGACTTCTGACAGTTTCCTTGGGCTCTGCGAAACTCTGAGATGAGAGTCCGGTCTAAAATATCTCATGCAGGAACCTAGGACCACTCCTCTGGGCCAAAGCCCTCCCAATCCACAAGATACTGAACCCTGCCATGGACCCGTCAAGAATCCAACAGCCTCCGAACTGTGTAAGCTGGCTGGCCATCAGTAATGCGAGGTACTGGTGGGGGTTTCCTAGCTTGAGGAAAAACAAACACAAATGAATCTAACATTTCTCTGAGAACATCATTAATCAAGGCTTGGAAATGGCTGGGGCACTGAATAGGCCAAATGACATTACCTGGTATTCTAAGGCCCATTGGTGTGTTGAAGACCGTCTTCCACTCATTTCCCTCACGGATTCTAACTTGATGGTATGCGTTTCGCAGATCAAGTTTAGTGAAGATGGTGGCCCCTTGCAGGATCTCAAAAGCAGTGGTCATAAGAGGGAGAGGGTATCGGTTCTTGATGGAATACAGTTTAAACCTCAACAGTCTATGCAGGGTTGGAGACCCTGATCCTTTTCAACAACAACACAAAAAAAAAACCAGCAGGTGAGGTGGATGGACGTATGAGTCCATTGTCCAAGGCTTCTTTAAGGTACTTGTTTATAGCCGATCTCTCAGGGCTGGTGAGGGAGTATAGCCTTCCATGTGGTGGGCAAGTTCCAGGGACCAATTCGATAGTGCAGTCATAAGATCTATGAGGTGGTAATGTGCAAACCCTGGGACCATTCAATATGTGTAGAGTCAGCAAGGGGAAGCCAAGGATTAGAGGAAGTTTAGGAGAATAAATCAGAAAAAAACTGTATCTGCTCCTGGTGTTGCCCGATCTGTAGCTGGAGAGGTGGAATACTTTGACTGACTTTTCCTGTACCCAGAGGCCTGCCATCAACTGCTGTGATATTTAGGGATTTCTAGAAGGTAACTGGCTGAACGTCAGTTATCTTGGCCATTTCATAGTCCATAAAACTCCCCGCAGCCCCAGAGTCAACATAGGCAAGCGCTTGATGACGATGATTGCCATGAGTGATAGCTGGAATTGTAAAACCTGAGGTCACTGAGCAGATGATGGTTTCTATTCTCACCCTGGCCCCCCTCCTCCAGGACGAGAGTTGACTTTTCCTGACAACTCAGGACAGGCAAAGCAAAAGTGACCTGGCTTGCTACAATAGAGACAGCATCTCTCTCTCATCCGTTGGTTGCACTCCGCTTGGGATATTCTGGTTCCACCCAGTTGCATGGGCTCCTCAGGGGTACTGAGATATGGAGGCATCTTAACAGGGCTTGCAGATTCAAGAAATCTAATCTCCTGCTGTCTCTCCTGCTGACCTTCCCTGAGGTGATGGTCTACCCACTTCAATGGGGGACTCAAGGTCCGGTGCTGGGTCTTTGAAAGCTAACTTATCCTTTATCTCAGCTGACAAGGCATGGTGAAAGGTAGCCCTTAAGACTTGTTGATCACACTCACTCTCTGTGACAAGAGTGCAAAACTATATAGCAAACTCTGCTGCACTCCAAGAACCTTGAGAGAGGTGGAGTAGATGGCGATCCACATCCCCCCCTACCGACTGGATGGAGGAAAACTCTTCATCTCAAAAATGAAGTTATGGCAGTTGGTTGTAAGTGGAGTCCTCTGATCCCACAAAGCAGATGCCCAGTCTAAAGCCTAGCCCGTTAGAAGGGTAATGATGTAAGCCACCTTACTACCCTCGGTAGGAAAGCTGCTGGGCTGAAGATGGAAAGCCAGAGTACTGGGTAATGAAAACTCTGCATTTCCCGGGACTACCATCAAAACTCTCTGGTCCTGGTAACTTGGGCTTCGGCGGTACAGACAATGTGGTTCTATTAGAAAGCTCAGAAGGAGATTGGGGTTCTTGGGAAAAGGAGGCTTGAGATTATAGATTTAAAAGATGAAGGATCTCAGACAGAGCCTGGTCATGTCGCTGTATGGTTGCTGCTTGATCCGAGAGGGCTGCCAAAATACAGTCCAGAGTCAGTGTTCTCTTCCAAGGTCCAGTTTAGCATTTAAGACAGTCACTTTAAGCAGGACTAGGACCTTGGTCTCTGGCATAGAAGGTGTGATGTGTTTCCTACTGAGCTAACTTCCAGGTATAGAAACTCAAGAGCAGAAGAGTCTTCCAAACAAAAAATCTTTACTCGAGAAACCAAGGTTACGAAGTACAAATAAACTAGGATAGCCAAGCTTCCATAAAACAGAGAAATGAAAATAGGCACAAGGGTCAAAAAGGTACAATAAGGTACAGACTTAACTGAGAGCTGGTAGGCTCAAGACACAATAGCCGAGAATGAGCACCCTTATAAAGGATAGAAACATAGGTGAAGGGAATCAGGACTAACGAGGAGAGTACTAAGCAAGATTAAGTATGATGTTGCCCTCTGCATGGGTGGAGAGCACTGGACTTAGGGGTAAACATGCCATCTGGAGGCCTGAAGGGAGCATAACCAATAAGCCTTATGGAAGGCATCCCCTTCAGGCCGGGAGCGGAACAGCAATGCAGAGATGAGATCTTAACATTCATGAAGGGATCCAAAGCTATTTTTCAGTCCGGTAGGTGTGTGTATGTGTTTGTGTATGACTGTATTAACTCTGTAGTACCACTAATCAGGCCTCATGTGCCTTCAGAGTAAAGAAACTTTCCAATTGATTATGCATGTGGAATGGTGAAACTGTGTTCTTACTCCCTCCCGTGCATTTTTTTTTTACATTTGCTAACGTCACCTAAAATGGATTTTCACAGATGCAAAATATTTCAACTAAATGAAATAATGTAACACAACACAGAAAAAGAGAAAATCCAAACTCCAAACTCTAAAACACTCTCTCCGAGTTAATTTAAGGTTGTTCTTGTTTTCATGTTTTAGAAGTCTGCAGGCAGCAGTTACTTTTGCAGCACAAAGTTGGTGTAGGAATAATGGGTTAGTACTGAACAAAGTGCAAGGTCGGAGTGCTGGCAACAGAATAACTACCACCCAGTGAGTTTTTGCACATCTTTTAATTTAAGTCCAGGGCTGTACACTTGTTAGGTCTCAGCACAGATGCTACTGTGCCAGAAAAATCAATAATACACTTATTTACTATAGCAAATAAATAAATAAAGAGGGGAGAATGATGAGATAACGAGAAAACTGTGTGTCCTGCTTCAAGTCTTTGCTAATAATTATTGTTCACCTGCTATAGTGTTATAGATTTGTTGATGTCTACTGAGACTTGTTACTGTGCTGTATTTCTTCCATGCTTTATTTACTATGAATTCACCTGTGGGCAGTCCAATAGATAAACATTTTCACCTATCTCCTCTATGAGATGAGGCCTGTATTTATTTTAGTCACGCAAACACTCAAATATGAATTATCCAACTTATTTGCAAACGTTCAGGATTATAGTGCTTATTTCGAATGAATTCAGTATATTTTTTACATAGAACATACATTACACAACACAAAATGTTTCAAATGGGACCAGGAAACTCTGACAGATGTACCAAAACCGCAGTCTAAATGCAAAAGTCTCTTACTTTCATGCACTTTAGTTGTGTCCATCTGTTCTTCAAGTTTGGACAGATGTCACAAACAAATTAACAGAATTTTTCAAAGCCAGAATTTCTGTGTATGTCGATGGGTCTGTTGGTTATGCTTGCCGGTGGGAATGAGGTGGCTGCAGGGCTTAGAGGGGTTTGAGGTTAATCTCACATACTGGTCCAGTTATTACTATTGTTTTTATTGTTTTTGTTATTATTATTGTTCTTTTTTTCCAATGCTACTGCCGCTGCTTCCACTCCTCCCTCCGCTACTAATAATATTGATAGTATTACTGTTATTATTTTTGTTATTGCTACTGTTTGTTGTACTGATGTCTATCTAATCTTTTTTGTTTAGGTTTTTTCTCTCTATGTATACGTTACTATGTCAATTGTTGCTGTTAATAAAAAATAAAAAAAGGATTAGTGATTATTAATTGTTCTTACAGACTTTTAAATAACACTGTGAAATATATATATAAGTCTCTAAGAACAATTATTAAGCACTACAATCCTTTTTTGAAACTATGGGTTATTAAAACCAGGCTGTGAGAAATTAAAAGCACCTGCTCTGAATCCACAGCTTTATTCTGCATCTACCACAGCTTTGCTTTATCTGAAGAGTGATCCTCAGCTGATGGAACTCACCTTGTAGTGTCTGCTTCTTGCTGCTTTCTAACACCTCTAGACAGAGATGTCAGGTGCCAGAAGAAAAGCATTTCCATCTATTTTGCTTCTGTGTGTGTGTGCGCATGTCTTCAAGATTTGTATTCAGAGGACGTTCCTGCCCCCCCCCCCAACCTCCATTATGATAGATGCATCTCTCTAAATCAAATGCAAATCATCCAAATCTTGTTTTCTGTTACTTTTGAACAATGTGATTGAGAATTACCAGGGACAATTGGATGGGACTTATGAGAATGGAAAGAAAATAAAAATATATGTTTCTGTCTTTATTCAGTCAGTTTCATCTCTCTTGGGACAGTCAACATCTGATGGGATTACTCAGGAAGACGTTGCCAGGTTGTGCCACCGCTATGATTCTGTAATTCTTGAATGACCTCAGACATGATCAAAGAAAATGGATTGTTAAAAGAATTAATGAATATCCAACTCAGACAACAAACTCAACGTTCATCATCACAGCCAAGAAAACCTTATAATCTGTCCAACAACCAGCCAGAACAACCCTAGCAATAATCTAGCAACTACTTAAAACACACAATCATATAGCATCAGTGGGACTGCGCTCTAAGATCAAGGAACTACTGTGTATAGCTATCGACAGTGTCATCCTTAGCTGACACGAGGCCCAACGCGAGGTAGGGAGGTGCCAACCATGGTCCGTTCACATTCACGTTACAGGAGGGTAATGTATCAAAAGAGTCCTTCGATATGTGACGTCTAAAAGGAAATATATGTTGAGGTATTAACATGAAATCCAAATTGACTCTGATTTTCAGTCTGTTCCTGTTCTTATTTTGCACAATTAAAAAAGAATAACAACTAATCAGTTTCACTTTCACTTCAAATTATCTGTAAAATGGCGAGTAAAATAAATGTTAAACCAAATCTAGGAAAAGAAAAAAACTCATTTACATCTTGTTTATTGGTCTGATTGCATTTCAGCAGGCAGAAAGTGATTATTATCTTTAATTTTTTTTTTTGTTGATGTTGCTTGGATTTCTCCGTTGATTTTATGATAGCTTATTACATAAGTAATGAACTGGATGCAGGGAAGTAAACCATTTTATAATGTAAAACCATTCTCATGAGATTATTATTTTTTTTTTTACTGTCAAACTGAACATGTACACACGATTTTACTACTTGCTCTGCTTTTGTGCATTTGCATCTGTAAATGTACTGTATTTGTGCAAATAAACACAGTGTTTCTACCCTTTACTAAATTTGACAGTAAGAAAACCACTGTTTAAATGGAACATGTTCTTCCTCTTAAAAAGAAAACATTTCATTGAATCTGTGGAATGTTTGTTAGAACAGACTAAAATGCCTGGGAGATACAGTTTTAGCATTTTACTTATTAAAGAAAAACAACTGGAAATTAAAATTGGTGTTCTCAGCCTCATATGTGTGAGAGAGAGTGAGAGAGAGAGAGAGAGAGAGAGAGAGAGAGAGAGAGAGAGGGAGAGAGAGGTACAACCTTTAGTCTAGTTCAATTTATATATGTGGTCTATATGTATATGTACATACACTGTTCAAAAGTTCAGGGGTTCATAAATCTCTCATGCTCACCAAATAATTAAATTTACAGTACAAGCATATATTGTGTAGAACATATATAGTGTAAAAACAAATATAGTGTAAACTGCCATTCAGGTTCAAGCTGCTCCTCCCACTTTGTCTGGGTTTCACCCCAGAACTCTCACGCTTAATAAAAAACAGAAATTCTCTGAGATTTCCCAAACGGTGCCCCCACCAGATTTCTGCAGTGAGCCTGATTGGCGGGAATCTTATGTTCTCCTGCATATCCCTCAAACTCTATTCCACGAGTCAGAAATGTAATATTTGAAAAATAAAGTGATGTGATGATATGTGCTGTTGGGATTCCTGGTGGAAATCGCCGCATTGTGTCACTACATAAAGTTAAGCTCAACTTGTTGCATCACCATTGGCCGCAGTACCTTAAGGAGCCTGAAATTCCCAAATCTCATGAAGCAGCCATGACGTCAATATAGACTGATCTGAAGGCTGTGTTTGCAGCAGAAATGCTTTATGCATTTTTGGAATAATTACTTTCTATTTTTGACTAAAATAAATATTTTTTGGGGCTCTACACTTGTGTAAAATTTGTGATAACACAAAAAATCCATAGTGGATTCTTTCTTTCTCTTATAAAGCACAGCACATGGGATAAAGAGCATGTGTGTGAACAATTTCTCTTTTGTATATTTTTTACAATTTGTAAATATCTTTTTGCAGTTAAATTAAATAGTACTGCACTGTAAAAACTGAATTATTAAAAGTGCAAATAAACCATATAGTGACTCAACATGAGGACATAAATGCATATATACTGTAATAATAATCATACAATAAAAATGATGTTTAAAATAATTTTAGATGGTATCTAAGAATCTGCTGACAAAAAAATAAATAAATAAATAAAATAATAATTTAACGTTTAACGCAAATTTAGACAAAATTATTCAGAAGTAGATGAAAGTTAAAACCAGGCAGAAAATATAGTTAAAAAAAATAAAATAATATATATATATTGTAAAATCATGTATAAACAATATACAGAGCCTAAATGCATAAACCCAATTTCTCAACTATATGTACAGTATATTAAATCAAATCTCTTAAAATATAATAATATGCCTCCAGATGTAATGATAAGCAAATGTTTTTTACCTTTCACTACACAACAGAGAACAGCTATTACTAATTCTGTGCAAAAACTGTAATACTGTACACAAATACAATGATGTGTTTTATGTCTTATGTCTATATGTATAATCACAACATTAGTTATTACTGAAGCATGTCATCACTATGTCTATGTGAATGAAATACTTAGATATGTGAACAAATGTGATAGATCTTTTTTGGATGTTTTATTTATTTATTTTTGCTCTTGCTTTGTTTCTTATTTCTTGTATAGGAAAGAAATCTGTCATTAATAAAAGTGTATTGACATGACAAGGCAAAAGGAAGTAGAAATCAATCATTGCAGTTGATATTTCTCTTCAGCCAGCGCTGACATGAGGGGAGAACAGAAGCCCTTATGATCTGCAGGGAGGTGATAATAAAAAGTCTAGCACTACAAAAACTTGTCTTCTGGTTTCTTTTAAGAAATAGTAAGATGGTTTACTGAGGATAAAATATAAAAGTCTTTGGACTAAACTACACTGCAAGCTGTTTTCCTATGTGATTTTTCATGATATCTAGATCATGGATGAGAAAGCATGCTTCCTGCTGTTAAAAAACACCAAGTTATATTGAAAACATAAATTACATCATCATTTCAGTCAATTTTGGTCAATTTTTCTTTCACACCTCTACCAAGAATCATCTGTCATTGCAATGCCTTTATAATAAAGAGACATGTGAATGACCTAATTCCTTTTGATTTTGAACAGTGAAGCATGACTACTGCTCTTTGAGTAGCCCCTTTAGAAATGTGTAACACTGTCATAATGGCAATAATTAATATAATAGGCATTATAGTAATAATAATACTAGGGAAATAGCTCTCAATTAGTCCCAATTTTACATGATTATCATGTATCACAACACAAAAAGACTTCAGACCAGTGCCCCCCTACTTACAGACAAATCATTATCAATGATGTTTGAATTATTATTATGCCTACACATTTGGCTTTGTTGCACTTAATTTAAAAGCAGTTATGGGTAAAAAAGAAAACAGAAAAAGCAGAAAAAGACGAGCTGAATTTTAGGTCTATTTATGTAAACAATCTGGTGATTGGTTAGGACTAATTTAGATAATTTTGTTTTGAAACTTGTACTCTAAAATGAAAAAAAAAATTTGTAAAAGTAAATGTATTCATTATGCTAGCACACTTAACAGTTCAGTTCCAGAACACTGATCTTGTTCTCTACACCGTCATATCTTTCTGTGCATGTAATTCTTTTGACCCAAACCCAAAATAGAAAAAGTTTTCAAGCCTTAAATGACTTTTTGTGAGTAAGAGTTTAGCAAAACCATTTATTTCTCATAAAAAGAAGTGCAGCATGGTTTTACTGTGTCGTTTTGTCCTTGCGTGTTCTAAATGCGAGCTGTCGTCTCATCTTGCAGAGATCTCTAGGGAAATCTCATCAAGGTCCTGCATTTGCAGCTCGTAGCTAATAACATTTAATTAGGGATTTCCATAACCAGCAAGAGATCACGTCACCGGTTTCGACAAAGCGAGGATGCGAGGACAAACTCAAGTACAGAATTTTCCACATGGTGTGGAAAAATTAGAAGAAAATATTTAAAAATAAAAATAAAATCTGGCTTAATGCACCATAATATTCATGTACAAAATGTTTACTGCAGGATTTGGTACAAATTTTGATATAAATTCTGTAGTAATAACCTGATATCTTGAACCAAGTGAGATATTTGGAAGCTTTCTGAACAACCTACTGGTTTAAAGGTCCAAAATTAGCAAGTTATTATTAATGGCCACACATTACATGATTTTAAATCAAACTGCTAGTCTGACTCATGTAAGTTATATGAAATATTCAAATCAACTATCCATTTATCTAGAATAAATGCATTTTATTTCAAATCATTCTGCAAATAACTCCAACCACAGGTTTCAAGCAGACAATGGAGACAGAGGCCAAATTTATGGACTGCAGGTTTAAAGAGAAATATAACAAAAACATTGTATTTTGTATGCTCCAGAGTACAAAGAAAGATCTGTTTTTTGCACAACAACCAGATCCTACCTGAATTTTGGATATAAGCAGGACCTTGACCTCTGGTAATGTCTGAATGCCCACAGGCTCTCTAGGAATGTTTCACCTACACCTTATGACTTTGGGTGGTACTGTACGTGCCTCTGCAGATATATATTTGAGCACTTATCTCTGTATGTGCTGATGGTAACCCGCAGCGAAGCCCTGGGGCTGATCCTCTGACCTCTCTTCAGTCTGGCCACGTACAGAGTATCTGTCATTCATATTCTCCTTTTCCCATTTCCTCACCACAGGCTGCTATTAAACTGCTTGCTGCCCTGGGGCGCTGACAAATTTGCCCCTGACTTTGACATGCAGAACTGGGCCTATAGAATGTATGTCATCCCAAAGGCTTTGATTAAGGAAAACGAGAATTACCTGGCTTTTTCTGACTCGGGATTAAGTGTATTTGGGGTTGCTGTTGGCTACCACTTTACATTACAAAATGTACATGTTGTAAGGCCATAAAGCAGCCATTTCTATTAGACGGATAATTTAGAGTGCTATAACTTCTACAAAATCAATGTGCAGGTATTAATAATGTATTCTTGGGCAGAGAAGTCTTGTGTGTTTGTCTGCCCATCTCTCCATCTCTCTATCATGTGCATTTCACCCTTCAAATCGCAAGATCCTTATAGCTGATTTTCCATATATTTAACCCTCACCAGCAGATATTTTTACTGCCTGTGTTTGTTCTTCTCATAGTTTGCAAAGGAAGCAAACATCAACATAGCTGTTTGTCCTTTTGTACTGCTGTGTTTTGACCTCTACCAGGGACCTTTCTATTTTCAATGGACAATCACAGTCCTGCTATATTAAATTATATTATATCATATTATATTTAAAAATGTTAAAAGAATTGTTATTAAAATTAAACATTTACTAATATGGTTACATATTTTACAATCAAATAATATATGTGAACTTGCAAATGTGTTACTAAATTATTTAAATATTTCACCTTAAATTCTCTGGTGGTTCTTTAGTAAATGTACATCAAAGGGGTGTGTCTGTGACAGGTGTAAAACCTCATTTGAAATACGCCATTGATGTAACATTCAGATAGTTAGCTGTACATACAAGAACTGGAAATAGCTGAGGAATTATCAAGAGTGAACTGACTTTCCTTAAAACCTAGTAATGCACAAATTGCACACATCACCTTTAAAATGTTACTTGCAAGTACAAGAAATTCCTCAACTGAACTGGTTTAATGCCTATTGATCAATTTATTATTAAATATTTCTATACAATGTTTTATTAATTATGTATAAAAAATAGAATGCAAGAGATAGAGGTTGTTCAATGCACTGAAACAAATTAGGCATAGAATGAAAAGCAATTAATTTATAAGCAGTCAGTTTTGGATTGCATCCTCTTTTACCATGGGATGTGGATTTGGAGCAGTTTTCCTATTCTGGCAGTGAGAAAATAAGTGTAGGAACCACTTCAGTCAGAGAGAGAGAGAGAGAGAGAGCGAGAGAGCGAGAGAGAGAGAGAGAGAGAGAGAGAAGCCTGTGAGCATGAGCTTTGAATAGAGGCAGATTTCAAAGGGATCTTATCTGCCAGTTTGTCTGTGTGAAGCTACATGCCAAACTTCTCCTGAATGTGCAAGTGCATTTTCCTGCAGTGCTATCATCAGGCGAGTTTTCCAGGTAAATGTCACCTAAAAAGTATTTGCTTTGTCATGGTCTGGATGTGGACCACATATGAAGGCCATCTGGAGAAATATCAGATTTTTTGGTGCTCTGTGCATGATGCACTTCAAGACGTCTTTTTCCTTATTTCTTTTTTCAAGCCTTGGATGCAATGTTTAGACCTTTCCTGAAAGTGTGATAATCTCATTTCACTTTTATCTAGATTTGAAGCAGCCTCATATTTGAACAGCCAAGTGTCACACCCTCAGCTCGTTCCCTCAGCCCCAGTCACCATTGCCAGTCACCATCCACTCAATCTCCCATGCACCGCTCACGTGAACCGTCACCTGAATACTGATTACCTGCACCTGCACCAGCAATTACCACACCTTTAAATACTCACCTCACTCATTCACTCACCGGCTGGAATCGAGATTGCATGGACGCTCTTATGGATCTTCTACCTGCTTCTTGTGGATCATATTGTGACTCTGTGGAGATTCAGACACAGCGATTAAGGGAAGTGGCTCTTTGTTGTCTGGCCTAGCCTTGTGCTTGAACTCACCTATGTGATCAGTGCTTGAAGATTCTTCGTCTGTGACCACACTTACTTGCTCTGTTAAAAGTCCTATGTAAATAAAGCTTCACGTAAACACTTACCCATCTCCTCCTCTCCTTGTGTGGATGTGACAGGATTCCAGCCCATAAAACAGAACTTCATATCTCCCATGGATGTTAACGCTGCTGCTCAGGGAGCGGCTTCGGACCCGTTCACCGAAATGGTGACTGCCCTCCGCCAAGTATTACAGTCAGTTTCACCACCCACCGAAACTAGTGCTTCCACCACCAACAGCACGCCCCTTGCACGTCCCGCGTGCTATGCGGGTGAACCGAGTGGCTGCAGTGGGTTTATTCTGCAGTGCTCACTGTTCGTCAACGCGAATACCAGTGAATTCCCCAATGAGGCCACCAAAGTCGCCTTTGTGATCTCTCTCCTCACCGGACGAGCGCTACAATGGGCGGAGGCTCTTTGGAACTCCCAGAGTCCGGTTCTATCCTCATTCGATGCCTTCGCCACCCACCTCCAGGAAGTGTTCGGGGTGGCTCTAACTCCTCTTTCAACCCATGATGAACTCTTAAATCTCCGCCAGGGAGCCACGGAAATTCACGACTACACTCTCCGTTTCCGGACATTAGCCGCCACCAGTGGTTGGAACCAAACTGCCCTGCTAGCTGCATACCGTAAAGGTTTAAAGCCCCAGATCAGAAAGCAAATGGTCATTTACGACGATAATGTCGATCTCGAGACATTCATCAGAAAAACTATAAATGTTGCTCAGCACCTCTCGGCTTGTGCCTCCCCGGCTTCATATACCATCTCTCCATCAACCAGAACGCCCTCGCCTCAACGAAACCAGGAGGAACCCATGATCACCGACTCCTACCGCCTAGATGCCTCTGAACGGAGACGCCGCATCCAGCAGCGGCTGTGTTTATACTGTGGCGAGGCCACTCACCTGATCCACGCCTGCCCGGTCCGTCCGCCTCGCCCAATGGTGAGTACAGTTTCCATTACCCCATCTGTATCTCACATACCTCATATCAAAGCCCAGATAACAATTAACTCACGTAATCTTCCCATCCATGTCCTGGTGGATTCCGGAGCCGCAAGCAACTTCATCTCATCTCACTTCGTAACCAAGCACCGTATACCCATCACCCAGAATGAGACCACCTACCGTATCACTACCATCCAAGGATCACCGTTAGGGGGAGGCAAAATAACTAGAAGGACACACGAGCTGGAACTCGTTCTGCCCCACGGACACCGGGAACAACTGGCCCTCCTCGTACTTCCTCGCGCTACCGTTGACGTCGTCCTGGGTAGGCCGTGGCTGGCCCAACATAACCCACGAATCAACTGGAGCACAGGGGAGATCCAGGCATGGGATCCGGGATGCCAGAGTCACATTCACCGTTCACCAGTCCAGAGTTCACAGTCCGAGCCACCGCACCTTCAATTGCACTCCACCTCCATAGGAAGACCTGCCCTTTACTCCTCCTACTCCGATGTGTTCAGCAAGGAACAAGCCACCCGATTACCACCACACCGGCCCTGGGACTGTTGTATCGACCTGCTGCCAGGTGCCAAGCTACCACATGGGAAAATATATCCACTCTCCCGTCCTGAGCAGGTGGCGATGGAGGAATACATCCAGGAGGCTCTCGATCAGGGGTTCATCAGACCATCCACATCTCCAGCTGCATCCAGTTTCTTCTTCGTCCCCAAAAAGGATGGCGGACTTCGACCATGCATCGACTATCGAGTGCTAAATGACGCCACCGTCAAGTTCGCCTACCCATTTCCACTCGTTCCGGCGGCTCTGGAGGAACTGCGTGAAGCCAAGGTGTTCACCAAACTCGACCTCCGCAGTGCCTACAATCTGATCCGTATCCGAGAGGGAGACGAGTGGAAGACTGCTTTCATCACCCCTGCCGGGCACTACGAGTATCAGGTTATGCCCTATGGGCTTGCTAACAGTCCATCCATCTTCCAGAGTTTCATGAACGAAATATTCCGTGATTATCTCCACCAATTCGTCATTGTCTACATAGACGATATCCTGATCTACTCCCGGAACATAGAAGAACACCAAACCCATGTCCGCCACGTCTTACAACAACTCCGAGACCACCACCTCTACCTAAAAGCTGAGAAGTGTGAGTTTCACTGCACTACCGTCTCCTTCCTCGGATACGTGATCTCTGCGGAGGGAGTTCAGATGGAGTCAGCCAAAGTAGATGCTGTGACCAACTGGGCGGAACCCACAACGGTGAAAGAACTCCAGCGATTCCTTGGCTTTGCCAATTTCTATCGGCGCTTTATCAAGAACTACAGCCTGCACTCTGCTCCTCTAACATCCCTCCTAAAAGGAGGTCAGCGCCGGCTGCGCTGGACACCCCAAGCTCGAGAAGCCTTCAGCCATCTTAAACACCTCTTCACCTCAGCGCCCATTCTTCGACATCCTGACCCGTCCAAGCCTTTCGTAGTAGAGGTGGATGCGGCCAATCACGGCATTGGAGCCGTGCTATCCCAAAGGTCTGGTGAACCTTGCTCACTCCATCCGTGTGCGTACTTCTCTAAGAAACTCTCTCCTGCCGAATGCAATTATGGAATCGGAGACCGTGAGTTGTTGGCCATTAAACTCGCCCTTGAGGAGTGGCGGCACTGGCTAGAGGGAGCTCAGTTCCCATTCACTGTTGTCACCGACCACAAAAATCTCCAAAATCTGCAGAATGCCAAAAGACTCAATGCTCGTCATGCTCGGTGGTCACTCTTCTTTGCTCGCTTTAATTTCCAGATCATGTATCAGCCCGGTCACAAGAACACTAAAGCAGATGCCCTGTCCCGTATGTACTCACCAGATCCAGACACCAACAAGCCTGATTCAATTCTACCACCCTCCGTTTTCCTCGCGCCTATCCTCTGGCAGATCGACGAGGAAATTCGAGCCGCCACCCTCGAGGAGCCTGCACCTCCGGAGGTACCCACGGGTCTAATGTACGTGCCCACCAACCAGCGACTCCCCCTACTGGAAAGTACGCACACGTCACCTGGCTCAGGACACCCTGGCAGCAGGCGAACCCTCGCGCTCATCCAGCAGAAGTACTGGTGGCCTAACATGGTTCGTGACGTTACCCGGTACATCCTCGGATGCTCGGTCTGCGCCGTTACCACCACACCTCGTCAACTTCCCGTGGGTAAATTACAACCACTGCCCATTCCTCGCCGACCCTGGACCCATCTAGGGGTAGATTTCGCCACTGACCTTCCCCCCTCAAGGGGGTACACTACCATTCTAGTTGTTGTTGATCGTTTTTCTAAATTCTGCAAACTAATCCCATTAAAGGGTCTTCCCACAGCGTTCGAGACCGCCGAAGCCCTCTTCACCAACGTGTTCCGAAATTATGGCACTCCAGAGGACATTGTCTCGGACAGAGGACCTCAGTTTGTCTCCAGGGTCTGGCGAGCGTTCTTCCAACTCCTCGGAACATCCGTCAGTTTATCTTCTGGATATCATCCTCAGACCAACGGCCAGACCGAGCGGAAGATTCAAGAGATCTCACGGTACCTCCGTACTTACTGCAGTATCTGCCGTGGGCTGAGCATGCCCAAAACTCCCTTCGTCAAACCACTACAGGCTTAACCCCTTTTCAATGTGTTTTAGGCTATCAACCACCGCTGTTTCCCTGGTCAGGAGAAGTCTCTGAAGTGCCCGCGGTAGATCACTGGTTCCAGGAGAGCGAGAGGGTGTGGGACTCAGCTCACATCCATCTCCAACGGGCAGTTCGGAGGCATACAGAGACCGCTAACCGACGCAGATCACCTAATCCCGTCTATCTACCTGGAGACAAGGTTTGGCTCTCCACTCGGGATATCCGCCTCCGACTGCCCTGCAAAAAGCTGAGTCCCCGCTACATAGGGCCGTTCACCATCCATTCTCAGATAAATCCCGTCACCTACCGCCTGGACCTACCACCACGTTACCGGATCTCACCCACGTTTCACGTCTCACTGCTAAAACGTCACACTGATCCAGTTTCTCCTTCCTCCACAGAACCAGAACCGCCTCCCCCTCCAGACCAACCCGAGATCCTCGGAGACAACATCTACCAGGTCCAAGAGATCCTCGACTCCCGGCGGCGGGACGGCCACCTGGAATACCTCATAGATTGGGAGGGGTTCGGTCCCGAAGAGAGGTCGTGGGTACCACGCAATGACATCCTGGATCCGGCTCTCCTCTAAGATTTCCACCGACAACACCCAGACCGCCCGGCTCCCAGAGGTCGTGGTCGTCCCCGTCGTCGCTCTAGGATGCCTGGAGTCACCCGTGGGGGGGGGGGGGGGGGGGGTAGTGTCACACCCTCAGCTCGTTCCCTCAGCCCCAGTCACCATTGCCAGTCACCATCCACTCAATCTCCCATGCACCACTCACGTGAACCGTCACCTGAATACTGATTACCTGCACCTGCACCAGCAATTACCACACCTTTAAATACTCACCTCACTCATTCACTCACCGGCTGGAATCGAGATTGCATGGACGCTCTTATGGATCTTCTACCTGCTTCTTGTGGATCATATTGTGACTCTGTGGAGATTCAGACACAGCGATTAAGGGAAGTGGCTCTTTGTTGTCTGGCCTAGCCTTGTGCTTGAACTCACCTATGTGATCAGTGCTTGAAGATTCTTCGTCTGTGACCACACTTACTTGCTCTGTTAAAAGTCCTATGTAAATAAAGCTTCACGTAAACACTTACCCATCTCCTCCTCTCCTTGTGTGGATGTGACACCAACTTTCCCTCAGATGTGCTGCTGTTAACTAAAGCAGGTCTGAATTGTGATGGCAGGGAGGAGATGGAACTTGCGATGCTTGATGTGATTTATTTTATTTTGGTTGCATGCAGCTATATTGCAGCTGCTCAAGTGTTATTTATGGCAGTGTGAATTTAGTAACAAAATCACAAAACTGAAGTTCACGAAACCCTTTAAAAAAATAATAAATACATACATACATACATACAGTGCATATATACCAATTTGTCCAATTTTAAAGCCATTTACTATACTTTCTCATAACTAGCCCAATATTCATTGGTGCTATAAATACACTAAGTCATTTGACAAAATTCTTAATCATTTACTCAAAATATGTATAGAATATGAAAGAAGTACAGAGGAAAAATAGGATAACAGATAAGGTCACTTATTTTGAAGTGAAGTGAAAGTGACATACAGCCAAGTATGGTGACCCATACTCAGAATTCGTGCTCTGCATTTAACCCATCCAAAGTGCACACACACAGCAGTGAACACACACACACACATACACACATGTTTGTTTTTGTGAAAAGTGGGGACATCCCATATGCGTAATGGTTTTTATACTGTACAAACTGTATATTCTATCGCCATTCACCAACCCTACCCCTAAACCTAACCCTCACAGGAAACTTTGTGCATTTTTACTTTCTCAAAAAAACTCATTCTGTATGATTTATAAGCGTTTTGAAAAATGGGGACATGGGTTATGTCCTCATAAGTCACCCTCTCCTTGTAATACCTGTGTCATACCCATGTCATTATACAGAGTTGTGTCCTGATATGTCACAAAAACATGCCCACACGGAGCAGAGGACAGCCATTTATGCTGTGGCACCCGGGGAGCAGTTGGGGGTTCAGTTGTGGTATTGAGGGTGGAGAGAGAACTGTACATGCACTCCCCCCACTCTAACCATTAGGCCACCACTTCCCCACTTTTGATAGATATATGATAAAAAATATATTTTATCATATATATCTTAAAAAAAGACAGAAACAATGGTTCACAAGCATTAAAATATTAGTTCAAAAGTAATAGTTAATAGATAGTTAATAGTGAGAATTTGTCAATGGGGACCAGCAACTCTTATATTAATTGTTAGAAAAGTAGTTGTTAAGATTAGGTATGAGAATGGTTTGATGAATCAACTCAAGTTTTTGCCAGCATAACTTGAAGATGATCTGAGCCAAATTTGGTGAAAATCAGAAAAACTTGTCTAAGACGAATTTGAATTTTTTTTTTTTTCGAACTATTAAAAATTGTGAGAAATCTTGACCTTACGAAATTGGTGTCAGCATGAGCCAAGAATTTAGAGTAAAAATATTTTCCTCCTAACCTTATGGTTAAAAAGTTATAGCATAAACATGAGTGAAACTTTGGACACATGGTGACACTATAGAGAGTTTGAGTTAGATCATAGAATTCAAGAGCGGAAGAAACGGAAGAAGAGAATAATACGAACGTCAATGGATGCAATAGATGCCTTCACACATTTAAACCAATTTGACAGTTTTTACTATTTTTACTTATATTTTACTTATCCATCATGTGATCAGGTAGGAAAAATCAGTACAGCATATATTGCAGTATTTTGTAATCAATTCAAATCCAATTCAGATTTATTAATCATATCTAATGCAATATTTTTACAATCATATCTTGAGGTTTTAGGAGTGAATCTCACGAATATTATGTGATATATTATTCAACCCCCCCCCCCCCCCTATTTATCTCATCCATATTCAGTATACAAGTACAATCAATCAATATGGTGAATTAAAAAACACAACAGATTCCTTAAACCATACATGCACTTTACAAAGGCACAAGCCAGTTTCAGATTTCTTGCTCTGAGTCACAGTGATATGTATCAGCCCTCTTACTCATCTGTAAAAAGTTAATGCCTAATTCAATAATGCTCAGCATGTGGTTATTAGAACTGTGAAGAGAATAATTTAACACGCTGTCTTTCATCCCAACATTCCTCCTAAAGCTCTTGTCAAGCAAACACAGCACACACTAGAAGAGAATGAGAAAGACATTTATCCTTCTTCTCTAGTCTGATGTCTGAATCTCATACTAACAGCTCTGTCATGACATAATTTATCAGTCAATACATTATGTTTGTGCATGGTAAGAAGCTATGCTGTGTTCTCAGACTTAACTGGAAGTAAATGGAAGTCATGCCATGCCATGCCATGAAAATACATATGCTGGACTGTTGTGTTTCACTTTCTATACATTTAGAACTGCACTCCTTACTTGCTATTAAGGCTTTGATCTTCATACATTTTTTATTTTCTTCACTCTGTAGTTCACCTTAGGGCTCATAGCTTTATATGTGATGGGTTTATGAATTTCGCTTTGTAGTGCATGTGCAGTCTGATCAACTGAACTGGGGCCCAGGGCTCAGTATTAAATATGAATCAAAGTTTTACTGATAAAACTACAGATAAGAGAAGATGAACATTGAAGTAATCATGGTTGCTCTATTGGTTTGTCCTTAAGAGTCCTAAGCTCATGGCCTTTACTGTTTTTGTTGTTTGCGTTCACCATAGCTTACACTAGGCTATAACTTCTGTAAAACTGCTTTAATTAACACTGTTTACGGCAGCCACTCTTGCCTCAGGAGGACTTTAACGCATTTTCAGTGCCACTGGATTTAAAATTTTACCCCTTTAATAGATTATAGTTCAGTATTTTTCTTTTTCTTTTTGCTTTCATATTTGTGAGACAGCACCCTTGAGCTTTGCTTTTCTGTATGCCATTGTGTGTCGGAGGACTGGAGTGCATTCAAAGTGTTTAGTACAAACAGAGAAAGATACTAAATATTTTCAGTGCAAGAAGATTTAGCTTTATTCTTTTTTATTTTTATTTTTTTATTATTATTATTTTTTAACTGGACCTATTTAATTTAGGACCTAATTTTTTTTTCCCGCTTAGAAAACACAGGTAGTGCTTTAGGATTTTGACAGTTTAAGAAAGAATAGACATTAAAGATGTAAAATGAAGTAGGTTTATTCTATTGTCAGCATTTGACCTCCTGTAGTTTGTCTCCATGCCTCTAGAGGTCCCCTGTGTTCCCTTCTGTCTTTGTTCTTCTTTGTCTGCTCTTGTTAGCGTTATCCAGGTCACCTGTGCCTTGTTTCTTTTAGAGTATTTTAGCTGAGTCTTTCCCTTGTTTGACACTTGGTTTTTGAGTTCAGGCTGCATGATACCAGCTCTGTATTTACTAGTTCTTCCAAGTCCTCCCAAGCTACCTCAAGTAAGGTGTTCCTAGTTATTTGTTTGTTTACACGCTCTTGATCTGTTTTCTCCCCTTGTGGAGTTTTTATTTTCCCTTGTGGTTTTGTTTTCCCATTATCTCTCTTGTTATTAATTCCTCTGTCTGAGAAGAACTTTTGTTGGATTTTTTTGGCTTGCAAAGTCCTTTTTTTTTTAATAAACCAAAATTGCTGGGAGTAGTGCGTTGAGTATTTCTATTGGGTCCAACACCTCAGCCTCTGTGGCCTAGTGGCAGATCTCTCACCCACCACACCAAAGACCCGAGTTCTAGCCCGGCCCGTGACAGAAAAACCAAGTCACTCATGGACCCAGAAACACTCAGTTCCAAGGACCTATTGGCAGTGATTGCTCAACATGAGGCATCCTTTCAGCGCCATGAAGCCGTTCTCAGCCAACAAGAAGAGCTAATGACCAAACATTCTCAACTCCTGGCTGATGTGATGAGCTCCATCCGCCAGCTATTTGAACGCCTCCCGGGTTCTTCACCTTCCTCTGCATCACCTCCGAGTGGCATCAGGCCTTCTTCTGTGGCGGAACCCCGACTACCGCCTCCTAAGCCCTTTGCTGGAGATCCCAGTTCCTGCCAGGGTTTCCTCACCCAGTGTTCTCTCACTTTCGAGCTCCAACCATCAAGCTTCCCTACGGATCGCTCTAAGATTGCCTACATTATCACCCTTCTCTCGGACAAAGCACTCTCTTGGGCCTCAGCAGTGTGGCAATCCCAGGACGCCTGTTGTAAGTCATACATGGCCTTCGTGGAAGAGTTCAAGCGAGTGTTTGATCACCCTGTCAGTGGTCGGGAGGCTTCTAAGCGCCTACTCACTCTCCGTCAGGGTCCCCGAAGCACTGCAGATTATGCCATTGAGTTTCGGACCATAGCTGCAAAAGTGGATGGAACGATGAGGCACTGAGGGTCTGCTTTCAGGGAGGGTTGTCTGAGCCCCTTCAAGATGAGTTAGCCACTCGAGAAACGCCTGAAGATCTTGAATCCCTCATAGCAATGGCCATCCGTCTAGACAATCGTCTGAGAGAGCGGAGGACCGCCCGTCGCAAGGAGTCTCAGTCCCAAGTTCCTCTGAGGAGGTCCGGTTCTCCAGTTTGTGCTCCTTCCTCCAGAAATTCCCCAGTTCCTGAACCGCTCCATGATTCCCCAGAAGAAATGCAATTGGGCCGTTCCAAACGAGAGGGAACGTCGCATGAGGGAGCGTCGTTGTCTCTACTGCGGTGCCTCCGGCCACTTCCGTTCCTCTTGCCCCGAGCTCTTGGGAAACGCCTGTCCCCATACAGCAACAGGAGGGCTGTGATGGGGAAAATTAGAGCTCCTCCTGCTAATGCCGTCCTCGCAGTTCCAGTTACGTTGTCCTGGGAGGGCCACCAGCGTCAGGTCCAGGCTATGATTGATTCTGGGGCTGCAGGCGACTTTCTAGACCTATCCTTGGCGAAGAAACTTAATATCCCCACACAACTTCTTCCTCACCCCCAGGCAGTCACTGCTTTGGATGGCAGACCTCTGGAACCGGGCAAAGTTACAGAGGCCACTCAATCCCTGCGACTTACCATCTTTCAACACCAGCAGGAGGAGACCCTCTATCTTATTGACTCCCCTGAGTACCCTGTTATCCTGGGTCACCCTTGGCGGTGCAGACACAATCCCCATATCGACTGGCCCACTGGAACTATCCTAAGCTGGGGCTCTACTTGCCAACTCTCCTGCCAACTTCAGCGTTCCCCAGCCCCTTGTCCCGAGTTTCAAGAGTCTATCGACCTGTCTCGAGTCCCCAGAGTTTATCATAAGTTTAAGGCAGTGTTCAGCAAGTCCCGGGCCACCTCCTTACCACCTCACCGCGCTTATGACTGTGCTATTGAATTACTCCCTGGCTCTTGCCCTCCCAGGGGTCGGATCTTCTCCCTGTCTCCCCCAGAGCGCTCAGCTATGGATCTCTACATTAAGGAGTCCTTGGCAGCCGGTATCATCCGTGCCTCAACCTCCCCAGCTGGGGCAGGCTTCTTCTTTGTTCAGAAGAAAGACGGGGGTCTTAGGCCTTGTATTGATTACCGGGGCCTCAACAAGATCACGGTTCGTAATCGATACCCTCTACCGCTCATGGCCACTGCCTTTGAACTGCTTCAAGGAGCCTCTGTTTTCACTAAACTGGATCTCCGCAACGCTTACCATCTTGTGCGGATCCGGCAGGGAGACGAATGGAAGACTGCCTTCAACACCCCCACAGGCCACTATGAGTATCTCGTAATGCCGTTCGGACTCACCAATGCCCCCGCAGTGTTCCAAGCACTAATTAATGATGTCCTCCGGGACCTTCTTAATCAATTCGTCTTTGTATACCTTGACGATATTCTCATTTTCTCAAAGTCACTGGAGGAGCATGAGGGGCATGTAAGCAGGGTTCTCCAGAGACTCCTTGATAATTACCTCTACGTAAAGCCAGAGAAGTGCGAATTTCATGTTACCCAGGCTTAGTTTCTCGGATTCATTGTCACTCCTGGCCACCTGGAGATGGACCCTAAGAAGGTAAAGGCGATCCACAACTGGCCCATACCTACTAATGTGAAGGAGGTACAACGTTTCATTGGCTTTGCAAACTTCTACAGGAAGTTCATTAAGAATTTCAGCTCTGTTGTTGCCCCCTTGACAGCACTTACTAAGGGAGGAGGTACCAAGGTTCAGTGGAGTCCGGAGGCAGCAGGGGCCTTCGAAGATCTCAAGCGCCGTTTCATGTCCGCTCCTATTCTTCTGATCCCTGACCCAGACAGACCTTTTGTGGTGGAGGTGGATGCCTCAGAGGTGGGGGTGGGGGCCATCCTGTCGCAGAGAGGTACAGATGGAAAGTTACACCCTTGCGCCTTCATGTCTCGTCGCCTGTCGGATGCCGAGCGCAACTACCACGTGGG
The DNA here is from genome assembly GCF_003368295.1 of Carassius auratus. NCBI lineage: Eukaryota > Metazoa > Chordata > Actinopteri > Cypriniformes > Cyprinidae > Carassius > Carassius auratus. The sequence goes on from NC_039243.1 coordinate 30,637,115, forward strand.
GGATCGTGAGTTGCTTGCAGTTAAACTGGCCTTGGAGGAGTGGCGCCACTGGCTCGAGGGGGCCCAGCACCCTTTCCAGGTTCTCACGGACCACAAAAACCTGGAGTATCTCCAGCAGGCTAAGCGGTTGAATCCTCGGCAAGCTAGGTGGTCACTATTTTTTAATCGACGGTTTTGGTGGCCATCCATCAAGAGGGACGTTAAAGTCTATGTGGAGACCTGCTCCGTATGCAACCAAGGGAAGTCTGCACATCAGCGACCTCAGGGACTGCTCCGTCCCTTACCTATTCCCCGCAGGCCATGGTCCCATCTCTCCGTGGACTTTGTTACCGGGCTTCCGCCATCCAAGGGCAATACAGTCATCCTGGTGGTTGTAGACCGGTTCTCCAAAGCGGCCCGGTTCATTCCCCTGCCCAAGCTGCCTTCAGCCAAGGAGACTGCGGAGCTCCTCATGAACCATGTCTTCCGCATATTTGGTATTCCCCTGGACATTGTCTCTGACCGAGGTCCCCAGTTCTCATCCCGGTTCTGGGGAGCCTTCTGCTGGCTTATTGGGGCAACGGCCAGCCTATCGTCTGGGTTCCATCCGGAGTCTAATGGCCAGACGGAACGTATTAATCAGGACCTGGAGACCACCCTACGGTGTATGGCGGCTAACAATCCCACGTCTTGGGCCACCTATATTATTTGGGCTGAATATGCCCATAACACCCTCCAGTCCTCGGCCACTGGACTATCCCCCTTTGAATGCCAGTTTGGTTATACCCCTCCATTATTCCCAGAGGAAGAGGCACAAGTTGGTGTTCCCTCGGCCCAACGCTTTGTCCAACGCTGTCGGCTTACATGGAGGAAGGCCAGACGTACCCTCCTTCGGACTTCCCAGAGGTACCAGGTTCAGGCTAATCGTCGCCGTCGGACAGCCCCCAACTTTCGAGCTGGTCAAAGAGTTTGGCTATCTACTAAGCACCTGCCCCTCCGGGTCGAATCCAAGAAACTCTCCCAGAAATACATCGGCCCTTTTCGCATAGCAAGGAAAGTTAACCCTGTTTCTTATCGTTTATTTCTCCCACGTTCCCTTAGAATTAACCCCACATTTCATGTCTCTTTACTAAAACCTGTCTTGTCTTCTCCGTTTGCTCCCCCGCACAGGCCCCCTCCACCTCCCAGGATCATCAACGGCCAGCCAGCCTACACAGTGCGCCGGATACTGGACTCCCGGAGGGTCCAGAACTCATTACAGTATCTGGTGGACTGGGAGGGCTATGGGCCAGAGGAGCGCTCCTGGGTTCCAGCCAAAGACATCCTTGACCCAAGTTTAATCCGGGAGTTTCACACCCGGAGGCCCGGGTGTTCTGGAAGGAACGTCAGGAGCCGTTCCTAGAGGAGGGGGTCCTGTCAGCATTTGACCTCCTGTAGTTTGTCTCCATGCCTCTAGAGGTCCCCTGTGTTCCCTTCTGTCTTTGTTCTTCTTTGTCTGCTCTTGTTAGCGTTATCCAGGTCACCTGTGCCTTGTTTCTTTTAGAGTATTTTAGCTGAGTCTTTCCCTTGTTTGACACTTGGTTTTTGAGTTCAGGCTGCATGATACCAGCTCTGTATTTACTAGTTCTTCCAAGTCCTCCCAAGCTACCTCAAGTAAGGTGTTCCTAGTTATTTGTTTGTTTACACGCTCTTGATCTGTTTTCTCCCCTTGTGGAATTTTTATTTTCCCTTGTGGTTTTGTTTTCCCATTATCTCTCTTGTTATTAATTCCTCTGTCTGAGAAGAACTTTTGTTGGATCTTTTTGGCTTGCAAAGTCCTTTTTTTTTTAATAAACCAAAATTGCTGGGAGTAGTGCGTTGAGTATTTCTATTGGGTCCAACACCTCAGCCTCTGTGGCCTAGTGGCAGATCTCTCACCCACCACACCAAAGACCCGAGTTCTAGCCCGGCCCGTGACATTCTATACTATTATTTCTAAGCCACTATTAAAATAAGTACATTTATGACAATGATCGTGTTAATCTCTTTTGTGCAGAAGATCAGATTTCCTTGCATCAGTATTTTTCAAATATTTCTGGATAATATGATCATCATATTTTGCACAAGCTTATGAAGTTAATGTGAACTTGAGATATGCATGATATTTGATTTTTGCCAGTATCTGAAATGCTGATATTTAAAAAAAATAATTTGGCCAATTGCCAATGGCGATACCAATTTCCTTTTATTTTGATACAACACCAAGTCTCTTCTGTGCAGAAACTGTAAACAAATAATTTTACATTTTGGTTAATTTTGAGCAAATATCTATTTATTAGAGCTAAATAAACATATATATATATATATATATATATATATATATATATATATATATATATATTTAAAAGACTACATTGACAGCTTTGAAAATAATAAAATCACTCTCTGCTGTTTTTATTTTTTATTTTGCAGACAAATGCAGTTGAAACCTTTACATTTTATGTGTGTATTTAAAGAAATACTCCACCCCAAAATGAAAATGTTGTCATTAATCACTTACCCCCATGTCATTCCAAACCCGTAAAAGCTTTGTTCGTCTTTGGAACCAAATGTAAGATATTAATGATGAAAACTGGGAGGCTTGTGACGGTCTTATAAACTGCCAAGAAAGTTACACTGTCAAGGCCCAGAAAAGTATGAAAAGCATCGTCAGAATAGTCCATCTGCCATCAGTGGTTCAACCCTAATGTTATGAAGTGATGAGAATACTGTTTGTAAGAGAAGAAAACAAAAATAACAACTTTATTCAAACTGTCTTTGTCAACAGTCTCCACTGTGTCTCTCCACATAACCAAACTGCATCTGTGCCACAAGGATGTGCTGTTTTCTTTCAAATCAAAACATAAATACACGTAGGAACAGCGCATCCTTGTGGCATGGCTGACACAGAAGAATTGTTGAATAAAGTTGTTATTTTTGTTTTCTTCGCTTACATGGGAGAGTCACAAGCCTCCTGGTTTTTCATTCAAAATATCTTAAAATGTGTTCCAAAGATGAACGAAGCTTTTACAGAGAGTAATTTTATTATAGTTATTTTCAAAGCTGTCAATGTACTCTTCTAAAAAAAATAACTTTTATAATGTTTCTAAGTTCTAATAAAGAGGTATTTGCTCAAAACTAACCATGTAAAATAATTTGTTTACAGTTTCTGCACACAAAAAACTGTGGTGTTGTTTCAAAATAAAAGGAAATCGGTATCAGCATCAGCTATTGGCCAATTTTTTTTTTTTTAAATATCTGCCTTTCAGATTTGGAACGACATGGGGGTAAGTGATTTTGGGGTGGAGTAAATCTTTAACATTAATAGATGGTCTTAAACAAAAGAATGGTAACAACTGTAAAAATAATTCTAGTATTTAGGTGTTCGTTATTCATTTAAAACAAACAAACAAACAAAACATTACATATTAATAAATAAATCTGTATATATTAAATGATTTAATTTACAAGTGTCATGTTTGTGATTTTTATTCATTTAAGGTAGCTTCTGACCTTCAGAACTGATCAAAACAGACTCATGATTTTATGACATAAATTATGTCATGGTCTTGTCATGATCCTGTCTCTATCTCTCTCTTTTTTTCTCTCTCTCTGTCTCCCCCTGCTGGTTTCTCCCCTCCTGTCTCCCTCGCTCCTCGCTTCTGTGTCACAGCTGACTTCACTTCTCATTAAGATAATTCCCCCTACACCTGGTTCTCATCTTGCCTTGTTATTTGGGCTACTTCTACCCTCTCGTTCTCGTGTTTCTTTGTCAGATTGTTACTTCCGTATGAGGCTGTGGTCTTTGGCATCTTCACTAGAAGTTGGTCTTGTCCTGTCGTGTCCTGTATAATCGTTGTTGGGTTAGTAAACTGCTATCACTGCCCGTACTTCTCTGTGCTCACCATTTGCACCCCACAGAACCTTACCTGCTGTCCAACGCTGCGGCCTCCCCGCTCTGCGAGCTCTCATCTCCGGTTCTCCCTTGAGCCCGGTCTAGCCTCCGTCTCGCCAGCCTGCTGGTCGTTCCAGCCACAGAGGTCACCTGTGTTATTTATACCCAGCCTTCGGGCCTCCCTCGGTTCTCATCGTTTGTACTCCTTGGTTGGAGTACAAGGTATTCCGCTCACACCGCTAAGAGACTCCACCCTTTTATTTGCCCTTGATGGCAGCGCCCTACCTAGGGTACAGAAACAGACTATCCCATTAACTCTGACCGTCTCTGGCAACCATAAAGAGACAATTTCCTTTTTTATTTTTCAGTCTCCTTTTACTCCTTTAGTCCTGGGGCACCCTTGGTTAGAACTTCACAATCCACACATTGACTGGGCTAAGGGGTCTGTTTTGTCTTGGAAGTTGTCATGTCATGTTAAGTGCTTAGCCTCGGCTGTTCCCCCCGTGTCTTCTGTTTCTGTGTTGCAGGAGGAGACAGGAGATCTGACTGGGGTACCGGAGGAGTATCACGATTTGCGGGGGGTTTTCAGTCGTTCTCGAGCCATGTCTCTTCCGCCCCATCGCCCGTATGACTGCGCTATTGACCTCCGCCCGGGGACCACGCCCCCTCGGGGTAGGCTCTACTCTCTTTCCGCTCCCGAACGGGAGGCTTTAGAGAATTATTTATCTGAGTCTCTCAGCGCCGGCACAATCGTTCCTTCCTCGTCGCCTGCCGGTGCCGGATTCTTTTTTGTTAAGAAGAAAGACGGCTCTTTGCGCCCATGCATAGATTACCGGGGGCTGAACGACATCACTGTAAAGAATCGGTACCCACTGCCGCTGATTTCCTCAGCCTTTGATATCCTGCAGGGGGCAAAAGTCTTTACCAAGCTTGACCTACGTAACGCTTACCATCTCGTACGCATTCGGGAGGGGGACGAGTGGAAGACCGCCTTTAACACGCCCCTCGGCCACTTCGAGTATAAAGTCCTTCCTTTCGGATTGGTTAACGCCCCCGCTGTCTTTCAAGCTCTGATTAATGATGTTCTTCGGGATATGCTCAATTTATTCGTTTTTGTCTATCTCGATGACATTTTGATTTTTTCGCCCTCTCTCCAGATTCACGTGCAGCACGTTCGCCGCGTTCTCCAACGTTTGCTTGAGAATCGACTCTTTGTTAAGGCCGAGAAGTGCTCCTTTCATGCTTCGTCTATAACGTTCCTAGGCTCCGTGATCTCAGCAGAGGGGATCAGTATGGATCCTACCAAGGTCCAGGCCGTGCTCGATTGGCCCGTCCCTGATTCTCGTGTCTCGCTACAGCGCTTTCTCGGTTTTGCTAATTTCTATCGCCGCTTTATACGCAACTACAGCCAGGTGGCCGCGCCACTCACCGCCCTCACTTCGGTTAAGTCTCGTTTCGGTTGGTCCGGTTCTGCGCAGGAGGCGTTTGACCGGCTTAAGACCCTTTTTACGTCTGCGCCCATCCTCCTCACTCCAGATTGCTCAAGACAGTTTATCGTTGAGGTCGACGCCTCCGAGGTAGGGGTGGGAGCCGTTCTTTCCCAGCGGTCAGCTTCGGATAATAAGATACACCCTTGCGCGTACTTCTCACACCGCCTCTCCCCCGCGGAACGTAATTACGATGTCGGGAATCGTGAGCTCCTCGCCATCCGCTTGGCATTGGGTGAGTGGCGGCAGTGGTTAGAGGGTTCCTCTGTCCCTTTCATTGTTTTGACTGATCATCGCAATTTAGAATACATTCGCTCCGCCAAGAGATTGAACTCGCGTCAGGCGCGTTTGGCCCTTTTCTTTACGCGTTTTGATTTTGTCATTTCATACCGTCCGGGCTCTAAGAACGGTAAGCCGGACGCGTTGTCTCGACTTTTCGATCCCTCGACCGGCTGCACCCCCCAAGAGGCGATTATTCCTCCCGGTCGGGTGGTGGGGGCTACGGTCTGGGGAATCGAGAAACAGGTTAAGCGCGCACTCTCCCACGTCGCTACTCCCCGTAACAGCCCTAGGGACAGCCTCTTTGTCGTTTTATCGCCGCCTGCTCTGTTTGTGCCCAGACCAAGGCGGGCAATTCCCCACCTGCTGGGCTTCTCCGGCCGCTACCTGTTCCCTCTCGCCCGTGGTCCCATATCGCTCTCGACTTTATCACCGGTCTCCCTCCCTCAGCCGGCAAGACGGTCATCCTGACGGTAGTCGACCGCTTTTCTAAATCGGCGCACTTCATTCCCCTTACCAAACTGCCCTCTGCTAAGGAGACGGCCCAGATTATGATTGATAATGTGTTTAAATTTCATGGGTTGCCCACCGACGTCGTGTCCGATAGGGGTCCGCAATTCGCCTCGCAGTTCTGGAGAGAATTTTGCCGTCTCATAGGTGCCACTGCTAGCCTTTCCTCGGGTTTTCACCCACAGACTAATGGCCAGGCCGAGCGAGCCAATCAGGTTGTTGCCCGCATGCTCCGCAGTCTAGCCTTTCGCAATCCCTGGTCTTGGGCCGAACAGCTTTCCTGGGCTGAGTATGCTCATAACTCCCTCCCTTCCTCGGCCTCTGGTATCTCTCCCTTTCAATGTTGCCTCGGCTATCAACCGCCCTTATTTTCTTCCCAAGAGACCGATTCTCACTGCCCGTCCGTTCAGGCCTTTATCAGCCGCTGTAAGCGAACCTGGAAGAGGGTGAGATCTGCTCTAGGTCGTTCTAAGAGACGCATGTGCGTGGCTGCTAATAGATCGCGTGTCAAGAGTCCTCGCTATGTCGCGGGTCAGAGGGTTTGGCTCTCTACATCTAATTTACCCCTCCAGTCTGACTCCCGTAAATTGGCCCCTCGCTTCATCGGACCGTTCCGCATTATCAAGATCATTAACCCTGTCGCCGTCAAACTCCGGTTACCGCAGAATCTTCGTCGTGTTCACCCGGTGTTTCACGTCTCCTGCATTAAACCGGTCTCCCGCTCCCCCCCCCACATCTTTCTCTGCCGTTCGTATCGAATGGTCCCTGGTCTACACCGTCCGCAGGATCATAGATAGGCGGCGTCGGGGTCGTGGTCACCAATATTTAGTCGATTGGGAGGGGTATGGTCCTGAGGAGAGGAGTTGGGTCTCCCCTAAGGATATCCTGGACCCCTCGCTCATTGATGATTTCCTCCGGTCTCGCCAGCATTTCCCCGCTGGAGCGCCGGGAGGCGCTCTTTGAGGAGAGGGTACTGTCATGGTCTTGTCATGATCCTGTCTCTATCTCTCTCTTTTTTTCTCTCTCTCTGTCTCCCCCTGCTGGTTTCTCCCCTCCTGTCTCCCTCGCTCCTTGCTTCTGTGTCACAGCTGACTTCACTTCTCATTAAGATAATTCCCCCTACACCTGGTTCTCATCTTGCCTTGTTATTTGGGCTACTTCTACCCTCTCGTTCTCGTGTTTCTTTGTCAGATTGTTACTTCCGTATGAGGCTGTGGTCTTTGGCATCTTCACTAGAAGTTGGTCTTGTCCTGTCGTGTCCTGTATAATCGTTGTTGGGTTAGTTAACTGCTATCACTGCCCGTACTTCTCTGTGCTCACCATTTGCACCCCACAGAACCTTACCTGCTGTCCAACGCTGCGGCCTCCCCGCTCTGCGAGCTCTCATCTCCGGTTCTCCCTTGAGCCCGGTCTAGCCTCCGTCTCGCCAGCCTGCTGGTCGTTCCAGCCACAGAGGTCACCTGTGTTATTTATACCCAGCCTTCGGGCCTCCCTCGGTTCTCATCGTTTGTACTCCTTGGTTGGATTTACCTGTGGCTTTCCCTTGTTTAATTAAAGACTGTCATTTTGCCCTTGCATTTGAGTCCTCTCTCTTCAATACCCATCACAAATTACTGCTTTATTTATATATAAACACAAGTATCTTAATTGTATTTGTGTTTTTTACTTTAAGTACAAGTAGGCGCTCCCTTAATAAATTTGTTCAACACTTCTCACAACAATCAATTGTTAAGCTTATAGCAGGACGGCCCATTTCATAGAATTATAATATTTTCAGCTCAGTTTTATAGTTAATATCAGTAATTTAGGTTAACAGTTGATGGTTGTGAAAAGCTGAACAGGTGAATTAAAAAATGATGTTTTATATATATATATATATATATATATATATATATATATATATATATATATATATATATATATATATATATATATATATATATATATATATATATATATATATATATATGTGTGTTTTATTTATTCTGGTTGTGTAATGAATGACATCACCAGGAATGTATATGATTATATCATGTTTTCACAGCTGAAAGGAATTGAGTAGAGATGTTGATATAATTTGAGCTTTGTGATTACCAGTGAATTTGGAGCATAGTGTCACCAATCAGTTAATAATCTGACGCATGGAATTACCGAAAATCTTAATAGTTTATTAACATAAAGTGATCATCACTACTTATATGGGTTAAATGAAGGTCAGGATTAGGCAAAAAAAGATCTCGTCTTACGTGGTTTGATGTGAATCCATATATGTGAGTTAATATATAATATAATATTGTAATATTAACTTCTGGACCTCACTCTATATTAATGAGTCAGAGCAGCACAGAAAGGTAGAGAAACAGACAAGAGAAAGAAATGCAGAGATAAGGAAATAATAAATGAAGATGTAAATAAAACTAAATTATAAAATGAACTTCTGGCATAAATTTATGTCACTTGAAAGCCTTAGAGGATGCTCATATTCTTTCTCCTTTATATGTGGCTGAGTAAAATGGAAATGTTCTCATTAGAGACTGAGAGAGGAAGTTAAGACCTTGTTTCCGTAGTCCTTCTCATAATTAGGCAGCAGATCCATAATTAATCGGGCCATTAATAACTGTTCATCCAGCTGCCCCTAGTGCTGGGTTTGATTGACAGCCAAGGGACTATGACATAGGGTTAGGAAAGGTCTATTACTGGCCTTTGATGGAATGCAAAATCAAACTTCAAGCGGAGCTAGGCTCACTTCCTGTTTAATGAGGTCTTAAAACATGCTGTCATACGTGGAAATTCACTGTTACGCACACACATATATTCAGTGAGACCCTGCAGGTCGTACCCATAATGCAGTGCATAAGTCCTGACATTTTAGCCTCTGGTTGTCAGCTAGCCTGAACCACTGGTTCTAATTACAGAAGAATGAAATGCCCTATTTGGTCTCTTTCTCCTTCCCTCTTTCTCAGGGCGTGCAACACCTCTCAGTCATCACTCTGACCCTCACCTCATGCTGACCCCAAGCCCTGCTGCAAATTCAGCTTTTTTTTTTTTCGTCCCGCTTCAATAACCTTAACTATAGAAACTTTAGTTGAATCAAACTTAACCTTAAATTTATCCCTCATATCTTATTATTTAAAAAAAAAGCTATTTGCTGAGGACAGAGGGCCTGATAGATGAACACACTCAACCAAATATAAATCTGAAACTTTTTCCATGAATAATTTGGAGAACTTAGATTGGCTTTAAATTGCATAACGCTTGCTTTCGGAGTTTGAATACTGTCATTGTCAACTTTATCAGAGGCAGTTCCTCTACCTCCTCAATTATTTTCCTCTTCTCAAATGAAGCCTGGATTCTCCTGAACCATCTATCATAACAAATTTCTCATCTATAACAGTGACACCTATCAAACACTGAGGAATGTGAACACTCTAATAAACCGCACTTAATTTTGTTTCACTCTGGTTATAGCCTCAAGTGTACACGGAGTAACTTTGATGAATTACTGAGCAAAAGTTAATTTAGCTGGACAGTTCACAAGGAAAATAGTAAAAGAAGTGTGTAAACTGTAATGAGTTCTTATTTAATTTTTTATATAAAACCGTACCTGTCAGTGTCCTTGTAAATTAATTTTTTTAAGGAATTTCTTTCTTTTTTTGCTGTGATATGTACAGTACCACACTGTAAAATACTGTCTCACATGCTAATTTTTACAAATGTTTCTGTACAAAAGGCCAGATTTGATTTGATTTGAATGTTCTTTGGGGTGTTTTCAAATCATGCTGAGATTAAGATCAGGTTTGGCACAAACTTGTAGAGTCTGTGCCAGCTCAAATGCATGCTGTCATAAGGCAAGAGGAGAACGTGTACCAAACACAATGAAAATGCATGTTTTTCCACTTCTCTTTACTCTCATTAAAATTGTTCTGGATTCATCTCCATTACTATTTTACAGAATGCGTACACGGCACAGTGCTTGGTCTCATTTTCTTTCATGTTGTCTCAAGTTCTATTCATTACACGTACTCACGGATATCTCTCAAACATTTGCATTTCAAACGGAATAATTTTACATGTTTGCACAGCACATTTGTTGGCCATTTTGTTGTTCTGGCACATTTTTAGAGTACTGCCTGTGATAAAAGTTCACAGACTCATTGAGATGATCATACAAATGAACATTTCAGTAGAGTTTCAGAATCAGTAGAGTATAGTATTGCAATCCTTGGCAGGCAAGGAAACAAAATGACCATGAGTGAAGTTTTTACTGATGCTTTTCCTGTTTATTCAACGCTATCTCATGACCAATTTGTACGTATTTTACGAGGTGGCTTATTCGTACGACTTTGTACGACCTCACTCCTGACGGTTAGGTTTAGAGGCGGGGGTTAGGTAAAGGTTATTCGTACAAATTCATACGAATTGTGCAACTCATAAAATACGTACGATTTGGCAAAAACCACTGTGGTACAAGCCATTTTGTGAAAAATGTTCTCATACAATGGTGTTAGAAGATAGATAACTGTAATTTACCCTTTTTGTCTTCTCTGACAGCTGAGAGAGTAGTTTGTTGTCCATTATAATGGTTTGGCTTAATCATTGTTTCCCGGACCAGTGACAGTAATTACTATAACTAACAGACTTAAAGGTGAATTATTTGTTAAAATGCGTTCTCTAACTTTCTCAACTTTAAGTTAGCCATTCATAAAACAAAAAATACAAACAATTAACTACCTCAATGGGTTTTTATGTGCACCTTCTCCATTACATTCCCAAATATATATATATATATATATATATATATATATATATATATATATATATATATATATATATATATATATATATATATATATATACATGAATCCTATTTCACACACTTCATACACAAGAACTCATAGGTCCTCTATTAATGTTTTTGATGAAATTGTATTCACAACCCTTTTTACTTCCATATTATTACATCAAGTGGTAAAATGAGGTATTCAATAAGAATTTTTTTAATTTCTGAATGAATCATTGCAAGAGGTGACAGTTATTACTTTCTGACCAGCAGACTGATTTACTTTTTTTTTTTTTTTTTTTTTTTATTCATTCTTCTTGCTTTATCTCATGTTTAGGTTTGGGGTGGAACTTCAATTCGTACGGACACTGACACTGATCAGGATACGCATTTTAGGAATGTGTATTAACAAAGTAAATAGACTCAGTTTTAATCCTATGTCTGTTGGTACAGCTGTATGTGGTAAGTCTCTTTCAATTATTTAGCATCTTGCGTACCTCGGAAGTTAATTCAGGACAGAACTGTGCATGCGAATGGTGTGTATTTGTGTGTGTGTGGGTTTGGGTGGGTGTGTGTGTGTGGGGGGTTGTTGTTGGAATAGGAATTTAATCTAGGCATTGTTTGACAGAACTCAAGGACAAGTGCTGTAACACACATGAAAAAAGAGAAGAGAACAAAAGAAGAGAGAGATAGAGGTTTTGCTTTATTGTCTGAAATGGAGGGGGGAAGAGTTTTCTTTATATACATTTTATCAGTTCATGCATTCAGTGTGAATCATACCCATACCCATACTTACGACCTTTGTGTTGCAAGTGCTATACTCTGGTGCTTGAGCTACAGGAACACCACAATTGTTGACAGCTGAGTGTATCTGTGGCTTTTGATCTAGGCCTAAAAACTGCACTATGGCTAAACTGTGAACATGAGATTAAGTGATTTTTGTTACTTAGGTATATATGAGTCCATCTGTGTTTGCGGGGTTTTGTCAGAGTACAATAGCCAATGAAATAATGAGTTTGTAATTACGATGGAACGGTGGGTGGGATGCTGAGTGCAGGCCAGTGAAAATAACACTGGAAGTGACCTTTTCTGCAGTGGTCCACCACAAAAAGCTGCCACACTAATGCAGAGGCTACTAAACACAGGTCACTGAGACCTCTACACACACCTTCTTTTCCCAGAGCTTTTTTTATGTGTGTGTTAATTCTATCACAGTGGTTTTCTTTCTTTCTTTTTTTATGTGTTTGTTGCATTTTAAAATCTTTATTTAAATTATCCTTATTTAACATCTTACAAATACAGTGAAGTCATAGAATATATCTCGAAGCAGTGCAGCAGCAGGTATGTTACAATCAATAAAATCTTAACAATGTGTGTTTCTGTGTGAGTCTGTATGTTTTATATATTCCTATACGAATCTCCTGTTCCTACCCTTGTGATGTATTTGTTTTTGCAGTGTATGTGTAGTGTAGTCCACTTTAATAAGGCCAAATTAAACATTTAATTTTAATGTGCAATTATTATTTTTTTATGCTCTACAGAAATACACTTATTCTGATGTGTTGACCAATATACTAGAGCAAAATACTTTTGACTGTAGTGTATTACTCAATATTACATTTAAAGTAAATATACTGTATATATTTTGATTGAATGTACCCAATTGCAGCTTTACCATTGCAAATGTGTAATTAAAAATATATTTAAATAAATGCATGACATATGTTTAAATAGAAGATACTTGAAAGTTTTTTTTATTTATTTTATACATTTATTTTATTTTTATTTTATTTTTTTGCAATGCAAGTCTGCGATGCAAAGCAGCAGCACAGTGGAATACAAACATGTTCTTGTGTGAAAGGCTCCTATCAAGCACCTTAGACAATAAAATGTGTCTCAGACAACGAGGTCCATCCCTGCGTGTTAGCTTTTGCAAGGGAGGGTGGGCCTTTCTCTCTCTGTACTGTATGTGTATGTGTGTGTGTGTGTGTGTGTGTGTGTGTGTGTGTGTGAGAGAGAGAGAGAGAGAGAATGTATATGCGTGAGGATATCTCCAGAGTTTATGTGTAAGCATGTGTATTTGAAATGCTTCAAGCATTCTCACAAATATGTTTCCATAGTAACCCTGAGCTCTGTCTTTTTTATCTGTTTTGCATACCCTATTTGTCTCTTTCTTTTACATTTATCTGAATTTTCTTGGTTCATTGCATTATTGTCAACTTGCATTATTGCTCATCAAACTGAATTTTTCCAGGTTCCCAGGACACTTTCCTGGGAAATCATCCTACAAATGCCTTTATTATTGAATAGTTACCACTGTATATTAAGCTAAGATGTGGGGAATTTTCTTTTTTTTTTATTGTCACAATTATTATTCTATGGCCATATCAGTAAACATTCATTGTTGAATGCTCTCTTACAATATCCAAATACGTACCTTGCTCTCTGAACACACAATAGCCCCTTTTTGCTGTTTAATATCAACAGTAAAAAAGGTTGACAGTTCAGTCATTAGTAATTGAGTGAAAAGCAGAACCTGTAACAACCACACTGACATGACAAATGTCTAGTTGCCCACTGACAATCAGGTCATATGCAACAGTTAATGTCACTGTAGCTTCTGTAAATCACTAACGACACACTTTTCAGGTTTCCTCTCAAGAAACATTTCATCTCAAACCCTGTTTGTTATAGATCTAGATATTCCCTTGTAAAAAAAGAAGTACACTTTAGAATTTTTAAAAGGAGTACTTATTATACAAATAATAACATATTTAGTGCAAATTAAATGTAATTTTTAAACACTTTAGTACTTTTAAAATATGTTTACTGAGGATGTGATATTGAACATACATACACATTTCTAACAAAAAAAAATAATGTACTTTAAAGGGAAAAAATGACATGTACTAAGTGTGTTAAGAAAGAGAGTTATGAAAGTGTACTAAGTACACTTAAGCAGCTTTTAATTTTATTAATACCATATTATCTGCAAATGCGGCATACCAATTCCTTCTTATGGTAGCAAAATCATCAAAGACGTGTAGTACTTAGCAGTGTATTATTCTGGAGAAAATTCAGAAAGATCCAAGCAGAGGTTTAGACACTGGTAGAATTCTTTTTTTTTCAGTCTTATGTAACCAAGAGCTGCTTTTACATGAAGACAGAGCATATGGTTACAATATGCTTTGTTATGAAATTTTAACAAAACCATAATCTTGGAGTTGAGTAATTTGCTGAAGGGCAAAGTTTAACTACAGTAGCAATATTTATTTCAGGTTCTGGATTACCACGATTTGAACCTTAAACTGTGTCATTAACCATTAAGCTACCTCCATCCCAGTAGTGCCTGTATTCATTTCCCACTTGTGAACAAGTCTGGAAACTATAGAATATATATAAGCCTATATACTGTATAATATGTGTCTAAATCTTATCTTTCCCAAAGCATCAACTGAGCCAAGATAACTATCTGAAGGTATCTTATCAACAAATCTGGAAATCCTTTTTTGTGGAAGCAGTTCGTCCGACCACCAAGATCAAATGATGTGCCTCGAAAATCCCATTTTAACCCTGACTGTCCCTATATACACAAACACATGTGAGTTCACATGAGAAAAATTATTATTTTAACAATAACTGAATAGAGTGCACAAGTGCGTGTGTATATTAGTGTGTATATAATTGTTTGTGCATTACACAATGAAAGTCGTGACTGTATCAGGGCATCAGGAGATTGTATGACTAAAGGGCCATAGGTTAATAGGATTGCTTCATTGCTTCTGAAGATCATCCCTAAGGCTTTGTCTGAAGGCCTTGCTCTGCCCTTCATTCAGGACTACCAATACAGAATCATACACAGACACAAAGAAAGTCCACTCCCACACAATACATACATACATACATAAATACTGTTAGCAGACTAATTAAAATAACCAGTCAAAAAATGCTTATTTTCTAAAAACCTACAGGGCCAAGTTGTAAAAACACAGGTCTATCTGAAAATTCAGGTTTGTGAGAACTCTGGTTAAGTCCACATGCATGCTTTCCTCTCAGAGCAACAGAGAAGATGAATTAAACAAAAGAGGCAGCAAAAAGAATGCCGATTTATTAAGCTGCTTGCTAGACATCCAAAAGATCAATCATGACCTGGGCAAAACCTGTGCCAGCCCCAAGTGTACTGTACAGACGGCAGGAGAAGTTTAAAACTGTGTGTGTGAGGAAGAATGACTGTCAATGAGTGTCTAACTGGTTGGCTACAGTAATTATTAAAATATCAAAAACTACATTGATAAAATAGGAAAACACATGTGTCAGCATGCATGTAGACAGCATCAATGTGCAAGTGACTATAATAATGTGCACATACATGCACATGTGTAGTTCAGAGATCTGTAAGAGTGACTTCATAGAGTGACTTAATTATAGCATGTGTGTTTGATTCATGCCAGAATGACACCACGTCATCACGGGGGTTTGAGGTCATACTGTACGTGTGCAGATTTTTGTTTAAAGCTCTACATCACATTCACAAATGTGTCCCAAGCACACGTGTCCTGCTAACTCAAGGGTGTTATTTGACCTCCATACGTATCAAGCCAGATTCAACGGGATAAACACAGAACTACTAAATTGGCAATATGTATTTCTATGAGCGTTTTTGGCCGGAAACAATTACTTAAAATGCAATCACAGGAACCCATAGATGATAATAAGGAACTCACAGCAGGGAAAAAGGTTGTTTTGTCCAGTCTTTGTGTTTGTCCAGGTGTGTCACAGGGTCAAAAAAGAAAGCACAATTCCATAAAGGAACCCATTTTCTGAAGGAAAATCTAAAACCTCAATTCAAATTGAAGGTTGTCACGAAGCACCGCCTTGTTCTGTGATGGTGTGTCACTGAAAAACGTGCATGATATGAAATGATTTAAAAATGATCAAAACCAAGAATTTTATTTTATTTTAGTCACATAATTTATTTTAACATTTATTTGTAAACTTTTATTGATGCTATATGGATTTTATATATAGCATATAAAAAAAAAAAAAAAAAACTCCACTCTTTCTTAATGTTAGGATCAGAAGGAAGGTGGATTCTGCATAGACCTGTGTTTCCCTCTCTTGTGATTTACACTGTGTGTTAATCTTTTGCAGAGGCAGTATAAGCTGTTTTTAGACTAACAAGAAAGTTTAGGTTTCTGAAGTTCACAGCATGTTTTTATATGTCAAAAGATCAAGGGACTTTTGATTTCTCAGTTCATGACCCCTTTAAAGAGATAGTTCGCCCAGAAATGATGATTTCCTCATCCTAAAGCCATCCTAGGTGTATATGACATTCTTCTTTTGAATGTGTGAGAAATGTTTTGTTGAATTCAAAATTTTTTGAAGCATTGAAAATAAATTTTATTCCAAAAATTAGCAAAAACTACGACTTTATTCAGCATTGTCTTCTCTTCCGGTCTGTTGTGAGATTTCAAAACACTGAAGTGTAGTGACATCCGGTTCGCGAACGAATCATTCGATGTAACTGGATCTTCTTGAACCAGTTCGCCAAATCGACTGAATCATTTGAAACGGTTCGCATAACTATTGATCCACAAAAACTGTTCACTTTTTTTATGTGGCTGACAGTCCCTCTGAGTTAAAAAATAAAACCAATATCCCAGAGTAATTCATTTACTCAAACAGTACACTGACTGAACTGCTGTGAAGAGAGAACTAAAGATGAACACCGATAACGAATGAAATGCCACGCCAGATAACGAATGAAAGATTGACTCGTTCACTAAACTGATTCATAAGCAGTATAATCAAGCACCATGAATCCATATACATTTATTTAATGGTGTATAAGTGCTCCCCAGTTGAAATAAACATTTTTACCACTTAACTTTGTTTATTACTTTGTGACTTGTCAGTTTTCTTTGTTACTTGATATTTTGAACATTGCTGCCATTTTCCACGAACAGGGGACAAATACTGTATATACTTAATCATTTTTTCTTACAATAACTTGTGCTTGATGTTGTTGAGAGAGCTAATATAAAATTGCCTTCTGTCCAAGATCATACATCTCTTTACACTTCAGGCTAACAGCAAACATGTTTTTAATGTTTTTAACTCATGAGATCTAAACAGATTAAATGCTTATGATTCTAAGTGCTTTCCTTTCGCAATCTCCAGTTTAGCTGCCTGTCTTCGCGAGGTCATGGCTGCACAGCTATTCAACCATAAACACAGATGAAAACCACTTTCAGAGGATAAAGTTTTCCAAGAGCTCTTAGAGTTCAGAGCCTCATATCACAACTGTGAAGGGCACCAAAGATTTGTATTCAGCCAAAGGGTAATTTCTGTTTAATTTGTGTGTGTGTGTGTGTGTGTGTGTGTGTGTGTGTGTGTGTGTGTGTGTGTGTGTGTGTGTGTGTGTGTGTGTGTGTGTGTGTGTGTGTGTGTGTGTGTGTGTGCATATAAATGAAAGCAAACAGAAAAGATATTCTAATCTGATTGTACCTTAATTTGACAAAAATAGAGAGCATGTGTGAGAGAGAGATGGAGTGAAGGACACAGAAGATGATCGCTCACTGTCGTGTCTCGTTCCATCAGTCAGTATAAATGCCATTCTTTGAAGGTTGGTGAGTTGTTAGGCTCCCGCAGGAGGCTGCAAATGCAGCTCGGGTGTGAAGCACAGATCAGGTGCAACAAATTAGATAGCGCTCAAGCTTAAAGTAGTTCATCTAAAAAAGACAATTCTTTAGTTAATTATTCCTCATTCCAGTTTATGTTGTTTGTTTGGTTTTAATTGTTTGTTTGGTTTTTCTATGAAACAGAAAAGGAAAATAATTAAAGCTGCTTTTCATTTTACAACATTAGCGACCTGACTACATACAGGTGCATCTCAATAAATTAGAATGTTGTGGAAAAGTTAATTTATTTCAGTAATTCAACTCAAATTGTGAAACGCGTGTATTAAATAAATTCAGTGCACACGGACTGAAGTAGTTTAAGTCTTTGGTTCTTTTAATTGTGATGATTCTGGTTCACATTTAACAAAAATGCATCAACTCACTATCGCAACAGATTAGAATACTTCATAATACCAATAAAAAATAAAAAAATAGAAACTAAAACCTTTTTAGTGAATTGTTTGCATTCTGGAAAGTATGTTAATTTACTGTCCATGTACTCAATACTTGGTAGGGGCTCCTTTTGCTTTAATTACTGCCTCAATTCAGCGTGGCATGGAGGTGGTATGGAGCCCAGGTTTCTTTGACAGTGGCCTTCAGCTCATCTGCATTTTTTGGTCTCTTGTTTCTCATTTTCCTCTTAACAATAGCCCATAGATTCTCTCTGGGGTCAGTCAAGCAAACCAACACTTTGATTTCATTTGATTTCACATTTTTCAGTGTGGGCTGGTGGCAAATCCTGCTGGGATATGAAATCAGCATCTTCAAAAAGCATGAAGTGCTCCAAACTTTCTTGGTAAACTGGTGCAGTGACATTGGTTTTCAAAAAACACAATGGACCAACACCAGCAGATGACATTGTACCCCAAATCATCACAGACTGTGGAAACTTAACACTGGACCTCAAGAAACTTCGGTTATAAGCTTCTCCACACTTCCTCCAGACTTTTGTGAAATACAAAACTTGCTCTCATCTGAAAAGAGGACTTTGGACCATTGGGCAACAGTCCAGTTCTTCTTCTCCTTATCCCAGGTAAGACGCCTCTGATGTTGTCTGTGGTTCAGGAGTGGATTAACAAGAGGAACATGACAACTGTAGCCAAATTCCTTGCCACGTCTGTATGCCTAGACCCCAGCCTCAGTCCATTCCCTGTGAAGTTCACTCAAATTCTTGAATTGATTTTGCTTGACAAAGGCTATGGTTCTCTCGGGTGGTTGTGCATCTTTTTCTTCCACACTTTTTCTTCCACTCAACTTTCTGTTAACATGCTTGGATACAGCACTCTGTGAACAGCCAGCTTTTTTGGCAATGAATGTTTGTGGCTTACCCTCCTTGTGAAGGGTGTCAGTGATTGTCTTCTAGACAACTGTGAGATCAGCAGCCTTCCTCAATGATTGTGTAGCCTAGTGTCCTTCCTGCTCAGGAAACCTTTGCAGGTGTTTTGAGTTGATTAGATGATTGGCATGTCACCATATTCTAATTTGTTTAGATAGTGAATTTGTGAGCTTTTGTTAAATGTGAGCCAAAATCATCACAATAAAAATAAAAAAAAGTCTGTGTGCATTGAATTTATTTAATACACAAGTTTCACAATTTGAGTTGAATTACTGAAATAAATGAACTTTTCCATGACATTCTAATTTATTGAGGTGCACTTAGTCTAAAGCAGAAGGGTCCAAACTTTATAGTCTCAGGCGTCACACCTGAACGTCTGATGCATACGGCACACAAAATTGGAAACACTTCGGAAGTTTTGAAGTCGTCATCAGATTGGTCAAATTATACAGCATTTCCGGGAGACGTGTGTGTCGCGTTCTTTAACGTTTTGCCTGGAAACAAAGATGCCTTGGCACCAACCCCCGTCACAAAAGAAAGCCACAGTGTTTACAACTGTGACGATGAGCACGTATCAGGATCAACTAAGGATTCTCAAAAGTATGTGAAATATTTAAAGTTCATGGCATAGATTCTTTAAAATACATCCGAGAGTTTTTCACACCGGTCTGTTATTGTGGCGACATTTCCACTCCCTGAAACGTGATGCTGAAACAAAACAAATTGTGATTGGTTGTTTGACATGTCAGGGGGTGCAGTTCAAAGAATTCACATGATTATTCAAACTTAAAGCACTCACTTTATCCTGTTAGGCTTTTTTTTTTTAATCAGCCGCTGAAATAATCATTATATGTTTTCCTGTATGTTGTGTTTAAGATGTCATTGTTCATCTAATGTTCTTTTAGTCTCCTATAAGCTAATATAGTAGATTCTCAGGAGACAGTTTGGACTTAAACCACTGACATGCTTATACTGTGTGTCTGGCTTTCACCGTCTCTGTCTTCATCTCCCCTCTGCTTCATTTTATCCCATCAGTCCTTTCATGCCCCCCTGAGAAGAGGAGAGAGAAAGTGAATCAGTGAGTG
The DNA here is from genome assembly GCF_003368295.1 of Carassius auratus. Classification (NCBI taxonomy): domain Eukaryota; kingdom Metazoa; phylum Chordata; class Actinopteri; order Cypriniformes; family Cyprinidae; genus Carassius; species Carassius auratus. The sequence goes on from NC_039243.1 coordinate 30,657,164, forward strand.
CTTATATGGAGATTAGCAGGCAGACGGACAGACAGAGAGAGAGAGAGAAAGAGATAGAGAGAGAGAAAGAAACTCCGAAATATATTAGAAATCAGCCAAACACACACAGGTGGCATCTGTAATCTAATAAGAACCAGGCTCTATTCCTAACTATTCAATTTTTTGAGTTTTTAGGACATGCTGAATTGCTTTTGGAAACGAGAGTGTGATTGAAAAATATCTTATGTGTTTGGGCATATTAATTGTTGTATAGTTTGTTTTTTGTGTGATGGTTCTGCTTTATGCAGATTGGAATAGAAAAATATAAAAATGTTAATGAAGTTTGTTGTTTGAATATGTTTTTTTGCTAAATCCAATATTGTGGATATCTATGATAGCACTGGCAAACATGAGTTAATATAGGTAGGAAGATGGAAGATAAGATATTCTTCTGTTGAAACACAACATTGGAAAAAGTAGAGTATTATCTTTTGTATTTAAATAGTCACTTGTTTTAATAATATATTATAAAAAATTTATAACAACCGTTTTCCATAGCTATATATATATATATATATATATATATATATATATATATATATATATATATATATATATATATATATATATATATATATATATATATATATATATATATATATATAATTCGTTCCTGTGATGCAAAGCTGAATTTTCTGCATCATCCCTCCAGTCCTCAGTGTCACGTGATTTTTCAGAAATCTAATGTGCTGATTTGGTGCTCAAGAAACATTTATTATTAATATAAATGTTGAAAACAGTAGTGCATTATTATTTATTTATTTTGAAGAGTAGAAAGTGAATGCTTATTTAATAGTGTATTTAATGTATCATTGCAGAATAAAAGTATATTTAAAAAAAAAACAAAACAAAAAAACTTAATGAACCTTTTTTTATTAAAAAAAGGATATAACATTTTTTATATTTGTGACTTGTGCATGTAAATTAATACACTTTTGTAGGTTGTACTTTACTTTTGTGAGTGAATATTTTAATTTTTAACACTACTGGTGGTACCATATGCTTCATTAAAGCTACTGCATCATCTTACTGTCCTTTGGGATTATTATTTGTTCATTACATGTAAACTTAAATGTCCTCTACTTATTTTTGCCTTTCCTTTCCTCAGCTTGAGTTTGCTGGAAGTATAAATACATCTGTAGTGTGTGTAATGTACCCTCCACAGCTTCACATTAAGAGACATATCGGTAAAGTTTCCCCTTTGAGCCATTGTGTATGAAAACTATTTTTCTCCATCGATCCTTTCATTGACTAACACTAACCACATACATGATTGTATGCTGTCCTGTCTGTATGTTTTGTTCATTTCCTGATAGTATTGGGCTTTATTGGCTGACACTGACCTGCTTCTAGTGACTGTGAGACTGATATATTATAAAGACATTTATTATCCGTGAACAATGACACATTTGATGTGGGTAATATTGTGCTAAGACTAATTTATAAAGAGTTATGAAATGGTGTGCATTTAACTATAATAAGGTTGACCTGAATGACCAATTTTACAATGAGGGTGTTTCAGTATGCCTAACTGGCTAGAATGTTGTCATTACTCATCTGCAGGCCCACATTAAAAATTTGAAATACATAGATTGTGTGTGTTCACTGATTAAATATTTTCATTGAGGTGCTTTATTTAATTTTAAGTCAATGGGGCCAGAGTTGTTTTGGAACCCACTGACTTTCATTATGTGCACAAAAACAGATCAAACAATGTTTGGGACGTATAAAAGAAAGAAATTGCAAATTTTTATCTCACAAATCTGACTTTTTCTTCTCTGCATTGTGTGATATTATGCTGCATTCATGCCATGTCATAATTATTGTGATTTCGAGATACAATTCGACAATACGTGACACTCTACTTCTACTGTTCACACCCTTGGACTATCAGTGTCCAAACATAGCACGTAATGAATCTGAGGGGGTCAGGGGGTACTATTACCAGTTGTAGCTCTCAGAAAATTGTGTTGAAAAAGTTGTTACTACGTTTTCTACCAGAACGTGAGCGATTTTTACAAGTTGGTATCTTGTAATAATGGTAATTACGACATGGTGTGAACGCACCTATAAAGTTGCAGTTCTGACTTTTTTCTTGGAATTGCAAGATATAAACACAGTCCACAGTTATAATGTCAGAACTGCATGACAACGTCTAAGGTTACGTATGTAACCCTGGTTCCTCGAAGGAATGAGACGCTGCGTCGAGAACGAATGGGGAACGTGTCCAGCGTGACGTCTCTGAATAACGTGTATAATCAGTCCAGAGGAAGGGCGAGACGTCATAGGCGGGTGACGTCAGAGACCAGGAAGCATAAAAGCATGTACTTTGAGCAATCTCCGTGACTACTTGACAGTGAGTGACTCACTCTCACGACTGCAGTGAGGATCGTCTCGATCCGAGCAGGTGACATACGTGCCTGCATCATGGTCGAATCCCACACCATGCCCAGATAAGTGGTTCTCTGAACTGGAGAATAAACACCATCATTCAAAACATAAAGAATACATATACGTTTTTTATGAAGATTTAAAAGTAGAAAAAGAAGGGCAAGATCTAATATAGAGAGGGAGACTGTTCCAGAGTCTGGGAGCAGCCACTGAGAAACACGGTCACCTTTAGTTTTGTAATGTGAGCGAGGAACAGAGACAAGTAGATGATTGGAAAAATGTAAGGATCTTGAAGCATTGTATGGGACAAGAAGATTACCGATATACTGAGGGGTAAGACCATGTAAAGCTTTATAAACAAAAAGCAAAGTTTTAAAATCAATCCGGGACCTAACCGATAACCAGTGGAGAGAGACAAGTACAGGAGTTATGTGCTGACACTTTCTAGTGCCAGTCAAAAGCCTAGCTGCTGCGTTTTGAACCATCTGCAGACGATTTACAGTTGAATTGAATAGACATTACATGTCAATCAGACATGAGGGTGAGTAAATCACTGTCTGGTTTTGGAAAAGATCCTCAAAATATTGTTTTATTTTCAAGTTTACAAAAGTCTGTTTCAAGGAATGTCAGCTATTTCAGACGTTCAAAACCAACTGCTTGGGAAATGCTGAAATCTCAAAAACTGATTGCCAAATTCACATTTAAATAGCATTTCAAATCAGCAATAGAATCTGATACAAACTGACCCATAAATGTGGTTTCTTAATCTAAAAAAACAAAAAAAAACAAAAACAAATATGTTATTTAAAAGGTTGGTCCAGTGAGCCAGAGCTTCTAACGTATTTGCTCTTTTATTTACAAGGTGTGTCTTGTTCTGCCTTACTGTGTGTTGCTGTTTCTCTGAGGAAAAATAAATAAATAAATAACAGCCAATAACATAATGGCTAACAAATTTTAATGTTTTAAATAAATCCATTCTTTTGATTTTCCAACAAAATCAGCGGATTAAATATAAAAAATTCAGCAGATTCTGTCTGGGCTTGAAATTCATGATTTTTAAATTGATACTTTATTTTTTTTTATTCTTGTCTTATGATTTATCTATTAAATATTCTGAAAATTATTTTTATACCCGTCTTCTCCTTTTTTTCCTTTCTATTAACTTTAGAACAGCCACTTAAAAAGGTCAAATGTGTAACAGCTTATACAGCAGTGGCACTGGAACTCGGTGGAATTTGATTGGTTGTGGTTCCCCCAAACATGACACTCCATTTTGTTACACGTCCACAAAAGCACTTCCGCTTATGAAACAAACCAGGCTAAAGCACTGCAAAGCGGCTAATGGAGAAGATGCATTACATTCTGTTCTTTCTGAAGGGTGTCATTTTTCAATCCGGTGCACCAGCGACAGTCAACGAAATGACAGACCTGAATTTAAAACGTCTTCCCTGAAGGGGAGAAAACGCTTGCTGCTTCTTCTTCTTCTAAATCAACAAATTCAAAGAATCTTTTAAAAATCATGGTTAAGGGGGAAAAAATAGTCCTTGAAAAGAACCATTGATTGAAGTCCATGTATTTAAATAAAGATTATCATATTAAAAATATTGTCTTTGCTTAACATTATCTGCTGTCATATAGCTTGCTATAGGAGGTTGTTTCCCTTTATCCCTCACAATTTTCTTGTCATTCTTTTACATTTTTTACAATTCTCTGTGAGAACTCATCAGTTCTCTATTTATTTTTTGAGGGATGTTCCTATTAGTAATGTAATCATCTCAAACTACCTTTCAGGAAAAATAAATACAAATAAGGGAATACAGTACACATCCTTCTAGAACATGCAGTGCTCTGCCTAATGTATTACTTCACTATGAGTACAGTATGTTGAAACATGAGAAAAAGGAAAGTTCTGAACTTACTGTCATGTTGATGCTTTTCATATTTCCTGCATTAATGAAGAAAAATGACGATGAAATATTGCCACAGACAACAAACTGATTGCATCCAGGATCTAAACATCAATTTTAACATAGAATGTAAGTTGTGATGGAGGAAACAGGCAGTTGATGATATTAATGATGACATAAAGAGAACGTCCACTGCCAATATTGCACAACTATTGGAATATCCCTGTATGCAAATATTCAGAACAACCTAATGAATAAATCTACATTCTTTTCCTGTTATTCCTTACCCCATTTCTGTTTCAATGTTAAAATCAAACTAACTGGGTGATTTTGAGATAACATAAGACACATTTTGAGATATAAAATCAGAGATTAAAATCACAGTTATAAGAAATGAATTTTTTACAACATTAACGTTTATCTCCTTGATAACTCCTTTATAGCATTACTGTAGAATCAAATCTGTGGAATTTAGAGTCAAATCTGACTTACATTTGTACATGTGAAACGAAGGGTTTGAAGGGAATCATCTGGAGAAAATAATGAACTATGAATCCGCTGTCTGTCCTAAACGTAAAACAGAATGATAAGGACATCACACTCTTTTCTATTTTCATTTTCTCCCTTAGACACTTTAATCACCTTTAATGTTTGGATATTTTATTCACGATAAATGCCTCTCCAAGGTGTGTCACATTGTGTTTTCAGTCCCTGACAGAGAAATAGAAAACCTGCCAACAGGATGAGTGGAGACGGCGCAGTTTGGAATATTCAACACAGTGGTGGACATCTCTCTCTCCGACCCTCCTGGAGGCTATAGTCAGTCTGGATTGGGGACATTGCATCCACGGTGGAACAGCCACTGGGCCGATCATTGCAGCATATAAAAGGCTGTCATCCTTGAGTTTTTAGTTTAAGCTGTTGTACAGACTTCTTTTTCACTGCAGCTAGCATAGGGTGAACAGGAGAGAGTCGGAGAGATCCTGAAGAGGATACTAGTGTGGAAGAGGTGGACTCCCTCTGGCGTGACAAAGTAGCAAAACATTTCCAATGCTGGAACTGAAAAAGGATGTAGCGGAAGGAGATGAGACCAGCATGACACTCGGTAGGGAACTATAATAAAGAATCAGCCTTCCCTTGAATCACTCTAGCTTCGGCCCTAATATCGGCCACACAGCAGCAGTGCATGTCAATAGAATTGTGTGAACTAGGATTTTTGTAACAGCCGTGAATAATAGATTTGGACTTAGACCTCTCAAGTTTAAAACAAGGTATTGGAGCTACCTACATTATCTGTCTTAGAGGAACGCTTTTGAGATACATAGATTTCACAGTAGTTGAGTTAATTTGTAAGAACATCAACAGACTGAATCAAATGGATCTGAGTTTACATTCAAAAGTAAAAAAAAAATAATAATAATAATAATTCAGAAAGAACGCATTGAATTGATAAAATGTGAAAAGGAAATTAAATGAATGAACGAATTAGTTCATATTACAAAGAAATACTGTTCTGTTGAATGATGACCTTTATATAAGTGAAATGGTCCATCATTTTTTTTATATTTCACAAGCTATGAATTTCACAGGTTACGAATTTGAGATCAAGGTGAATCAGGAACAGCATGTCTGTCAAGAAAGCATGTTCGCTCTGATATACGAGATCTGAGCTGCCCTATTCCTAGCGTTTTTTTATCTCCTGGGCACAAACCTGCAATCAATAGTAATATAACATACATTACATAGTTTCATTGTATTTCAAGGAAGTGAAGTTCAAGGAAAGTCTTGAGTTCTTTTGTTTTTGCAGGAACTTAGTGTAGCCAGGTAAACCATTCTTGACTTAGGCATAGACAAGACCAGACAAACAGTGTGTGTTTGGCATTTGCTTTTGTAGAGGGGTGCTGATGAAGATAATCATAGACAAATGTGTGATCTTGGAGTGTGAACAGGTGTGAGCCAGGAGGGATTCTGGGAAATGTGGTGACAGGCTTAGTGAATGTAGATTAGATTGTGTTCATGATAGCAGTAAAAGCCAGTTACCTTGACCCAGCTTTTAGACACTTAATTATACATAGATGTGCTGTTAAATCATAATTAACCATATAGTAGATCCAATCTCTTTATGAATTATGTGGGTAAACATCAACTATGTGACCACCTAATTTTCAAGTTTAAGTTTACTGAGCTTTCCAAAATGTGGAGTCTGTGAGGCTTTTCTTGTTCTTGTTTTTGTTCATGTGATCTGAGGGGTAAATGTGCTTGTGTATGAAAGACACAAAGGACAAACAGATAGTAAGAGTAAAAAAGTGGAAGATAAGGAAGTGTGTGAAGGACAGTATGCCCTACTTGAACTTCTGCTAACAGAAGTAAACAAAAAGGATCAAAACTAAAGGAAAGTGAACATCACAAACGTAAAGGGATAGTTTTAAGTGCAGACATCAATAGTTTTGTCAGTGAGTTTTTGTTAGATAAAGAAATGCATTAACAAACATAGCATTGTTTCTAAAGAACATTTAAATAATAACAATAAAAACAAACAAATTATCTGGAAAATAAATGATATAGTCATATAAAAAATTATATATCTTATATTACTTAATTTGTTCCCTCAGTTTAGTTAAATCGCAGCCTAAATTAAATTAACCATTCATTAAAAACCATTCATATTGACTGTCATTAAAAAGAACCATCTCAGCTATCTATCATCTATATTGAAACAGGTTCTAAATAATAGTACTGCTTTATTCGGAAAGGCACAAGTCAACTGCCAATATATAAACAATCACGATATAGGTGTGAGAAGATGCGAAGGAACAAATTGCACCACAAAAGCACTTCTTGTTATATAAATGAGATATTGTCACTCTGGATGCTTGAGCAGTTCGATTTCATTAGTAATTCAGCCGATGTAATCGCAGACTGCATTTCCAATTTCTAACCTGATCTGATTTCTTTCAAACCTTTTCTTGTGCAAATGAGAATGTGAAGAGGTGATTAATGATAAAATAACAGAACATGCTGTTTCGGTATCAAAAGGGCAGAGAAGGTCAGAGGTTATTTTTGTCTTTGTTGCTTGAATCCAATGATCCTGTCTGCTAATTATATGCAAATTTAAGGATAAATTAGCAGTTCCATAAGTGGTTCTGGTCATACCCATGTTAACCTGTCATTAAGAGGATATGGCTGCTAAGGGCTTGTTGGAAAATTATTACTCATTTTGATCATTACCTGTGCTGGCTTTTATTTTATCATGTTATTATGTACCATGTTTATCGTGCTTTTTACGGCACTTAAAATTTAAAAAGTCACATACATTAGAAGATTTCCATATAAATGTAAGTCACAATTTACTCATAACCACACATAGGCACAATATAAAGTTTTGACAGAACTATTTCTTGTCTTTCCTAAATACTGTATACATGAAGAAATATTAACAGTATACATAGCTCAATTACTTCTAAAGCAAATTTGCATAGAAGAGAAATAAGAACATAAAAATTAAATAATAGAAATATATATGTATTAAATAAAATTAAATATATTTGGATAATTTGGTGTTAATTAAATAACTGGTCAACTTTGGTCTAAAATAATATTTAGATATTTATTCATCAATGTTCATTTAACTTTAAAAAGCTATTTTGTTCAAGTATATAAACTGTTGTTTTGCCTTTTTTCCTCCATCACACATTTACATACACTGTTATTGCCAATCATTTTTAATTTTAATTCACATATCATTTCGGGTGAATTTACAAATTTTAACCCATAATAATTTCTAAATAATATGGCCCAGCAAGTTGTTTCAAACAACCAGACAGCATTTGAGTCCTCTGTCCCTATAAAATAGATTCGAAAGCTGGCCTTAAGCACTGTTCCATAGTATTGAGCAAAACTGACCCTTTGACATACAGTGGGGTTTCTCCTGAAGTCCACTATCATCTCCACCGTTTTGACCATGTTCAGCTCCAGGTTGTTCTGACTGCACCAGACAACCAGCTCTTTAACCTCCTGTCTGTAAGTAGACTCCTCTCTGTTGTGTATGAGACTGATGATGGTTTTGTCATCTGCAAACTTCAGGAGCTTGACAGAGGGGTCTTTTGTAGCACATCTGTTTGTATACAGGGAAAAGATCAGTGGGGAGAGCACACATCCCTGAGGGGCACCAGTGCTTACTGTGAGAGTCCTGGATGTTAATTGTTTCTGAAATGAAATGTTTTCTGAAGACCCAGTTCACATCCCGTACAAAGACCTTAAGCACATGTTGAGTATAGGGGGGGGTTGCAGGGGGTGTGAGATCGGAACAGGTGTGGGATGTGAGACTGGACTTTACAAACCGGAAATAAAATATTCAGGGAGAGTGTGAATGCAGTCCCCACTAGCAGAAATTATGCCGTTGAGATTCTCACATGTGGAGAATTCATAGAGGTCAGAAAAGCTGGAGTGCAATGGTTGATCCTCACTCTAGGCAATCCACCTACCTGATCATGGAGTCGCCCCTGCCAGGTAACTATACAAGTATACACATTTGTGCATGCTTATATTGCATGAACATGTAACAGCTAAATTCAGGATAAGTATGTGTATAGTTTGTAAGCTGTAAAACAAACACTCACGGCACAGAACATTTTCTTGTGTGAGGAAAATTGTGATTGGTAAAAAAAAAAAAAAAAAAATCAGAGCCGCTAAGAAAGATGGCAGATTTTAAATAGTGTAGCTCCGGGGGTCCTGCCAGGGGCATTACTACTCCAACATTTTAGAAAGATAGTCGGCTAGTTAAGTTGTGCACTGAATGTGTCTCTAGCCCTGTTAAATTAGCCATCAATTTGAGAATAGTAAATAATTTTGTACGTTACATGTTTTTCTGGAGCTGATTAAAATCTGCAATTAAATTTATTCTGCTTTATTAAGTAATATTGAGATAAAACAAATGGGAGCACATGGACTTTACTCATTTCAATTTTTAAATTACACATTTTATTCTCAGTCCATTTCAAATGTTTTTTTGAGGCTGCAGATCAACATGAGCTCTGGCTGGGAGTCTATGGTCAGTCCCTTTCGAGGCAATTTCCAGTTTCCAGTACATTTTCACAACCATCCCTTAATTTTCAAACAAGTTTACAAGTTTGATAGAAAAAGTAATCTAAAAGTAATCTAAAAAGTAGTCAGAATGCATTCCCTAAAATGAGTAACCTAGATTACATTACTACAGTTTTCATCGAGTAATCTGATATCTATAATTTACCAAGCACAGCATGACAACAAAACAAACTGCCACACTCAAAAGACTATCACAAGAGTATTTCCTGTCAAGTACAGATGAGCTTTGATCACTTTGTCCTTGTGAGCAAATGTGGAAATAAAAGAATACAGAGGTACCAACATGTAGGACATCATTAAATCTCTCTGATGAACCTGTTAAAGTTGTCAGTTCTAATTCATGTCCACATCTTTTTCCAAAACACTGTCTAAAATCACAGTTTTCCCTCAAAAACCATCATCTATAGTCTTGCCTGAAGGTTGCAAGGTTCATGTGAACTTCATAATTCTTCTACAAAAATGTTTGTAGATCCAAATGACAAAGGTCATCTATAGTCTCAAAGCAAATAAATATCATATTCTTTTAATAAGATATCAGTCATCTATGCGCACATGCACAACTCTCAGAGGAGACAGAGAGGCATTTAAAGGGCATGGACACTCCAGACGGCAAACATTTCCTCAGACTAATACAGTCACATAACCCACCAACCAGTAGAGCTCTGATCAAGCACCACAGCAGGACTGGACCCTACCCTGCCTTTACCTCTTAGAATTTATAAGCATAAGAATTATAGCAATATCTTAAAATAGCAATGCACCCCAAAATATAGAATTTGCATTTATACATTTATAAACTAAAGGATTTAAAAGAGCTGGACAAAAACACTGTAAAGATGATGGTGAAAGGTTTCATAAATATGATCCTGTCTGTCCAGGAAGTGTTTAAGTATGTGGGCAGGAAATGTCTTCACTGCATGTGTATTTTTTTAATATATTAACATTTTCAGAGAAAAGGCAGACTATTTCTTTTCTAACAACACTTATGCTTTAAAAATAATAATCATATTTAGGAAGTCACGTTATTTATTAGGCATGTTTCTCATTAATTCATATTTACAGAAAAAAATAAATTTTTCTCATAAATAATGTGGTGTGGTCCAATTAAATTTAAAATGGCCCATCTCCTCTGAATAAACCATATAGTTTTCACACAAATTTGAGTAGATTTGAAATAGCAGAAAGGGGCAAATGGGTGTTGTGTCCTGGTGTTAAAAGTGTGTATGTGTCTAATAAAGTGTACAAATGGGGAGGTTAAGGAAGCACTCAATCAAACATTCAATGAACACACACTATACTATATGTGTGAGTAAATCTAGTTTGTCCTTTCAAATGTGTCTCTAAGTTGACACATTTGACTACAGTTTGACCTTTCTCTGAGCTTGTACAAGCTGCAGTGTCCTATGAGTTTCATGCTGAGATTTCTCAGGCTTAGTGGATGCCCTTTTCAACCGACCGCTCTCTTGTTCCTCACACCACAAAAGATAAAACAACATACGTTTATTCAAATGCCTGATTCGGCCTTGACTCATTTAACTAACTGCATGCACTCAGGTGTTTGTTTACATGCACGATAGTCTTTGACTAGACAGCTACTGCAAATCTGCCAACCAAAATTAGTCTTGGGAACTCAGAGCCAGACATCATGAATCATTTATTACTGTAGCCAGTTCCAGATGTTTCAACGCAATCAAAGTACTGAATGAATATGAAATCACCTTGACTGGAGCTCCAGAGGCAGTTCAAAACATTAATCTTCTTTTATTGCCAGAATAATTCAACACTACTGTAAGCGCATCCAAGAGTGTCCAACTTCTTCAAAGTTTCCAAACCTAATAAAATGGCCTCAGAGGTATGATTTTTTTTGTGCTTGTTTACAAACAACTGAGAAAGGCCGGCTCAAAGCTGCTCATCATGTAAGTGTGCTAGTACAGCGGGGAAATTAAAAGCTACTCATTCATCCTTATTCTCACTTTCGCATTCTCATACTCGCATGCTTAAACAACCATAGAGTAGAAAGGTGCATTTTGGTCCCCTTTTTATTTAATAGTCAGGCAATACATGCTACAATCTATAATGTATAAAAATAAGTTCCTTCGCAGCTCTCCTTTTTTTCTGAAAAGAACGGGTGAATGAGTAATCAAGGTGAAAAGGCAATGCTTGAGGCTTGTGCAAGGGTAAACACTCCTATTTTTAGCATGCTTCCACCAAGACATACACCAAAACAACTCAATGTGTTTTGATGGTGAAAGAGAACTTATCTATTTTTAGAAAAGTGCATTTATATATTCACTTGAATTTCATCAATCGGGTGGAAAGCCCATGGCATTAAAGCACGTGTGTGTTCACTCACATACATGCATGCTCCAGATGTTGTAGAAAAGCAACCTGAGTTTTTCCTCCCCGTGAAGACAGATTAGCTGTGACAGGTTCAGGACAGTCGTGTAGAGCGCGTGCACATATGTATGTGTACTGATCTAATAAGCATGCATGCATCTTTCACAGGGACTTAATGTTTGCATATTTATAGGAAATTAATGCTCTGAGTCTGCTGATGTTAAATAGGTTTACAGAAATGAATGTGTGTATCTGTTGGTATGTGTACAGTTGGTTAATCTGTATGTGCAGGTGTGTGACAGAGAGAGAAAGTGCATTTCAGGGGACTTCTGGCTCCAGGGAGATGAGGGAGCTGTGAAGTGGAAGTTAACCAAATGTATAGTCTCTATGTGAATATCTGTGTATTTATGGGTATTCTAATTGGATGATATGGAAAAAGACAAAAATAGCCATAAAAAATTTAAGAATAGTCAACAAAACTATAAATTCTGAAATTATTTATCCAACCTCGTCCTGTTCCAAACAAATGGTTATATTTCCTAAAGAAAAGCAGGATGTAGAAAAGTACAAAAGGATTGATATGCAGCTCTTGCAATAAAAATAAAAGTAAAAAAGCAGTTAATTGTGACCATGTCAAGGCAAGGGTTTTATTTTGAAAATAAAATGAAAACAAAAAAATTACAAAATGTAATATAATATTATCTAAAATATTAACAAAAACTACAATAGTGTACTGTATCATTGATACTTACAGAGATAATTCATTCAAAAAAAATTATTCTATCATTTTCTCAACCCAAAGTTGTTTCAAAAGTTATGCTTACATAAAACATAAAATAAGATATTTAAAAAATGTGGGTAAACAAACAGTTGATGGTCCCATCATTGACTTCCATGGTATGTAATAATAATAATAATAATAATAATAAGCAAACAAACAAACATGGAAATCAAAGGGGATTATTAACAGTTATTTACCCACATTCAAGAAAAAAATAAAATAAATATATATACACATATATATATATATATATATATATATATAAATATAAATACATATATAAAATATATCAAGCACGAGTAATATATATATATTGTTTTTTTTTGTTTTTTTTTCCCCCATAAGTAGTTCAGTGGGTTTGAAACATCTTGACAGCAAGTAAATTGTGACAAATTATTTTGGATGAACTATGCGCCATGTCAAGCTCCAAAAATGAATTGGTCACATTATTCCCAAGCATCTGATCCTTAAATTAAAATGTCTTTTAATCTTTAGCTTTTTTGAAGCTGCAAAATGTCATTCATGTTTGCATTGTAATTAAAAATACAGAAAGGCTTTATAAAGTAGTCCAAACAATGCACTATATCGCAAATCTTATGTTGTCTGTGTGTTGTTGTCTCTGTGTACGGGAAGCTTATGGTCACTAAAACAAATTCCTTGTATGCTCAAGCATACTTGGCAATAAAGTTCTTTCTGATTCTGATTACGATAACTTTGAATGACAAAACAAAATGTAACCTAAATTTAAATCTTGCCTTCCCTAAAGCTTGTTGTCAGCCAGCATTTACATATACAGTAGAATTTACATTAAACCACACTGAGTCGTATGAACTATTTTTATCATGACCCTGTTTTTGTTCATACTTTCATACCAATTATATTTATACCTGTTCAGCCTGCAATTACTTTTGCTAGCACAGTCGCATTAGTTGACACTATAATGCCACAAACTTGTTCACCAATCTCTTTGGTGTTACACCTGACATTCCTTGCTGCACAACAATCTGATCAGACTGAGGTGCATCGAAGAGAGTTCTTGAAATATCTTCTTATATGTTCAGCAGAAGAAAGCAAATCATGCAGTTTTAGTAAAAGGTCGTTTTCATTTCTAGGTGAACAATTCCTTTAACAAATATCTGATTTGAAATACAACTGAGACCCACTAGAGCATGGTGCATTAAACGAGTTAAGAACAAAGCCAAATATACACACACTTTCTATTCTACATGTCTTTACAAATGATCAAGCACGAGTCCAATGCCTCTGTTCTAGAAAAGGCAGAGAGCAGAGACAAGAATCTTAAGCGGAGTGTGTCTGTGTGTTCCTTCTGTGGGAAGAAGTCATGCTGTTGCACAGGGGTTGTTTATATTGACAGGTTTTCTCTAAGACTGGCGGTCTGCTCATAAGGAACACACACACACAAAGCAGTTACAAACTCTGTCACACATAATCACTTTTTTTCTAACATATATATCAGCTCCATGTAACATTGTTTGTGTTCACACAGTCTTCACTATTTTAGTGTCTGTTTCAAGTAACTAGGCAAAGCATGTATTGGATTGATTCTAATGGGCTGTCATTGCTTTTATCGTTCATCAGCTGAAAAAAAAAAAATTCTGAAAGTCATTCCAACAATATCTCCGTGCCTTTATCATTATATCGGCGGTGTGGACTCCGTTACAGTATTCTATAATACTGAGGATGATTTTTTTTAACTATGTCTTCATTATTATCTTTATAGTTATCGTCCTTGGTGTGAACAGGCCTTAAGTAAAAGTGACCCGAGAACTGGTCAGAATCCAATTATCACTGTGCCCTTGAGCAAGACACTTAACCTCTGGTTCAGGGAGACTTTCCATGCAATTAGTGTAGCATAAATCTCTTAGGACGGAAAGTGTCCGCTAAATGGAATGTTACTAAGACAGACAGTCTTGTTCTCTCCTTAACAAACCCATCCTTTTATTCAATTTATCTTCAATCTACTTCTAAATACATGATAAATGAAGGTGTTCTATCATGTTACTGCAGCATTCAGTCAATAACCCAACCATCCAGACCAGATGAGAGCAAAGAACAATAAAAAGAAGCTGGTTAATGAGTGTTCTTGCAGCTTTGCGATTTCTGCGGTTAAGAAAAAGTGTTTTCTTTCTTGTGTTTTTCTCATGAAATATTGCATTACTAGTTTTTTTAATACACCTTCTTCCTGAAATAAGATTGGTTCGTCGGTTTTTATATATATTTAAGTCTCTCTGACTGCCAACAGCATGTAAGCAGGGATGAAATACTTGCTTCTTCCACAGTTATTGAAGCAGGTTTATGAGGAGTAGCATTACAATCTGTAAAGAATACATTTCCCTCTCTCTCTCTCTCTCTCTCTCTCTCTCTCTCTCTCTTACCAGCATTTAGCTGTAGAAAGTGGCTTATCATCCTCTGTCTGCTCTGAAAAATGCACAGCTAGAACAAGTCCCTCACTCCAGGGACAACAGCAGGTTATTCACATATGATTGCCCATATTGCTGTCAAATCTTATTGTATTAGCATATAAATCAGAAATAGTGGAGCCCACGTGGAGGTGCATACAAACAAACACCTTTCTTTAAGGGACAGGTTACTTTAAAAATGAGAGTGCAGTCAGCATTTACTCACCCTCAGGTTGTCCAAACCTATATGACTTTTTTCTCTGAAAAAAAAGGCTTTTCCGAGGCATTTTTTCTAAATGCAGTTAATAATAATACAATTATTTAATAACATTTTAAATAATGTTCATAATAATGTTTTTTCACAGACTGATTATTTTGCTTCATAAGGCCTCAATGTTGCCAGAAGTCATGGTTATTTATTTTGGGTTGCCTGGTAAGCTTTTTTGCATTGTGTTGAATCACCAATGAGCACAGTTTCAGCTCACAATCTTCTTAACTGTTCTACTGAAGACAAAAGTCACCTAATTTTTGGGTGAACTATACCTTTAACGGTAAGTAAAATTATTAAATAGTAAGTATTTTATTAATTTTGTTAGGTGCATTTACTTAAAACACTTAAAAGTTTACATAATAATAGTTTATATTCTTGTCGAATGTTGAAGATGTGTAGTAATGCAGTACTGCACTTAAAATTTGTAATCTTTTCCATAAAGTACAGTATCTCTTTCTTCCTTTAGCTCTCCTTGAAGTTCTAGTAGTTGTTTTATTTATTTTTTATTTATTTATTTTTTATTAAATGTTTAATCATCCAACTTTTTTTCTTATTGGAAGAGACACCAGGCAACATTTTCCCTGTGCACCTGCCGTGTTAAATATATCTAGCCGGTGACTAGATATATTTAACATTTTCTTTAAGCCTGGGCCATTATCGTCACTGCTCCAAAGTCCCTCGTGGCAGTACTTTATTTTAACAGATTAAAAATCAGACCCTTAGGAGCTCAGAGAGGTGCCGGACGTAGCAAAAAGTGTGGTTGGCTAATTAGTTAATGACTTTTTTAAACTCATCAGAAGCTGACTGGACTAAGCTAAAGATCGCAGGGTCATTGGCAGAAGCCCCTAAAGCTTTTACGCTCATTTTCTGCTTATACTCCTCAATGAGCCTATTATTTTTTCTGCTTTACATGTTCATATTTTATGTATACCTATTCAGTTTTTCAACTTTCCATGTGTTTTGGGGTCTCCATCCTTACTCTAGATCAGTAGTACGTGTTCAATACATTCTCTTAACCCCAGTTTATTATTCATTGACTAGACGTATGCCATTCATGGGTTTATCTTCCCAAAAGTGTAAACTTTGAGCCTCCCAGGCACCATCAGAACATTTAGGCTGTGTTTAAAATCGCGTACACTCTTGAGTAGGTACTTTTTTGAAGGATTAATTACTTCACAAAAAGAGTATGTTCTACTGTACAGTATGTAGTACAAATGTGTGTAGTCGTCATTGTCACGTGACCTGTCAGATAACTGCCTTTCATAAATCCTCTCCCTTGGCCTCATGGTATAGTAAAGTATCTGTCTTATGCACACTTCAGAATCAAGCCAGAAGTAGTAGGTCATCTGGCTACTTTTTGCCTACTTTTTATGAGTACTATGGATTTTTATGAGAACCTGAGATAAAGTAGTATGATGTTTAAGAATAAAGACATTCCCATTTACATTTACAAGTTCTGTCTTTCTTCTTCACATTGTTTTAGTCTTGTTCATTATCTTCACTTCCTGCTCATCCAGTCATTCAATTGTGCTCGTTTTATTACCATCTAAGCACTTTTCTTTGCCCCTACATTATTATGTCTTCCATCTTTGTGTGTGTGTGTGTGCGTGTGTGTGTGTGTGTCATACTCATCATCTCCATATCCCTCTCCCCTTGCTTCACTAACATCCCTCTCATGTCATTAAGATTAAAGTCCCGAGCAGGCAGGATGACACGCCAGTCTAAATTATTTAAATAAGGGTGAGTGGATGACAAGGACTACGGTGGCCTCAGAAGTACATTATAAAGCTGGTAGTAATAAAATTACCAGTCAGCTGCAGAGTAACGTCATTTTATTTCATCGCCAAGCCAAAGTTTACTTGCATTTGGCTCTTTGTTCATTTTAGGTTATTTATTTTAAAATTAAATTACATTCAGATTTCACGATTTATATTGATCATCACCTACATCGATCATCACCTATAAATTTAAATTCAACATGAAGTTGATATTGTTCTATGATCATGCCTTAGTATCATAAACAAGTAATCATTCTTTTAAAAGCCTTAATGTGCGATCTGACAAAATCACTAAAATTAGGCTCTCTCATCACATCTTCTCATTGATTTGTTCCAAAGCCCTGTGTCTCTGGTCATGAAACAGTGACCACAAAGTTGATGTTTAAAGACTAAATTGATCAGGTTTTTGCAGGCATAAAAGGAGACGCCATGTAAATGCATTGTAGGAAGTGCAACCATCGGTGATTGTTTAACAATGTGACATAAAAAGATCACACTGAGCAAAATCAGCAGGCGAAAGTGATGTTGGAAAAGCTATCCCTTCACATCTCATGCTCTTTGTTTGAGGGACTGATGGGATTTATCCCACTCTGAACCAGCTGGCCATCATGTGCAGATCAGCAGGGTGTTTCATGGGTCCAGGACTGGGGCACGAGTCCTCGATAACCAGCGACACTTTAATCATCACTAGTGCACGGCGAGGTCAGAAGTGAAGTAGCTTTGAAAAGAACATTCGCATTACCAGTAGAATTCAGACTGTCTGGGTTGAGACTACCTGTTGTTAGCAGTCTCACCTCAATCATTAATGGTGCAGCATGTGGCAAAAGGTGGAAATGTAATGAACATATACCTGCTTGCTGTTTGCTTCTCCCACTCTGAAGGCTCAAAGCATGTGGATCGGTTGCCCTAAGAGCAATTATTTAGTAATTGTACCTCCAACACATGGGAATCAAAGGTGTAGTGATTCCTGGCTTTCCCACAGCTAGAGATAAAATGAAACACCTTTGATGAGGGGGGCTTCTCTTACCTTTCAAGTGCCCTGGAGACAACAAAGAGGTAGACAAACAGAACAGAAGCTGAAGGTAGAAGAGAAGGGGTGGAAGAAATTGAAGGAATTACAAAGAACAAAAAGCTGAAATCAAAAGAGTCTGAAAAGAGTGGTAACTCGCCCAGTGAGAGTGGGATGAGTAAAGTGATTTGAAGTGGCAAATTTGGTATGGGGGAGAGTGAGGTTGTAAAGAGGGAGAGAATGGAAGAGACTTGTTTACCTGGCCACATGCTGCGGATCTCAGTTCTCATCTGCTCTCTTGCTTACTGTCATAGAATGCCCTGCTGTGATGCCATCTCGCTGTTTTCAGGACTACAAATCATTCCTCATCTCATGTGGCCCAAAGCAAGTCTAAAACCAGACACCACAACATTAGACAAAGATCTGCTTTCAAACAGTGCCAGATTGCACAGATGTATGGTGCACAATGGTGTCATCATTTTTTTAAACATTAGAGGTACAAATTAGGTTTTTGTTGTGAGAACTAGACCAGTTTCCATTGAATAGCTGTCTTGACTTTCACATCCAAAAAATAAAATCTGAAATTTTGCCATTATCTCTTGATTGCATATTGAAATGATTTTAGTAAAAATATACTTAATTTACATTTACTTTTGTCTTCTATTTTGCATGAAACCCTGTTTTTTCTTTTTTCTTTTGTCTGCAGAAAAAGACAATCTGTTTTTAAGATTTTAAAAAGTTTTTGCTAACAGGGTTGCAACAAATCTTGTGTTACCTTATAGAAAAATCGTCTCTAGGTTACGTATGTAACCCTAGTTCCTCGAGGGAACGAGACGCTGCG
Source organism: Carassius auratus (assembly GCF_003368295.1). Lineage (NCBI taxonomy): Eukaryota > Metazoa > Chordata > Actinopteri > Cypriniformes > Cyprinidae > Carassius > Carassius auratus. Next base: position 30,676,041 of record NC_039243.1, read on the forward strand.
TCAAAAGCGCTTTGGGGAACGCGCCCAGCGTGCGCGACTCTGAATATCGTGTGAAATCAGACCAATGGAAGAGCGTGACGTCACCGGCGGAGTGACGTAAGCGACCAGGAAGCTATAAAAGCACGTGCCACGCAGCTGGCGTCAGCTTCGAGTACCAGCAAGCGCCGGCAGGGGTGCCGGGGGGTATGGCTCCGAGACGCAGCGTCTCGTTCCCTCGAGGAACTAGGGTTACATACGTAACCTAGAGACGTTCCTCTTCAGGAACTCGAGCTGCGTCAAAAGCGCTTTGGGGAACGAGTACCAACGCCGCCAGACTACCAAACCCCTGCCTAGTGTGTATCCGAAGAGCACAGCTTAGGTCAGGAGAACTGAAGCGCCTGGAGTGACTGGCATGTCTAGGCCATAGAATCTGACAAACGTGGAGGGCGTGGACCATCCCGCAGCGTTGCAGATGTCCAGCATGGATACACCTGCTAAGAAGGCCTTGGAGGCCGCCATACCCCGGGTAGAGTGAGCCTTGGCTCCCGACAGCGGGGGACGACCAGAGGACTCATAGGAAGCGTTGATAGCCTCAACTATCCAACGACTAATAGTCTGCTTAGAAGCAGGAAAACCCCTCTTGGGGGGACCGTAGCATACAAGCAATTGATCGGTCTTTCTCCACAGGGCAGCTCTGTGGACGTATGCGTCCAGCGCTCTAACTGGACACATACAATTTAGCTTCGCCTGGTCGGGCTCCCGAAAGGGAGGAGGACAGAAGGCCTGCAGTACGACAGGTTGTGGTGTAACAGAGGGAACCTTAGGAACATATCCCGCTCGAGGGTATATGAACGCTTTAGTCATGCCTGGTGCAAATTCAAGATAAGTAGGGGCCACAGAGAGGGCCTGAAGGTCTCCTACTCTCCGCAGAGAGGTGATAGCCAACAGAAAGGAGGTTTTAAGTGTAAGGTGTCTGTCTGAGATATCTTGAATAGGTTCAAATGGGGGTCTGCACATTGCCTCTAACACCACCACCAGGTCCCACGGGGGAATACGGGACCGTACTGGAGGTTTCAGCCTCAGCGCACCGCGGAGGAAACGTGTAACTAAGGGGTGTCTTCCCAAAGACTGGCCATCGAGAAGGGCGTGGTAGGCCGCAATAGCCGCCACGTAAACCTTCAGCGTGGAGTGGGTCAACCCTGCAGAGAGCCTAGCCTGTAGAAACTCCAGAACTGTACCAATCGGGCAGTTTGCTGGGTCTAGCTGGCGGTCTCTGCACCATGAGGTGAAGAGTTTCCACCTCAGGGCGTACAGTTTCCTCGTTGAGGGAGCTCTGGATTGGAGAAGGGTCTCAACAACCTCGGTTGAGAGACCGGCTGCTAAAAGTTGTGCCCCCTCAGGGGCCACACCCACAGCTTCCACAACTCCGGGCGAGGGTGAATTATCGTACCCTGCGCCTGCGAGAGGAGGTCTGTCCTGATCGGTATCTCCCACGGAGAGCCGTCGAGGAGCGAGACTAGATCTGAGAACCATACTCGGCCCGGCCAGAACGGGGCTACTAACAACAGACGGACCCCGTCCCGGCGTACTCTCGCCAGAACTCCCGGGAGCAGAGCAATAGGGGGAAATGCGTACAGACGAAGCCTCGGCCAGGTCTGTACCATAGCGTCCAGTCCCAGAGGAGCTGGATGAACTAGAGAGAACCAAAGGGGGCATTGAGACGTCTCTTGAGATGCAAATAGGTCTACTTGAGCCCTGCCAAATATTCTCCATATCTGCTTCACTACTTGTGGGTGAAGTTTCCACTCCCCGGGCCTCGGCCCCTGCCTCGACAGTATGTCTGCTCCCACATTTTGTTTCCCAGGAATATATACTGCTCTTAGTGAGAGGAGTTTGCTCTGGGACCACACCAGGATCTGGTGCGCCAGCTTGTACAAAGGGCGCGAACGCAGACCTCCCTGGTGGTTGATATAGGAGACCACCGATGTGTTGTCGGTGCGCACCAACACATGGTGACCCCTTAGGTCTGGGAGGAAGTGCTTCAGTGCACGAAAAACTGCTAGCATTTCTAGACAATTGATATGCCATGTTCGATGGCGATCGCTCCACAGACCACGGGCAGGGTGGCCACTCATGACTGCACCCCAACCAGTGAGGGATGCATCTGTCGCTAGCGTTACACGGCGACAAAGAGCTCCCAGCACCGGGCCCTGTTTCAAGAACCAAGGTTTCTTCCATACATCTAAGGCACGTAGGCAGCGCCGCGTGACCTTGATAGTGCGGAGTAGATTGCCCCTCGGGGAAAATCCCTTGGTCTTGAGCCACCACTGCAGGGGCCTCATGTACAGCAGGCCAAGAGGTATCACGTTGGACGCAGCTGCCATCAGACCCAACAATCTCTGAAATTGTTTGACAGTGAGTGACTGGCCTTGTTTGACTCTCTCGACTGAGATGCGGATCGACTCGATACGAGCAGGGGACAATCGTGCCTGCATCGTGGTCGAATCCCATACTACGCCTAGATAGGTGGTTCTCTGAACCGGAGAAAGTACACTCTTCTTGGCGTTCAGTCTCAAACCCAGCTCCCCCATATGTGCGAGGACGACATCTCGATGCCGAATCGCAGCCTGCTCTGACTGAGCTAAGATCAACCAATCGTCGATATAGTTGAGAATGCGGATGCCCTGCATGCGCAGGGGGACCAGAGCCGCGTCTACACATTTTGTGAACGTGCGGGGTGAGAGTGCAAGGCCGAAGGGAAGTACTCGATATTGGTATGCTTCGCCCCCGAAAGCGAACCTCAGAAACTTCCTGTGATGTGGAAGGATGGATATATGAAAATATGCGTCTTTGAGATCTATCGTGACAAACCAGTCCTGGGACCTGATCTGTGCTACAACTTGCTTGATTGTGAGCATTCTGAATTTTAGTCTCATAACTGAACGATTTAAGACCCTCAAGTCTATAATCGGACGCAGCCCCCCATCCTTCTTGGGAACTATGAAATACCGGCTGTAAAATCCGGACTCCCTGTCTTGAGGAGGGACTACCTCGATGGCCTCCTTCTCTAATAGGGTTTTCACCTCCTGTTCCATAACCAGACCCTGCCTGAGGCCGACTACTGTCTGAACGACCCCGTTGAATACTGGCGGCACGGAGCCGAACTGAATGCGGTAGCCTTTTTCTACTGTGTGCAGGACCCATCGAGATACATTTGGCAGTAGTTTCCACACTGCTAAATAATCTACTAAGGGAATCAGTCTCTCGAGACTGATCTCTGGTGTAAGAGGCCCCCGCAGGGGCGGCGAGCGTCTCAGCCCCGCTACGCGCACGGGCGGAAGATACTGAGAGCGATGCTCGCTGGGACCTGCTGCGCCCTGGATCACTGGCAGGGTTAGCAGACCGGCCCCCAGAGGGCGCTGAGGGGAGACGGGCACCGTGTACTGCGGTGTGTACCGCTCTACCCCAGCAGAGGCTGCCCTCTGAAACCCTGGGTTGTTGGCGTCAGGGTTTCTTGGCCGAGGACTTCTTAGCTTCAATAACCGCCCTGAGATCTTGTTTGGGCTGGGAAGTCCTCGGCCGAGAGCGTCGTCGAGACTCTCGTTCCCGACGCGGAGGAGCACGAGAGGCGACGCTCTGCTTCTGAGCCTCGCGGTACGAGGAGCTAGGGAGCGGCTGGGGCATCTCCCGCCCAGATGCCCCGAGGGAGCGATGAGGGAGGAACTTATGGAACGGCGCCGCTTGCTTGCGGGCCTCCTGAAACCTGTCGACGACAGAATTGACTGCGTCGCCGAACAGGCCAGTCGGCTGGATCGGGGCGTCCATGAGGCAGACCCTGTCCCGCTCTTTCATATCAGACAGGGTCAACCATAAGTGCCTCTCCGCGGCCACCATAGCTGCCATGGACCGCCCAATCGCTCGAGCGGTCTCCTTGGTGGCGCGGAGGGAGAGATCAGCGGTCCTTCTTAGCTCAGAGATATCGTGGGACTTGATCTCCTCTCCCTCATCTAGCTCCTTGAGCAGATCGGCTTGGTACGCCTGTAACACCGCCATGGTGTGCAGACACGCACCAGCCTGACCTGCTGCCGCATACCCTTTGCCCACCAAAGCCGAAGTTGTTCTTAGTGGCTTTGAGGGCAATGCCGGGGCCTTTAGAGACGACGCCGCACCGGGGGACAGATAGCTCGCGAGCGTCTGTTCCACCCGGGGCATCGCTCTATAACCGCGCTCTCCCATCCCCACTACGTTCCCATAGTAGTCTGACGAGGGGATGTAGAGGCGGGCCGAGAATGGGCGTTTCCACGACCTGGAGATCTCATCATGCAGGTCGGGAAAGAATGGCAGGCCCCGGCTGGGAGGTGGCTGACTCGCGCGCAGGAAGCGTTCATCAAGCTTGCTTCTCTGCGGTTCAGCTGCTTTCTCGGTGGGCCAATCGATGCTTAGCTTGGCCACCGCGCGAGTAACCACCTCCAAGAGCTCCTCATACTGCGGCGAGTGGGGTGGCGAATCCCTGTCGAGCGACTCCACATCAACTTCCTCCTCGGAGGAAGAGATGCGAAGCGTCGACCCCTCTCCCTGAGTGGAAGGAACCGCTGAGCGTGCTTCCGACTCTAGGGATTGGGTGCCGGATCTGGCAGAAGTGGAAGGAGATAGGGACTGGCCCGTCTCCATTCCCTCCACCAGATCCACTTGCGAACCCCACGAGTGCAGCCGCCGTTCTGCCTCAGCAGAAGCGGGACCAGCACCGCGGGGAACGCTGGCGAAGGCCCCCTCCTCGAAGAGGGCCCTCCGGGAACGAAGCATACGCACCGACATCCGCAAACAGTGCGGGCAGTCGGCCCCCTCGAGAGCCGACTCGGCGTGCTTCGAACCCAGGCAAACCACGCAAAGGTTGTGTGTATCCCCACCCGTTATATATCTCGGGCAGGGAGGAACACACAGCCTAAAACGCGATTTGGAATCGCCAGAATGCTTAACTTTCGCCTTGCTTTTGGGCATTGTCTAGGAGCTCTTAAACTGGACAGACAACAGTAAATAAAACTCACAGACAAACAGTTTGACAATCACACACAGAGCGCTTGCTGAGAGACGCGAAGCTGACGCCAGCTGCGTGGCACGTGCTTTTATAGCTTCCTGGTCGCTTACGTCACTCCGCCGGTGACGTCACGCTCTTCCATTGGTCTGATTTCACACGATATTCAGAGTCGCGCACGCTGGGCGCGTTCCCCAAAGCGCTTTTGACGCAGCTCGAGTTCCTGAAGAGGAACTAAAGAAAATACAATAGTGCAAGGTTACAGCAGCTCTCACTGACCATTTCTTGGGAATAAAAAAAAAAAAAAAAAAAAAAAAACCTTTCAGGCCTTATTGTGTGCTCTACTTGTGGAAAGTGACCAGTGTTTTTGTAATTGTGCTTTTAAATGTGATTTTGCAGTTGATGTTGCTTTTTGCATCAAACAAACACACACATACACACACGTCTGGTTTACTATCCCTGTGGGGAATATTCATAGGCGTAATGTTTTTTTATACTGTACAAACCATATATTCTAAAATAACCAAAATTAACCCCACAAACTGAAAAAGAAAAGAATTTACTTGTTTTCACTCAGAAATTGCTAATAAATTTCACAAATATTTACCCAGAAATTACAAGGTATACATTGAATTAAACATGATTATTATTTATTTATTTATTCTTTAAGAAAACTGAAGTAGTATTTTCTTGTAAAATGTACTCCAAAAAATCAGCTTGATTTACAAGTTTGAAAAAAAATATTTTTTAAGTGTACTGGTACTACAACGAGAAGCTTATGTCGTAATTAACAATTAAAACATTCAGTTCTTCCTGACTTGCCAAATCAATGTGACATTTAGCCTGTTCAGTTACGGTAAAGTAGGTTCCTGACAGCCCATGGCTCTTGAGGGATTTTCTCCTGACAATCCCAGATCATGCAGCTTTTCTGTAAGGGATAATTCCCTGTGGACTCCTGGGGTATAAGGCCAGATGAGACATTACCTTCCAATTAAAGTTCCACCAGCAGAGGCTTAAACCGCTGGGATATCAGACTGGCCTAGTGTGACCAAATATGGTTAAGGATGATTAGAGGACTCATACAAACCCAAGGCTATTTTAAACACAATGCTGTATGTGGATCAGCTCGGGACTGCATGACACGCAAGACGACGGGGTCTTATTGTCAAGTGGATTTCCTTTTCAACACTGTTTGGGTTTTCTAAATGATAGGGTTTATCTCTAATCACGGATGTTGTGTTTATAATCATGGTTTGCTTTTTCAGCAAGCTACATGGATGTAACAACCTGGATTTAACAGTATTCAAAAAGGGTTAGTGTTCAAAAGTGATGCCAGTAGCTACATCCAAGCATGGCGAGCTGGAGTTTACTCGATAGCACCTTTACATATGTCCAGGTGAATCACGCTTACAACTTCTAAATGCACTTTCCAGGAGTGAAATATTCAAGCGTAAAATCCTTTCTCTGGGAAGGTACAGATATTAACACCCTGCCACGGCCCGCTAGGTCTCAGACATCCCTGTTCAAAGGTTCAATTCTCTGAGCTTTTTGCTCAGGCTATGGCCTGTCATCATGCCAGGTCCCTCGTTCCCCTAATTATTCATACCTCAATGTTTCTAGCCTGCTATCCGCTCAGTCTGACAGCTTGGCACTTCTTGTGCATGTTAATCACTTGGTGTGTAGCTAACGGAGAGGCGCCACACACTCACACCAATAACTGTAGACACAATAGCTCTGTGCTGTAGCACACTGACAGTAGTCATCATGAGTGGAGCTCTTTACCTTAGAGTCATTTACAAATTAACAATTATCAAATAATGCTTAAAGTAAATTAATAAATATCAGTTGCAGACTGATTATATTTATTATTTCCTATGGAGAAAAAATTGCGGAGCTTTTAGTATTACTTCAGTGCTAGACTAGTCTTGGTCCTCTACTTTAAGTAATTTATTTTCTTTCTTCTTAAAATATGACATTGGCAAAACGGCCATTAACTTTCCAGTTCACTCAATAGCAAATGCACAGGTGATGGGACAAGATTCCACCTCAGATTGGAGAACATTTTAACGATTAATTTAAAAGGTTAGGAGTTCATCATTGATATTTTCCCCAATTATAGTGAGTTGAACTCTGACCTCCAGTGATCTTTTTGGCCTTGTGGTTTTAAACGGATGCATGTGGTAAAATCAAAAGACTCAGTTGCTATATTAACAACCTGACATTCTACTGCTGCATACAGTTTTTCCTGTTTCTGTTCTAGAAAGAAATCAAGTTGTGTTGGTTAAATCAAGTAGCAATTAATTGGATATTAAATTAAGCATTTACAAGACAACTTTAAAGTGGACCTACAAGAGTTTCAAGAAAGGAAAATGCAGAACGTAACATTTAGAAATGTGCAGACCTCCCTTGAATTGACATTTAATTCCTATTAGAATCAAAAGTGCCTGCCTAAATTGTTTTTTTTCCCACATGGACAAACTTGAAAGATTGTATATTTTCAAGATGATTTAAATTCAAAATGTAACAACTGTAATTGGCAAAAACCCAAGACTTGGTAGACAACCAAAATAGCCTTTATGTCTACAGACCACTAGGGGGATTGTTAATTTTCTATATTAATGGCTATTTTTCCTATTCTAGACCTGAACTGCTCTACATTGTTAGGACTATGGTATTCTCTGGAATACCAACAGAATAGCATGCCATTAGTCAAGGAGCTAAAACGGAGTTAAAAATGGGTCTTCTAAAAAGATAATGACCAAAAGGATTCAAGCAAATATACCAAAAAATGGCTCAGGAGAAAGAAGATCAGTGGATTTGCCAGTGAATGTCAAAGTCCTATCTGAAATCCAAGTGAGATTTTGTGGCAGGATGGTTTATGCCGTTGAACCTTATACTCAACTGAATTCTACAAGGAGGAGTCCATCCATCCATCCATCCATCCATCATCTTCCACTTACAAATTGTGATGAAAAACTGAATGCAATAATGTGGAAGTTTAAAATAACAATATTTTATTCAGAATACAACATAGATGACATATCAAATGTTTATACTGAGAAAATGTATAATTTTAAGGGAAAAATAAGTTGATTTTAAATTTCATGGCATAAACACATCTCAGAAACATGTGACAAGGCCATGTTTATCACTGTGTGGCATCCCCTCTTCTTTTTATAACAGTCTGCAAACATCTGGGGACTGAGGAGACAAGTTGCTCAAGTTTAGGAATAGGAATGTTGTCCTATTCTTGTCTAATACAGGCTTCTAGTTGCTGAACTGTCTTAGGTCTTCTTTGTCGCATCTTCCTCTTTATGATGCACCAAATGTTTTCTATGGGTGAAAGATCTGGACTGCAGGCTGGCCATTTCAGTACACAGATCCTTCTTCTACGCAGCCATGATGTTGTAATTGATGCAATATGTGGTCTGGCATTGTCATGTTGGAAAATGCAAGGTCTTCCCTGAAAGAGACGACGTCTGGATGGGAGCATATGTTGTTCTAGAACTTGGATATACCTTTCAGCATTGATGGTGCATTTCCAGAAGTGTAAGCTGCCCATGCCACACACACTCATGCAACCCCATACCTTCAGAGATGCAGGCTTCTGAACTGAATGCTGATAACACCTTGGGATGTTCTTGTCCTCTTTAGTCCGGATGACATGGTGTCCCAGTTTTCCAAAAAGAACTTCAAATTTTGATTTGTCTGACCACAGAACAGTTTTCCACTTTGCCACAGTCCATTTTAAATGAGCCTTGACCCAGAGAAAACACCTGTGCTTCTGGATCATGTTTAGAAATGGCTTCTTTTTTGGCCTATAGAGTTTTATTCGGCAACAGCGAATAGCACAGTGGATTGTGTTCACCGACAATGTTTTCTGGAAGTATTGCTGAGCCCATGTTGTGATTTCCATTACAGTAGCATTCCTGTATGTGATACAGTGCTGTCTAAGGGCCCAAAGATCACAGGCATCCAGTATGGTTTTCTGGGCTCGACCCTTATGCACAGGAATTGTTCCAGATCCTCTGAATCTTTGGACGATATTATGCACTGTAGATGATGATAACGTCAAACTCTTTGCAATTTTTCTATGAGAAACTCCTTTCTGATATTGCTTCACTATTTTTTGCCGCAGCATTGGGGGAATTGGTGATCCTCTGCCCATCTTGACTTCTGAGAGACACTGCCACTCTGAGAGGCTCTTTTTATACCCAATCATGTTGCTAATTGAGCTAATAAGTTGCAAAATTGTCCTCCAGGTGTCCCTTACAGTATATGTACATTTAACTTTTCGGTCCTCTTATTGCTACCTGTCCAAACTTTTTTTAAATGTGTAGCTCTCATGAAATCCAAAATGAGCCAATATTTTGCATAACATTTCAAAATGTCTCACTTTCAACATTTGATATATTATCTATATTCTATTGTGAATAAAATATAAGTTTACGAGATTTGTAAATTATTCCATTCCTATTTTACCCATAATTTTTACAGTGTCCCAACTTTTTTGGAATCAGGTTTGTATTTGTCAGAGACTGATTAAAGACTTTTTTAAAAGCAGGTGTGAATACAGCAGTTGCACTCAGGGTGTTGACAAAAAAACGCACTGTGGCTTTGTTTACAATATCTGGTTCACTTGCAAAAAGGGCAAGTGTGAAAGTGAACCACACCAAACAAAGAAACAACAAAAAAGAAAAATCATCAATGCATTTGGTCCGGACTAAAGCAAGTGAACTAGAGCACCCTAAAACACTGCTAATGAAGGTGGAAAAGGATATTATTATTGAAGGGTTAATAAGTTTATTAGAATCAGAAAAAAAAAAATTCATTTTTAGACCTGTAGCTCAATTGCTTTTTTATAAAACAGAGATTTGTTACAGTTTTGCAGTTTCTTCTTGGTTTGGTTTGCTTTCAAAATGCAACACGTCAAAGTTCACCAAAATGTGTTCATGCAAAACACATGCAAGTAAAACGGACCTCTTATTGGTCAGAGTATGTTACTCATAGCATGGACCATCAAGATGATTCGCTCCGCAGACATTCTGTGGCCTTATCTGTAGCTTTTGTTACACACACACTTAGTATGCAGATGTAGCCACCATTTCCCATTTTAACTGACAAATTACATATATATACTGTATATCAGTTAGAATGGGAGAAAGGCTTTGTCGGGACAGCATTCTTGTTAAGCACCTGTTTCAGAAAAGAGCAATTCAACAACATTTTAAGATGAAGAGACACTCTTTGGTCTTCAACTGCTATAATTAATGTGCTCACTCACAGAATTAGACACTGCTGCTCACATTTTCAATTTTCAATTATGCTAAGGGAGGCAATCTCAGAACGAATATTTTGGGGAGGATCTGTGTGATTGCAATGCTTCTTTTGTGCCTTAACAAATCAAACTAATGGAGAGAATTTGCCAGGATCTGAAACAAATCTGTTGTACTTAATATGTACATTTTTTTTTCTTTTATTTCATCAACCTGGTTTTTACCTAACACTGCTCTGTCAAGCATAATTTTAAAGGCGACACTCAAATGATCTAAGTTCTTCTGCTATTTTTGCAGAAATTCCAGTGCACAGGAAGACAGCCAGACTTTTCTAAAGATAGGAAAGTCTCACAGAGGAAGTTTCAGCTTCTGTGAATGACAAAGAATGTAGACCGTATTGCCATTTTGATTTATTTATCAACTTGTTTGTTTTATCTATCACAGTGAAGGAGGCAGCAACATGGAACTACCTGAAAAAAATTGGCATATGCATTTAAAGCAGGATTTTTAGAGATAACCCAACCCGATCTCACGGCAATTCGTACATATTTTACAATGTGGCTTATTTGTATGAATTCGTACGACCACACTCGTACAATTTCATATGATTTTTGCCAAATCATACGTATTTTATAAGTTGCACAATTCATATTAATTTGTACGAATGACCTACACCTAACCCCGCCCCTAAAGCTAACCATTAGGCAAATCGTATAAAATCGTACGAATAAGCCACCTCGTAAAATACGTACGAATTGGTCGTGAGATAGCGTTGGATAACCACAAATCAAACAGGCAGATTCTGTGGTCTATAAATACTCACAGGAGGCAGGAGATTATGTGTATCTATTATGTAAGGGTGACAGGGACATGATGAGAGACAGCCAGAGGTCTGACGGGATCTGACAACTTTTTGTCTCTTGTTCAGTTACACTCTCTTTTCCTCTAGAAGGGATTGACAGATTAAAAGACTCAAAATGACAGTATTTATGTTTTAGGGAGATGACATATCAAACTTGAGAACAACTGTAGGAATATGACTGCAAAAGTAGACTCTGCCCCTTATTAATGTAATGAGATTATCAGGGGGTGGGGGTGGGGGGGGGTTCTCAGTGTTAAACAAAACTTCTTGGTTTCACTCAACCATTTCTCTTATACTAGTTAGAGCATAAATACAGTACAGTTGTGCCCATTCATTTACATATCCCTTGCATAATATAGAAGATATTTATAATTTTGAGAAATAAGAAAGACAAACTTCAAATATTGCTTATTGCCTCCTTTAGCATAAATGACAGCTTTTAGCCTTTTGTTAAAGTGTATAAGTCACTTGTCCTCAACTGTTCCAAGTGAGTTGAAAACTGGACCTCAACATCGATTACTGTTGGGAAGACTAAAGTGGAATATGGACATGGAAAGACTGAAATAAATGTAAAAGAAAAAAATCTGATCTAATATTTAAAATCATGTGAAATTAATATCCATTTTTATCGCCACTGAAAGTACCAAGACCATTGAACATTCAGCTGATCCTGATTTGCTCTAACAATAAGAGCCATGTTTTATCTGAAGAAAATGAGATGAGATTGAGACTGTCTCCAGGGAAAGGAAACAACATGAGAAGAGGACAGAGTAGATGCAGTTTTCCTTTAATGCTGTTTAGAGTTGCAACAGAACAGAACCTCTGTGCTCACATTGGAGGAGAAGCTCAAGGCAACGTCAAGATCAGTAACAGGTTTGGTGGAAATGGTCACGGCATCCATTGATGCATGAATTGATTCTGTCAGTCCTAATGAAGTTAATGCCCCAAAATAAGCATTGTTTTGACTCAGCTCTGACAGAATGTTGCCGGCCACTTTAAAATGAGGACAGGTGAAAGTCAAAGAGGTCAAGTTCTGTCCAAATGCTCAGCATGAATACATGTACAGAGACCCAAATGTGCATTCACAAACAAATGCAATTGCAAACACTGCTGCATTCAAACAAGTGACTGCACAGCTTTATGTGTCATTTCATCGGTTACATGGAATCGATTACCTTGAGATTGTATTGAACTCAGGTTTAGGTGTTTTTTTAAGTACAGTTAAAAGGACTTGAAAAGCACAAATTTCCCAACAACACACTCTTCAGTTCATACCGGCTTCTATCAGTCAATCAGTATATCTTGATTTCTAGTATGAATAATATAAGACTTGTTTTAAGCATAAACCTCTCATAAATTTACATTTTCATTATTATTTTCAAATAAAGTTTTAAAGGGGGGGTGAAATGCTTGTTTTCACTCAATATCCTGTTAATCTTGAGTACCTATAGAGTAGTACTGCATCCTTCATAACTCCAAAAAGTCTTTAGTTTTATTATATTCATAAGAGAAAGACAGTCTGTACCGATTTTTCCCGGAAAAACACGACCGCCTGGAGGCGTGACATGTGGGCGGAGCCATGCGCGTAATTTGCAGGGGGGTTAGGGGGGTCATGACCCCCCCAAAAATCAGATCCAACTAATAAAACCCCCTCAATTTTCTTTATTAATTTCAAATATGCCGCAAGTTTAACCCCCCCAATGGTAGACCCAAAGTTACGCCCTTGGGCGGAGCTAAAGAATCACGAGCGCCAGTAGGCTTTTGCTTTGAGAGCGTTTGGAAGTTGTGACATTACCGTGAGGAAAAAAACATCCAAAACAAACCATGGCGAACAGTCAGATTCAGCCGTTTATTTATGATCCAGAATCAGATCCCAAGGCTGAAACTGAACGAGAGCAGCAGCAGCAAGGACTCGCTCTGAGCGGGGCTCGAACCCGGGTCTCCGATGGGAGGCGGACACACTAACAAGGAGGCAGAGATATTTGAAGCAGTTTTACTCACCGCCTGTGGTTCCAACACACAATCGTGACTCTTTTTCGTTGGGATTGCATCATCCTTAAGAAATAAACGATGTGCAAATCCGTCGTCAAACTGGGCCTTGTTTGTAAAACAAGCATCTTCGAAATGCAGGGAACAAACAAAGACACTTGCACAACTCTGTTGATGCTCTGTAAAAATAAACTCCATCCACTGGTCCCTTAATGCTGTTTTTTCTTTTGGTAATCTGTGCAGGGTTGTCTTGCCCTGGCAACCAAAAACACACTTCTTTTGTGACATTTCGCGACGCTCTCGCTCTGATCAGTGAAGTCTGTTGTGCTCTCAGTGCTGTGCTATACGGGAGCGCGCGCTCTTCCGGCAGACGTGCGCTCAGGACCCATATAAGGAAATTCCGCTCCATCTAACGTCACACAGAGCCATACTCGAAAAAAACTTTCCGAAACTTGTGACAAACCGGAAGGAGTATTTTTGGAACAGAAATACTCCTTCAAATGTAGAACTTAATTTTTGAAACTTTGTCCATGTTTATCATGGGAATCCAACTCTTTAACAGTGTAAAAAACTCAGTATGCATGAAATAGCATTTCACCCCCCCCCCCCCCCCTTTAAATATGTATTTTGTTCTTACACGATCGCATCGCTTCGCTTCAGAAGGCGGAGCCATGTGGAGCACTTTTTATAATGGATGAATGCACTTTATTTTGCTTGAAAATCTCAACCACTATTTACCACCATTATAAAGCTTGGAAGAGCCAGGATGTCTTTTTTATATAACTCCAACTGTATTCATCCAAAAGATGAAAGTAAGGGTAAAGTAAATCATGGGGTAATTATTTTCGGATGAACTATCCCTTTAACTATGAAGAATCTATCAATAGAAACTTCTGCTATCTTTCTGCTAAACACTTTAATTAATTTAGGGTATTACAATTATTTTATAATGACTACAAATGCTTCATGTTATAATGTGTATTTTCAACTTCACATTCTCAGTGATTTTGTAACAGTAACAGGTAATCAGATAAATACAATTCTGGCCTCCTCCACACATCGCAATTATAGGAGCACTGTACTATATGCCAAGCTCTTACATGTTCACTTTTCTCCAAGAAAATACAGAGGGAAAAAAGAACAAGCTTATGAGTTAGTCTGTCCCTTTTCTGTATGCCCTCATATTACATAACCTGACGAATCTGGACAATACAAAAATCCAAACCACTTTCATTTCCTTCTAATGATTTTTCACTTTTGACAAGCGAAGTTCATGCTCTCACAAAGAAAGTTTGAATATTCTGAGTTAAAAGATGATGTGTCCTGTTTGTTCTAGACAATTACCCTCAGAGAACACACAGACCACAGAAAAGTTAGGGAGAAAGTAGGAACATCTACAAAAAGAAACAATCATATCATTGCTGCAGGATGGGAAAAAGGAGTAATATTCTGTCCATTAGATTTATAACAAATCTCCCAAAGGGTAGAGGGGTTAATGATGCTCCTTGCTCCCTCAGTCTCACATTCTCAATTTTACTTCAATCAGAAGGGATATTCTTCATTCATTATTTTTTTACATTCTGTTCGGCAAAGTGAAGATCTTTGTCCCTTTAGGACATCTGAAAACCAACGATGGACTTTTAGGGAGAATACAAAAAATGCATACATTTCCCAGCTACACACACATCTTTTAACCCATTTAGGCACTGTGATTACTGTGGGAAAACACCTGTTCTTTTCTCACTGCTCATTTAAAGTAGGGATGTTTCTATTTTGTGATTGATTGTTCTGTGAAGAGAACACAGAAGAGGTGGCCAGTAGCTGTTGGCTATGTTGGAAAGCCATATACAGTATAGTTTAAATTGATGGATACAGTACATAGTGAATCTGCATATCCTATTCATTCCATATATATTTTGGGAAAAAAGCATAAAACAGACTTTTTTCTTCTTGAAAAAAAGTTAATGAATTAACGAACAATAAAAAAAGAAATATACTCTTTCATTCAAAACAGATGCAGGTATATAGGCTACTGAATAGAAGACACTGTGCATATATATATATATATATATATATATATATATATATATATATATATATATATATATATATATATATATATATATATATATATATATATATATAATTTAATTTAATTTAATTTAATTTCAGTCTCTCACTGAAGGTTTTAAAGTACCTTAATGGTCCCTATACCACATTATAATAGCCTGTATAATTGAGCCCAGCATAATTTTCAGTTTGACGCTTTGTTATTCATTCATGCCAAAAAGTAGATGTTCAAAAAATTCTGTGACTTATGGAAATCTATTTCTATAATCAAGTATAATAATAATAATAATAATAATAATAATAAAAGTAACAGACTTTTTATTTCATAATCAACAATTGTACAATTCTGAGTTTATATCTCACAATTAAAAAAAAAATCCTCACAATTTTGAATAGTTAGTAAGGTAGTTGTTGAGGTTAGGTATTGTAACAAACCTGGTTTGTAACTTTCTGTCTATTTGCCAACAGAATTTGCCTTTGCTTTACATTGACTCTTGCACCACATAGACTTTCACAGATCACCCTGGACTACAGTTCCCACAATGCATCTCACCGATTACACTCACATCTTGCTCATCTGGGCCGAGTGCTGTTAGAGTTTAACGCTCGAGAGCGTTAGCTGAGTGGTTCCTTGACTGAGTTACATTTTGTATCTTAGCCTTAGTTTCTTGTTCCCTGCTTTAGTTCTTAGTTCCTAGTCTTAGTTCTACTATTCTAGTCATTTCGTGTCTTGGCTTTACTTTAATCATTTTAGTTTCATCCCATGCCTCGACCTTCTGCCTGCCTTAGTTTACCTCTCTAGTCCTGCCCCTGTTGGACATTGTCTACCCCCTGCTTGATTATAGCCTGGATACGGATTACCCTATTGGATATTGTTTGCAGATCGCAGATCCACGGCCACCTATGCATCACTCTTCGTCTTGTCTCCTCTGTTTCTGTTTGCCGGTGTCTGATCTTAGCCTGTCTTACCATGTGGTCTAATAAAGCTTTGCATTTGGATTAGCACGTTTCCTGTTCTGTCAGCTCCATAACATGTATGGTTTAGAATTTTAATTTATGAAGGTGCATTGTGACAATTTATAGAATATTAAGTGATATGTCATCTACAGTTTGTAAACTGTGAGATTGCTGTAGTGTTTGTGTCCAAAGAAATCAATAAATATGGAAATGCAGGGACAAATAAAAGCTGAGATTCTTTCTATGCAACCCACATATACACATGTACAATCCTTGCATTGATTTGAGAATAAAGAGGTGAGAACTTTTGTCAAATCAAGAAGTTAAACTGCTATACCTTAGAGGAATGGTGGTGAATAAGAATGGGCAGGCTTAAGGATGAGCTGCAGGAGGCTTTGATTGAGAAGAAATTGTAATTTCAGTGTAAGTCTGTGAAGACAACGGGGTCTATCTCTTTTCATTCACTCCACCTCTTTTGTGTTTCCTTATTCTTGTCTTTTCCAAGAAAACCGCATGCATTTCAACACACTGTATGATGTGGTTGAAAATAGATTGAAGTTTCTTCATTACACAGTGACCTTCTCATCCTGCGCTACAATGTCTTTATTAAAGCAAGGAGAACAAGCAATTATGGCTCTGTAACTGGGTGAGAATTATGCATGCAGTCATGTGCGAAAGAATGTATGTATAAACGACGACTGTCACGACTGAGCGTCATCTTTGTGAGATGGACAAGTACTAGGACAAGGATAGTGACTACAAAGCGAGAGAACATGAATGAAGCCTGCAAGGGCAAATGGACAACAGAACATTGGAAGCCTATTTATTTATTTTATTTTTTTGGTTAAATACAAATAACATTAGAACAATGATGATGCTAAATAAACTGAGTTAAGATAGAAGTAGATTTTAGGAGAACATAATAAGAGATGCTTATAAATTAGACTGAGTGCTACAAGTTTATAAACTGTGAGCTTTCTGTATAGTGATTGCTCACCAAAAGGTCAATAGTACATGCTTTCTGAAATTAATAAACAACATGTAATTGAAAATCCATAAATGACTTAAATAGATGTATTGTGTCATGAAACATAAATAAACATTATTCTGAGTTATTTTATTGTTTTTTGTAATTTTGTGAAGATGCCATTACATTGGTTGAGATAACACTTTCAATCACTTTAGCTGAATCCTTTTACTGATGTCAAAACCTCATTCTGAGTGTCATCAAGAAGTGACACTAATCTACTTAATCCTTTAACAATTCTAACATTTTAATACTGTAAACTGACCCTTTGCAAAGACTAGACCCACCTTATTTACCCTTGCTTCATCCAACAATCCATGGCACTCTTACTCCACACAGTGGGACAACATGCAGACATGGTATGAAACAAAGTCTCACCTTTCAAATTTTGTCATTTTTTAAACAATTCAAACAATGAAACCCTTTTTGTGTCTCTTTAACCTGTTAACCAGCACCCCCCATTATGGGACTCACAGCTAAAAATGACCTACTAACTTAAATTTGTAATATTTCCTGCTTCAGTGAGCTACACACACAATTTTGGTGTTTTTGCTGTCTATCATCCAGACTTGATAATGCTCAAAAAGATAAAAAAGTTATAGACACTGAAGTGCCTTGTAAAAAATTTTATTATTTTATTATTTTTTTTCATTTCATATAAAAATACATGAAATCAGTCCTGGAGCAATCCGGAAAAGTCATGGGTTGAAAGTGACATTTTAAATTTGAAGAAGATACCATGAAAAATGAGATTCCTGCAACCATTTTTCTGCGACTATGTCTAGAATATGTAAATATTTACCAAAACAATATTGTACTATATGCATACATACTGTACCATATGCATAGTTTTTTCAATTATAAAACAATAGTTAAGTAAAACGACAAACTTGTACACAACATGAAAAGGAACAAAACATCGAATCAAAAGGTTTAGTGCCAAAATGTTGCCTTTTAAGACAAACAAAAATGACAATTCCAGGAGCCTATACAAATACTGTAAATATTATGGATGAGTACTTGTATTTCAGATCGATTGAAGTAAAATAAATAAATAAATTTACTATAAACACAGATATTTTTATGTCACAAAAGATCATTTGATGGACTGGAGTCGTGTGGATTACTGTGATGTTTTTATCAGCTTTTGGAGCTCTCATTCTGACGACACCCGTTCAAACAACCTCATATGTATTGATGCCTTGATTCACTGTCAAACTAGCCTGCCGCCACGTGTCGGTGTTTATGAATAGATTAAATGAAACGGGACAAATTTCATTTTGACAAACTATGTATCATTATAAAGATCTAAGCCTCAAGCATCCACGACAGATCGCTGTTTTTCAATGGAAAGAATATAAAGACTGTATTTGCTACATTTGTGTAAGCAGTACACATAAAAACATGAACATTAGAAAGGCTGTACATACCAGATCCGTCGTAATAACGAGTCATAAACACATCCACAGCTGTAAATCCTGGTTTAGTTAGAAAGGTAAGGGTCCACTGAACGACATCTCATGAAGCACGTTTAGTCCAACGAAGCAATAACGTTGTAATATGGATCATAATTCCTTTGTTTACGTTTCAGTTCTTCAGCGACAGAATTGTTTGCATCTGTTATGGAATAACTCACTGCGTTGGTAGACTTTTCCTTTGTCTGTTTTATTTTTCAACAGTTTTTATATATGTGAGAGTGAGCATGATTACCATCTGTTTGAGTACAAATCAGCCCAAATCAGCTCGCTATTAATGTATGATCATGGCTATCAAAGTGAAGGAGTCTATATGAATAGAGAGAGTGGATTATTTACTATATAGCACATTTGTGTTATTACCATTTCTATAAGTGGCCATCAGCACAGCAGCACTTTTTTGCATCGTAATTTATTGCAAATGCTGCATTTCTAGCAATCTCAGGATTTTCTGTAATTGGCAAACAAAGTTAAATCTTTTTTTATTTTTCTTATTGTACTTATTTTTCTTACTCAAATTATTATTATTGTATTTTTCTAGTGCTCAAATAAATCACTTATATGATGTCTAAGTTTCTGTCTAGTGTTTTATAATTGAAAAGAAAACTATGCAGTGGTATGTTTACGGACTAAATAGTTTGTAGAAGCCTTCAATACTATTGGGAAATATATTTTCTTATATTGGGGGGTGGGGGGTGTAGACATAGTCTCATAAAAATATTTGCAGGAGTCTCATTTTTCATGATATCTTATTCAGATTTGAAATAGAATCTAATGAGACATGTGGCTTTTCAACCCATTACTTTTCTAGATTGCTCCAGGACTACTTTTTTGTACTTTTATATCAAATAAAAAAAATATTTAAGTGTGGTAAAAAAAAAAAAAAAAAAAAAATTAAAGGCACTTCAGTGTCTATAACTTTTAATATTTTTGAGCATTATCAAATCTGGTTGATAAAAAGTAAAGCCCAAAGGGTCTTCTTTCCAAAGACACCAAAATGATGTTTGTAACACACTGAAGTAAGAAACTGTTACAATTATAAGTTAGGTAGAGCACTTTCAACTGTGATTCCCATAATGAGGGGTGCTAACTAACAGGTTTTAAGTCATTATTTACAGATAATCTGCAAAAACGTATGCGGTTTTGTACATTATGCAGTTATTGGCAAGATGGTGCATGGGGTAGACATAACAATTTCTGTTTGTTCATCACAGAAAGTTGTCAAAACGCTTCAGAAGACATGGAATTCATTGGTATGCATCATATGGACTGCTTTTATGGTACTTACATTGAGTTTTTTGGCTCTTTATAACTGTTGGTGTATGGCAAAACCCGCACAATGACTCCTCAAACAAATACAGATTTTTGTGTCCCAGAGGAAAATAACAGAATACAGATTTTGGAATGGCAGGGTGACTAGATAATGACAGATTCTTCATTTTTGTGTGAACTACTCCTTCAAGATTCAGTTTCGGGTGCTCAGTGTTCTTTGTAGTGTTCACCTCAGAGTATTCTATTTGTGAAATGATTCTCCTTCTATTTGTGCTTCTTCCTCTCTCACTCTGAGTGACAATTTCGTTGCAGCCTGAGACATATGCCTATTTCCTACACTTCAAAACATGAAAAAAGATGCTCAATTACTTTCATCCACTGCAATATACATTCTGTTCTCTCTTCCTTTTCGTTCTCCCCATGCTTCCCACTTGCACACGGATGTAAGCGTAATGTGTGTTCGGAAGGGCAGATAATCGAATTTTGAGGAGGAGAGTGCAAAAGGAAAAAAAGAGAGACACCTAGAAGACACACACAGACGGAGAGAAAGAAAATTTAACAGAAGGTATAGTGTTATATGCATTCATATTTTTTCTTGCTCCATTGTGGGCCATATGTTTGTTTGCACTCTTTCGATTGAGGTCCTTTTAAAATCTCATTACGGCCTTGTTGGCCTGTATTTTGTCTGAACAGAGAGAGTGCATTGTGAAACCACCTTCACTTATGCTCCCAGTTTGAAATTCAAAACTCAAAGCACTGTTGGTGAAAAGATTAAAGATGAAAAAATGAGGGATGAAGAAAAAAAAGCTTAAGTGGGAGACAAGGTTTTATGTGGGTGAGAGAGTGCTGAGGATGGGTGTATTTATTACATGAGAAAACAGTGCCAGAGAATAAAAGAGAGATTTGACTAGCTGAGAGAGGAACAGGTCAGAAAGAGAGAGACTGAGAGATTTTCTTTTAATTAGACGAGTCCATGGTAGTCGAGAAGAAGATTAGCTGGATTTGATTCTGTGTGTCTCTGTCATTATATCCTCCATTATTCTCTCTGCAGTCACACACAGAGTGCCACAGTCACACACAAGTGTTTCACTACAGCACAAGTGTCATGAAAACCCAACCTGTCCTCAGCGATACTAACAACTAGCAACAACTAAACCGCTTAGAACCAATAAAATACAAACTAAATATAAATTATTCAAAAAGTTGTTTATCATCATGAAGGATTTGCATAATTCATGAAAGTTTATGGGAGATTATGAAGTGTTCTATTACAGGGCTGCCAAATTGATTAATCGTATCCAAAACAAAAGTTTACATAATATGTGTGTTTGCACACATACATGTATATATTTAAGATATATATATATATAGTACACACATATCACGTAAACCAAACTTTTATTTTGGATGCATTTAATCACAATTAATCGATTTTACGGTTCTAGTTCAATATTATCAATTTTGCCAATTATATATGAGCTAAAATTATTAGTTAAGGCCACAGTTATAGAGATCACAAAAAAAAGAGATGTGGCTTCAATGGCTCATTGGAAAAATATGCTTCAAAGAACTCCAAAATCGTACCTACATACAATTAACAGCTGAGAAGAACACCACAGGTAGGGCTGGCATAAGCTCAACAATCGGAAGAGATGAAAATTAATGTGAATGAAAAGCGTGTGGCATCAAATTATGCTCCTGTTGCAGCATATTTCTTGTTACTTGTTTATATATCAAATCACACCCAATTTTGTGAATGCAGTGACCAATCAGAGGCATTCAGATGAGTCATCGCTGGCATCCTATCCCAATGAGTGCCAATTTATGTGTCAATATATGTGCATTGCTCAATAGGCATATGCATTATTTAGGGTGAGCTCTAAAATTCTTAGAAAATTCACAGTGCAATCACAAGTCTGATAGCAAGTAGAAGTATGTGAAGTATGTGCGTGAATACCTGCACTGAAATAAAAGTATTTCAGTTTCTCTAGTCAGATTAAAGAAGATTTGACACCTGCCAATTCACATATTTTGCCTAGCTGCCAACACATGCAGTATCTCTGCTGTATCTCTTATTAAAGTCATCTCTCTATGCTTGAATATAATGCAGTCTGCGCTTAGAATGTTTTGATGATAGTCATTTGATTGACACGCGGGCTGCGCTGAAGTGAAGACACGGCTGTGCAACAGTGGCGAGTCTCCTCATTTCAAATCACATTAAGTCACTATGCTACAAGGACAATGCTAAAGGTGAATGGAGCTATTTGTTTTTTAATAGCTTTTGAAATTATCTTGGAGGTACAGCTGCATCATTCGGCATCTTTTAGAAGCACTGCTGATATTAAGGTACTTTTTACAGCATTAGAAATAGCTGATCCAAAGAACGAACAAACCTTCAAAGTTGGAGATCAAAGTCCAGACACATCTAAAACATGCTAATTCTGTCTCCAGAGAGTAAAGGAGAGATGCTTGCTGAAAATGAGACCCTTCCAAGATGAGTCTTAAAAAACTTTGCAATTGGCAGAATATCCAAATGAACCTGAGTGGGGACAAAAGCTTTTCAAGACAATAGTATGATTTTCATTGCAAGTAATATGAAAAAAGATATATATAAAATTTATATTTATATTTATATATATAAAATATATATATTTATATATATGTACACACACACACACATACACAGCAGTATATTTTGAAAATATTTACGTATTTACGATAACTGAGGAAAAACATAAGTATAACATCGGAATATTTTACAGTAGTTAAAAAAAAAAAGTTTACTACATCAATATCTTTACAAAATTATTATTATTTTTTTTAATCATAATTATTTTTTTTATAAAGAAATACATTTAAAACACTTCCTCTTTCTATATACCTATGTCATTTATCCCTCAAATATAATGATTTTTTGCATATGTTATTTGCATAAATATATTTGGTCAAGACATGCAGGCAGCAATCAAATATGTGTACCTAAATGCTGCTTGTTCACTTTTGAGAAATTTGTATAGCAGAAATCAATCAGAGACCCCAGCCCAACCCTTCCACAAAATAATAATAATATTAATAATAATAATAAATGGCAGGCTGGATTTAATGTTCCATCAAACAGCCCTGCTTCCACTTTTATTTATAGCAAAGCCTTGTTTTTTTCAGCAGACAGAGGATAAAAATATATTCTTCCAAATGTCTTGGTTTTTGGCTACCTACAGATCCTTAGGGCGTTTGTAATTGTTGTGTCTTAGAACAGAGATATTTTTTAAAACATTCATAAACATGGCCCTGTCACTGGTGACATTCCCTATTTTTCCACCTTGTTATCTATGGGTTTGGAGGAGGGGGAGTGGGGGCGGTGGCTCACGTGCTGCACAGTCTAGCAACAGACAGCTAAAAATAGATCAGCCTCGCTCTGATCCCGAAACCAGAGATCCGATGAATGAGCATGTTTCTAATATCCACCTCAATGAAAAATTCATGAGATTAAACTGTCGAGAACATTGCAGTTTTTATTTTAATGTGAGAAACATTGTTTTGTTGAAACCAAAAATCCTGGCTTCCACACTAAATGAATTTTATATTGACAGGCTTTAATGGTGCTTTTATAGTCCATCATGAAATAGTAAGAGCTGCAGATAGTGGAAACAGAAGCTGTGTGTAATGTATCTGCATCCAGGGTAGTCTCATTAAATAATCAAGGGTCTGTGATTTTAGCTGATTAGTTTTTCTAATTAAATCGCACACATGGTTTTTGCCCTTTGAAACATTTTCCAGGTCCAAGATTAAATACACTTAATCTTTTACAATGGAAAAATGAGTTACAGCTCATGATATACAGTATCTACCACAGAAGTTAAAAAGCAACACTGTGTATTTTAAGTGTTATTATAAGGAATGCTAGCTGCTAGCTGATCAGTGAGGTACAGTGAACACTGGGGTTTCCAGATATCCAGTTTGACAGAATGAACAATGTTAAGAGTTTAGCAACCTTTGGTGGCTTTACATTTGTTTTTTAAGTTTGGAAAAAAACAATAATAATAAAAATACTGCAGATTTTTTTTATGGTTTTTTTTGTTTTGTTTTACAAGGTTTCTTATACTAGGCTGCATTTATTTGATCAAAAATACAGAAATATATTGAAATAATATTGTCATTTTAAATAACAATTTTCAATTTTATTCTTGTGATGCAATATTTTTGGCTGCATAATTTTTTCTTTTTTTCTTTTTTTTCAGGATTAATTGATGAATAAAACGTTTAAAAGTACATAATTAATTTAAAATATACATTTTCTGTAACAACATATTACCATTCTTTCTTTCTTTCTTTCTTTCTTTCTTTCTTTCTTCTTTCAAAAGAAATTAATACTTATGCACAAGGATGTGTTAAATTGATCAAAGGTAATATTGTTAGTTTTATTGTTAGAAAAGATGGGTTTCATTTTAGTTAATTATAATAACCGTGGCTTAAACTATGAACTAAACTTACTAATTAGCAGACTGCATTTGATAGTTTATATGTTAATTTGACTAGTTTTATTCATTTTACCTGCACTGTAAGCTTTTTTACATACATGTTCGGTTTCTGGCAGGTCTCTCTCGGATGTCAATGCCCATATGGTTAATCTGTCCCAGGACACAGGGAGCTATCTGGAAAATGTTATAAATTAGGAGCCAGTGTGTGGGGATAATTTATTACAAATGACATGAGTTACGGAATCAGATTACTTTTTTCAAGTAATTTGCAAGAAAACATCCAGGTTACTTTGTTTTCCCATTTATTGACTGAAAAGTCTCCTGTCCCATATTAGGAGAAATCGGAAGTACAGGAGTAGCTATTGTGTGCGCTGTGCAAACATGATGTAGTTCTAGACTAAATGTGCACGTGCATTAATTTATCCCACTCGCAAAAGATTTTTTAAAATAAATATAAATTAATATTCATCAAAATGAATTAAAACAGTGAAATGCACACTTAGATATGATGCAAACCTGCAATAATTAAATAGTTAACACGAATGTATCTAATCCCATTTTATTAAATAATGTCTTTGCTGCTGACCTTTTATGATCCAGTTCAACCATACTAATAAGCAAAAATGATGCTGAAGAGTGTTGAACCTTCTGTGTTCTACTGTACAGAAGTGAATTTACTTTTCCTTCAGCCTGAGGTTTATTCATGACACTCTTTGGTGTGAAAGGGCTTTTACATTTGCTATAAATACAACTTCTTATATTAAAAACAATTAAGCCCTGCTCATATTTACAGAAAACACATTACTATTTAAACACATTACTTTCCATAAAAAGTAACAAAGTAACATAATTAGTTACTCTTTTAGGCAGTAACGCAGTATTGTAATGCATTACTTTTAGAAGTAACTTTCACCAACACTGTTAGGACCTAAATAATTTTCAATGAGTGAGACAGGTGGAATTTAGAGCAGACACAATCCCATACACCTGCTGTGAATGTGTGATAAATTAGCTCAGAACAGTCACCTAAATCACTGGTGTACAGCAGGACTTGCAACTTAAAGCAAGACACTACAGACATTCACTGGTCCGTTTTGAGATATTAGACTATTTAGTCTAGTGCAAATAAAAAACTAATTAAAAATTAAAAATATCCATGATCCCATCTGTAAAACTCTAATACTGATGCGATGATAACGATACAAGAATTTTGAACATGGCTTTATCCAGTTCTGTTCTAGAAATGTATGCAAAATATTTAATTAGATAATTAGATAATTTAATTTACATTTTTAAAAATGACACACACTGATCAGACACAGCATTAAAACCACCGACAGCTGAAGTGAATTACATTGATAATCTTGTTACGATGGCACCTGTCCAGGGTTCAGTTCAGTATTTGAATTCAGTTCTTAAATTTCATGTGGGGCAGGTGAAAAGATCTGATTGACTTTGACAAGGGCTTAATAGTGATGACTAGATCAGAGCATCTGCAAGTCTTGTGAGGTGTTCCTGACATGCAGTGGTTAGTACTTAAAGTGGTTCAAGGAGGGACAGCTGGTGAACCAGTGTCAGGGTCATGGGCGCCCAAGGCTCTCTGATGCATGAGGGGAGTGAGGCAAGCCCATCTGGTCTGATAGCACAGAAGAGCTACTGTTGCTCAGATTTCTGAAAACATGCTGGCGATGATAGAAGGGTGTCAGAACACACTGTGCATTGCAGTTTACTCTGTAGCTGGAGTAGGGGCGTCAGACTGGAGGTAAAACCAGTACTGATTACCAGGTCCCCAAAGGAAGAGAGGGCCCTTGAAAAGTCTGGAATATATTAATTTTTTTTTGGGGGGGGGGGGCATTAGGACTGCCTATGCATAGGGCCTGGGATATTGTGAAGCGCCCCTGAGCTGGAGACCATTTAAGACTGGGACATACAAAGCCGACTACAAAGAATCAGTGATGACGAAAGCCAGTGTTGTTTTTGCCTCTTGTCTACTGCTTCTGGACCAAAAAGCTCTGTTTGAACACACCACAGTGAATACAGACTAGTATGTGCTTTCTGTGCCTGCATAAGATGAATTAACTGTCTATATCAGCAGATTTCTGTGTATACGAGATATACACAAAATCTAAATCAAGTAGCGCTTGCTTAACGTTTTGAATATCGGTTATGTTGATAACTGAATTTTAAGTGACTCATGTTGTTATGAAAATATTTGCATACTGGAATGCTCCGGTAGGATGATGTAACATTAGAACAGCCTTCTGTCTTTGCCGTTTTGACTTACTTGCTTGTTTTCATTACTTTTGCTTTAATCATCAAGTACTTACTAGTACAGAGCCTTGAGGTACTCCATACTGCACTTGTGATCTATATGATACCTCTTCATTCACTGCTACGAACTGATGGCGGTCATATAAGTACGATTTAAACCATGCTAATGCGCTTCCATTAATGCCAACAAAGTGTTCAAGTCTATGCAAAAGAATGTTGTGGTCAATTGTGTCAAACGCAGCAATAAGATCCAATAAAACTAATAGAGAGATACATCCAAGATCAGATGATAAGAGCAGGTCATTTGTAACTCTAAGGAGAGCCTGAGCCTGAGCCTGATTTCTCCCAAGGTTTTTTATCCATTCTGTCACCGATGGAGTTTCGGTTCCTTGCCACCGTCGCCTCTGGCTTGCTTAGTTGGGGTCACTTCATCTACAGCGATATTATTGAATTGATTGCAAATTAATGCACAGACACAGAAACTGAACAGAGATGTCTTCACTGAATTCAATGATGAACTGCCTTTAACTGTAATTTTCTTTACAGTAACCTTCCACATAAAATTGGTTTTAACATCCAGACCACAAGGAAAGTCCATGGCTCTGACTATGAATTGTCCATACCTGGTTCCAGGACTGTCTCCCAGTGTTTACATGAACGCTGCTCAGTCATTCAAAATGTTTCTCTTGAGGAGGATGGGGTGGATGACATTATGATTGTTACAGTTCTAGTTTCACATTTTCATAATATTGTTTGTTGGTGAACCTCTAGGAAAGTTCTGACTTCAATAAAGTCTTCCGATCAAAAGCCTTGAGAGCACAGGCTATACTGTATGTATTTTTGGCAGCAGTCCCTTCACATTGTCTCATTGCATGTTTTTGGACTCGTTGCTTGGTCCTCACAAACAAATTACACTGCATCAAATATTTAGAGGACTCCACATGAACATATCTATTTTTATCCAACAAAGCCACCTCCCAGAGCAGACAGCTTAACAGCGGAGTTAGGGCACTTTCTAAAAACAGCATGCACGTTTTCAGGCAATGAGGACTCAGTGAGCAAGAAGAGTTTTAAACAGAGAAGGGCTTCAAAGCCTCTGCGCTCCACCATCTCTCTCCCAAAGCTGTCGCTAGCACGGACACTTCGTATTAGCGTCAGTACCCACAGGACTCAGCGCCAGAAACCCTGACTGACTTCAGTACTGCAGGCGACAAGCTGCTGAGACCCAAAGGAACTGAGCTGTCCTGGCTTTCCCTCGCTACTACCTCTCTTCTTTTTATTCCTTCCCATTAAGTTGAACTTCTAGGCAGCTAACATCATTGTATATGCAGCTAACAATTGTAGCCACAAATTAGACTCAGTACAGTTAATGAGACCTTGAGACAGCATAGAATATCTGAACAAAGTTCTGAGTAGAAAAAGCATGTAATGTATTTACAAAATTACATTGCTACATTACATTTCTTCTTGCTTCTTCATTTCACTATACTTTTAAAGATAAATCTCCAGTCTGTCAATAAAATGTGCAGTGAGTGTTGATATAAGATTAATGTTATATTTTGTTTGAAAATGGAGTACCACTTACACCGAACTCAACCTGAAACCTACTGTTACTGATATTGTTTAAAAAATCACCCACAAGATGAAAATTCATTTGCTGAAGCAAGCATACCATTATAACTTGTTTCTACAAGTCTTTGAGCTCTGTTATCGTGACTTGTTTCACTTGTACCAGACCGCAAGTGAATGTTGTACCAGGTGAGCTACCAAGCAAGTTTACTATGTCAGAAAAGCCATATGTATGGAGCTGGTTATGTGATGCAAACGTTAAAATGTATTTGTTTACAAATCATGCAATATGCCCTGATCATGAAATCATCGCATGCAATGACAAAATATTTATTAAGAGGTACTTTGGTACAGATCAATTTTATAGATTTAAGCAGCTAATTATCATTATATTTTAGGACAAAAGATTTTTAATTTTGTTGTTTTTAAATGGTTAAATATAATTATGTGGGAATAGACACCGACATACTGTATATTACAAAGAAGATTGATTTGTGAACTATACTGCACATGTACTAACACTGTAGAGGTTATAAAGTCCCAGATGTTAATAAATAAATACAATTCTCTTTCATAATTCTTATTGACATCAAATTTAGATCCATATTACTCTGTTACAGACTATTCTTGAGCATCTATCACATTCAGCACCTATTCTCAAAAGAAAAATGGCCATTGGCTGATTGAGAAGTTCAGCTCCATTCATGTTGGGAAACTGGCTCATGTCCTCAGAATGGGCAGGTACTAAACGCTTTGCAAAGTCTTTGTCTATGAGCTGACCAAAGAGGACACGGCACTGTTGCAGACGGGCACTCCATTGGTTTTGATGTGTGAGAGGGAATGTGTGCTGACATTATATGAATGTCCTCTCGTCAGGTACCGAATATGTCAGTCAGGCAATGAAGCCTACAAACAGTAGACAACATGTCAGGTCTTATTCTTAGACTGTGCCTCTGGTGTTCTTTGTCTGTAGCTCACACAGAGTTTCTCTCAATCTCTCAGACACACACACACACACACACACACACACACACACACACACACACATGGTCTGACAGTCTACTCTTCCTCATCCAGCTTTTCTCCTTCGCTATTTCATTTCTTATTCATTTTCTGTACCTGCCACTCATTATTTCTCTTGACCTGTTTTTCACTCTTTTGTTCTGTTCTTTCTCTTTTTCTCTGTTCCCTTAATCTTCCCCCATGAGGTTTATCTTTTTAATTCACCTCAGCAACAGCCTTTCCCATTCTCCTGCTGTTGTTGACTGGATCACAGGACTCTCATGCTTGACTACATATAAGTGAGTATTCATGTGATGTGTCTCAGGCTTTAGGGGTCACGGTTATAAAAAGGGGTTTAATCATAATAACACTGGCTGTGTAATGCACACAATGAATAAGATCAGGTATGGGGGGTAAGTCAGGATCCGTAACAGGTATGAAATGTACAAGAAAAACACATCTGGAAAATATGTATAAGATATTTTCATAAATATGTACATAAAATATGAGCACGAAGCAAGACTTTTAATGAAAGTCCAGTTGAATTAACTTTACTGGATTCCGGTAAAATAAAGGTTTGCATTGATAAAAAAAAAAAAAAAAGTACTGTAGATGTGGAGAAGATTTTTGAGCGGCTTTGCAGAAGAAAGATCCAGGATTCTAGATCCATAACACCAAAATATCTACCACCCATGGAGGATATAATCTAAGCCATGGACAGCTGGTAAACCACAGAAAGAAAACCAGTCAGTGAGTCTATGGATGTACAGTAGTAACTCTGCCAGATGGAGAGGGACAATGCCATAAATAGCTTGAATACAGAGAACTTAGCAAAGTGTGCTGTGCTGAGCATAGAGCAATAAGAGTTTAAAATGACATTAAATTAAATTACATTTAATTAATATTAGATATTTGTATTAAAATAATTTTAATTTATTACATTTTCATGTATAAACCCCAGCTAAATGAGGATAATATTTAATGTGATATTATGAACACAAGCAAATGAAGTAATTGTTTCTGAAATTAACCCTCATGTTGTCATTTAGTCATTTTGACCTGGAGAGAATGTTCTTTTTCAAACAAAATGCTAGTCAATGTTATTGCATCTGATTAAAACATAATGACTTTGCTTGCACATGGTATAACATCTTCTCACAAAATTTTGATAATTTATGTACTTTTTTAGATTTTATTATTATTATTACTATCATTATTATTATATTATTATTATATTATTATATTATTATATTAATAGAAGTGAAAGCCAAGGGTCCCCAAATATGATGCAGTGGACGTCCTTCCATTTCTATCTATCTATCTATCTATCTATCTATCTATCTATCTATCTATCTATCTATCTATTCATATACAGTATATTTGTCTATATAATGTTTATATATATATATATATATATATATATATATATGTGTGTGTGTGTGTGTGTGTGTGTGTGTGTGTGTGTGTGTGTATATATATATATATATATATATATATATATATATATATATATATACATTAAGCCTGGTATTATATTATTTATATTATTAAGCCTGGTATTATATTATTTATATTATGTATAAACAGTTGTGTGAGAAAAATAATTGCTTCTGAAATTAAATAATTTCCTTTATACTGTAACTTTACTAGAGCAAAAAAAAAACTAAAACAATTGCACTTATTTACTAATATTTGAGCAGCATGTTTTAAGAATGCTGTGTCATATGTGAGCACAACAGTCCAACATTTTTACATACGAAAAAGTAGCTTAGTGGAATGGAAAACCGCATTCTTGGAGTGTCAGTGAATGTGCTATATTTTTTCAGACACCACAGCGATTCTAATAAAATTGGTTCATTAATGAACCCACTTTATCACATACTTAACTTCTGCTTATTCTATGTAAGAATTGCACACTCCTAATGACCTTAATACTGTCCTCCACAGTGGGGTGTGGTGGTGCAGATGGGCTTGGAAAAAGTATAGCTGCAAAAAGTGAAGCATATGCCACATACAGCAAGGTTTAGCTGGCCCATATGTCATTAACACACATGCACACACACACACCTCAGCATTAAGCCTGGTATCCCCCTCTGGCCATCTTATCCTTGGATAGAGCAGCATATAGAACATTTGGGTTACCTGGGCCTCCATCAAAGACTGCATTAAACAGTCCCCCAAGCACAATTAGTAGCTTCTAATTTACATTTTGCCAGTTAAGGCATATACTGTTTTCAACACACATCAAATTTGTAAAATTATCTAGAGAAAAGATATATTTCAGTCATATCAATATGCCCAATGTGAAAATAGTAAAAATTACTTGTTTTTTTATATATATATGGTAGTGCAGGTCAAACCCACATCTGCAGGATCAGGATGTCTGTTCACATGTAGTGCAGGGCACAGTTGTGTGGATTACTTGTCAAAATTTACATGATGAAGCCAAGGAGTTGTGACAAGGTTACAGCTGTTGAGTTTCTGCGATTAACGGACTGCCACCGAGAGAAGAGCACCAACGGCATGTGTTAACGCAAAATCTATTAACTGATATAATGACTTTCACAGCTTGAATTTCCATTGCCTTGCACCTTTAAATCAGACATTTTAGAGACTAACAGAGCAGAGTTCTCTTTATGCTGCACACCTGTTCCCCATTACAGTTTCTATTACTCTCGTATTGCCTTCTCGCTATGGTCTTCTTGCTCACTTTGAGAAATTTGGCCAAGTGGCTGTTTTGTTGAAAAAGCTCACAGTGAGATGTTGTGTAGAACCATCATTTCACAGTCAGATGCTAATCTTCTGAGAGTTCCTTGGTGATGCCTTTGAAAAAATATCGAAGCCACAAATGGCTCTTGCTCTAGTAGTAGCACATTACAGTACTAATTAACTTGTAGTCAGAAGAGAGAACTCACTAAAAAATGGGAGAAAAATGGTTGAGTCTTAATATTGCATAAACCCTTCTCAGTAGTATGATGGCACTGTGGTGACTGTGTGTGTGAGTTTAGAATGACTGTCAAGACCAGATGCCCTCAGTGTGGTATCCAATAAACTCTAATAAAATTAGAGGGTTTTAAAAGCCTGAATGTGTGACACATTAGCTCTATGGTGTTTTTGCTAAAAATATGCTAATATTAAACACACTCCGAGAAAAAAAAAAATCATAGAAAAAAAAATAAACGTGTACATAACAGAATACCAGACTAAGGAAAGAATTAA
Organism: Carassius auratus; assembly: GCF_003368295.1. NCBI lineage: Eukaryota > Metazoa > Chordata > Actinopteri > Cypriniformes > Cyprinidae > Carassius > Carassius auratus. The sequence goes on from NC_039243.1 coordinate 30,708,519, forward strand.
TGGATCTTGTAGCTGGAGCAGGACTTAACACTCAAACAAAAGCACGCCTGCTCAGAGAGGGCTCTTGAGAGATGTTTATTGAGCATGTGGGCTGCTTCTACAAAATTCCTTGTCAAGCCCACCACGGAAGGAGAGCCTGGGTCCACTGCAGATCCAGAGCTATTGCCCACCATGGATCCTGAGCCAGAACCTATGCCCACAAAGGAGCCAGAGCCACCACCATGTCCATTCAAGAGGAAATGTCTGCTGCCCAGTCTGCCCAGGCCAGATCCAACAGCCGTCCCTGTGGGAGTTTTGGTGGAGCTGGATCATTATGAGTCCTCTAGCATCGGAGGTCAGTCTACCTCAATCTGGAATGATCGATGTCCTAATAGATTCCTGTTCCCAAGCCATTCCTTCTCCACTGGTTCCAAGACTTTGTCTTCTTGTTCATTTCCATCCATCCGTTTTCAATCTTTGTCTCCTACAGCTCCTAGTATTCTTCATCACTGCTGACTGTGTATAAAAAAATAAACTGCTTACACTTTAGATTATGTCAGCAGATTGATAATGTATGAAACGTAGAATACCTGTCAATTTTTTAAAGATCACAGATTATAAAATCAAGATATACCACAGGTGAAACTCATCCAGGAACAGAAGGAAGTCATTCATCCATACAATTTCATGTCTTAAGGGAAAGGCACTGAAAGCTAACAGCTCTTCCTCCTCATGTTTTACATCTCATATGTGTGTGCATGTGTGCATGTTTCACAGATAACAGGTCTGATCATCTTTAGAAAGGCATCAAAATGGAGCTCCAAATGTCAAATAAAAAGTGAAATAGGTCAGGCAAGTTTGGAAGGATTAATTTGCAAAGAAATTGAAAAGAAACTACAAATGAAAAATGGTGGTCATGCATGGATTATGGCATTACATTTAGATTTATCTGTGTAGCTAAAATATGCTGTTTCCCCAAACACAAACAATTTATTATAATAATACTTATGATTAAAATATCAAGAGCAATAATGTTGGCTTTCGATGTAGACAAAATTTTAGTTCAGCAAAGTTTCAGAAACTTTTTACACACAATTGTTCAGCATTGCAAATAGTCCAGATTGAGCAGATGAGCTGGTTTTGTCCACCGTGAACCAATTAACCTTTCATACAGTAGCACTTTTTCCTCTCTCCCAGATGCTAAAAATATATGCTTGCACATGTTAATAAAAATATGACTGGACTTCACTCTAAATAATGCATTGAGTGGTTTAAGAGATTTACTAAGATACGTGCTGCTCTCTGACAGCCAAAGCAGCAGTTCAACACACATATCAACACACATCTCTCGGGAGAGACTAATCCTCATACAAACCCAGTGCGGCCATATTTTGAGAACCAACACCTGCTGAACACAATAAATATGACTGACTACTCCAGAGCAGATTTTGTTCATATCAGTCTGAAACACTGCCTGAAGGTGTTATCATGGACACATGTAGTGATTTCTCACCTGTCAGTGAATGTGTTTTTGAAACAGTGGTCAGTGAACAGACCTAACATTTCAGAACAACATATTTGAGTTCTGACACACTAAATAACAGCAAGTAATTTCTGCGCCACTAGTAGCACCAAATGTACAGTAATTACAAAAAAAAAAAAATAATGATTTCCAATGTTCACAAACAGGTTTCCCAAACCAGCATGCTATAAGGAAACCTAACTTTAGTAACTTTTAGTAACATTGCAAACATCACTGTGATGCTGTATTCAGCTTTTTTGAAGGATTCTATTGTTTCCCTAGATTCAAAGTCCCTCAGAGCTGATTTCATTCATTTCCATTCAAGAAAAGTGAATGATGATCTGCTATCAGGTTCAAAAACAACAGTTCATTCTGTCTCGGCACATTTTCTGAGGCCATACAAAATGTGAGTAATTTATGGGCAATATTTCTTTTTTGGGTGAACAAACCCTTTAATAACAAAACTTTAAAAGCATACCAACAATTGTACTGTAGATATGTACGTATTTATAAACCCATAATTACAGTCTTTACAGTAACAATCTTACAATAACATGGTCCATTTAAAATATAATTCTGTACTATAAAAGATGGTTTTCCTGCGATGTTGGTCCAGCTCCGAAAAGCTATACCTCAGAGTGCAAAATATCATCTTCTACTGTACTGAACATGTTTTTCACACACATGCACGCTCTCACATCCTACCTCAATTGCACAAAACACATATGCAGTACAATGATTTCCACATAAACGCACCTCATTTTAAGGTAACCCACATAAACTGCTGCGTCTTATCTCAAAACACATAATCACAGCCACCACATATAGACTATCTTCATCTGTTTAATAACAGTTATAATTATGTATTATCTGCACCCAGTTACAGCTGCCTAACCTAGTGAGCGTCTGTTATCAGAAGAGTGCAGTTTGCTAAATAGCATGATGTGAATTCTTGATATCTGGATGTTTATTAAGCTAGCTTGTGTGTTTGTGGGTTGCAGTTTTGTATCATCCTAATATGTGTGTTCATATGCATGTATGGAGGAGGGGTAGCTCCAGTATTATCTGATGGCATACTGCATCCACGTGTGTGTATATGAATGCATGTGAGTGTTCTACTTTCCTAATCTCAATAATGAGGACTGGGATAATATTAAGCCGGTTTATGAGAGCAAATATAAATAATGTGTATGCATTTATAGCATATCCATTCTTTGGAGACAGATAAAAGTTCCATCTGGCTAAAGCTTTTAAAAAGTCATGAAGCATTCATTTTTATTTATTTTATTTTTTATTTTTATTTTTATTTTTTTAGATAGGGTTTGGGATAATGAAAATTTTTTCCAATGAAAATATAATTAGATGAATCAGTAAACAATAAAAGCCAATGTAGAGCATCCAGGCTTTTAGATAGTTAAAATATTAGATAGTTCAAATAATAAAAAGCAATTAAAATTACTATTGACTATTCAATTTGTCTGAAAGAAGAAAGTCATATACTGTACACCTTGTAATTTTCATTCACCACTAATTTAGTTTTCCCAGCTATGACAACTTCTGCTTCAGAGACACCTTAAACACTACGGGTCTATGGCAAGTGCAAACTTAAATGGATAGTTCAGCCAAAATGGGAAATTCTGACATATTTTACTTTCCCTATAAGTTGGTCCAAACCTGTATGAGTTTCTTTCTTCTGCTGAACCAAAAGGAGATAATTAGAAGAATGTGGGCAACCAAAGAGTTTCTGGTCCCCATTGACTTCCATAGTATTTTTTTATTTTTTTATTTCCCTCATATGAAGTTTCCTTACAAAGTAGGTCTGTCTATATATGTGTCATATGTCATATATAAAGTATGTTGGAATCAAGAGATAACTTACATCTCTATAAGTGCAAGTTATTGCAGAGCCTATTGCAGAGACACTGCAACTATTCCTTGCTAAACTAGTCTAGTTTGCTCATGAGATCAGGAGATCAGGTGTTGTTCATGAAAGGGCTTTTAAGATGAAGAGCAGCTCTTATGGAGTGTCTCTTCACTGTCCAAACAGTAGCAATATTGAAGAAATGTTCGAATTCAGCTACAAGGGCAGAAATTAGCAGTCTTGGTTGAGAGATGGGCAGTATTAATATGTGTATTGATCCTGATTGGATAGGAAATTACATTAGGTAGGTTTGTGACACAGAGCATGAGGGTAGCTAAAAATAGAGGGCAGCTGGAAAGCCACAAAATGATTAGAAAGGATAATGTAGGCTAAAAAGGAGGTGTGTGCATGTGTGTCCATGTGCATTCACAGATGTCAGTGAATGTGAAGGATTTAGTTACCAACAAAGCTTAGATACTCACTTATTTTACGCTCCAGCAGAACATGTTGGTACTAGAAAATTGTCAATGGTAAATGTTTCATCTCATGGGGGTGTACTTGTCCATTTAATTTTAATGACTGAGTATTACTGGAATCCTCTAAAGAACTGGATTCATTCATCAAATGATGCAGTCCTTTGAAGCTGTTACAGTGTCTAGTGGTGGTGCCCTGGACTGGCCACTGGATGACACTCTCCTCTTCCACTGTTTCATGGTATGAACTCCGTTTCCCATAGTTCTTTGCCTGATCTATCGTTACCAATTATCATCAGCTGTTGGCCATTTACCCATTAACTCATCACTATATATATACCATACTCATTTTGTTTTTTGTTGCTGTACTATGGAGCCTGTTATGTTTTGTTTTTGCTGTTTCCTTGGCACTTGCTTTGTGGGTTACCTTGTGTTTTTGCCCTTGCCTTGCCTTTCTTTTTATCTTTGTGTGACAAGGAATAAAGATGCCCTCAGATCAACTAATTTGTCTCTGAGATTCTGTGACAGAAGTTTACTGCAGGCCTAGCAGAATGAGTTGGAAATATTTCATTTTTAGCAAGGGTTAGAGTTGAACTGGTCTGCATAGTGAAATGCTTCTTCTTTTTTATGGTTCTAGTGAATTCAATAGGTTGTGTGGTTTATGCCACATTTCCAGAGTGGGGAGATATACAGCAGTAACCAGTAAATCATGATTTCTGTGAGCCCACAGATAATTGTGTGATTTCAAAGACAAACACACTGTTGTCTAGCTAAACAAACATGATTGCATATGTTGTTTTCAAACACTTGTCAGAACATAAGCAACGCAATGAGTTGCATTCTCAGCTTTGCCAAAAGAGACACTTTAGCAGCAATTAGCTTGAACTACTTTTCTTCTAGAGTCAGTTTTTCCTCTTTCAGTAAGTTAACTGTCAACATGCTTATACTAAAACAATACTGTTTAACAGCACAGTCTCATGAGGTTCATTACCAATATAACACAAATACATGTTTTAAAGGGGTAGTTCACCCAGAAATGCCAAAAGGTTTTGAACAACAAAGAGTGACAGAATATCTGGGAGAATTATCCCTTTAAGGATGTCTGTGTTTTTTAAGAAATTAATAGTACTTTTACTGAGCAAGAATACATTTATATTGATCAAACGTGACAGTGATTATATTTATAATGTTGTAAAATTTTAAATTTCAACTATGTGCTGTTCTATAGACTTTTCTGTTCATCACAAAAGTGAAAAGAAAAAAATCTGCACAACTGTTTTCAAATATTGATCATAATAATAACAAATGTTTATTGAGCACCATATCAGCACATCAGATGCATCATATGACACTTAAGACTGGATATTTTATACACTGTAGAAAAAAAATCAGACCTTTTCAACTCTATACATTGCTTGAGACTTACTCATGTCTGTGGCTTTTAAAAATAAATAAATAAATAACATTGGTCATTACAGGAATAAATAGATTTTTAAAAGTTATCAAAATAGAAAAGGGTTATTTTAAACTGTAATAATATTTAACAATATAACTCCTTTTACTGTATTTTCAGTCAAATAAATGCAGCCTTGATGATCGTAAAAGTCTTTTCAACAGCAGTGTATGTTTTTGACTTTAAAACAGAGAGAAAGATTTGGATGACTAGAAAAATGTATTGGAGCAATAATTATAAGATTGTGTTCAGCCAAAGTCTGTGATGAACGTAAAGAACCCAGTGAAGCAGAACAGGTCAAGTGAGAAAAAAAAAAAGTCTGTTCAGTGGGAGCAACACAACTATGCCAGCCGGACTTAAAGAAGCGTGTGTGAGAAAGATTTGACACAAGTCACAGGCTTGCCTACATCTAAATCATTGGTAATGCAGCATAATGGCAGATTGTCTAATGTAGATGATCAAATCTCAGTGCACTACAAATTGTCTGGGGACCCTGTAACCACCCCATGTTTTCTTCATATGCAAATAAATATGCAAAAGCACAAAGCTGGAACTACAATGCTTTGCCTCATGCATGCTCGGTGTCAGTTTTTATGTCACAAGTGGAGAATATTAAAACATTATGTTGAACATATGATGTTTTAAAACCAGCCTCTTTTTATCAAGGGCAAAGTCTGCTGAGTTTGAGTGAAAAGCAGATATCAGAGGTCCTGCTGTCCTCTTGCATCAGAGCTCTGCTTTCATCTGCCATAAAGCTCGGGGCAATCTGCTGACTTGCAGTCTCCATCCTCAAAGTCAGTGGGTGATTCTGGTTGGGTGAAACCGGTTTCAGAGAAAAGTTGTGCTTATGAGATTAAAAAAGAAAAAAAAAATCAGTGAAGTCCAGATCTTTGTCTCTTTTTGATTCCGATTTCTTTATTTGATGTACAGAGACTGACAATAAATCACGCTAAGCAAAAAGGGTAGATTCTTTTTAAAACAGCAGGAGGGAAAGCCCTACCTGCTTAGTTGTTATGTACAGAGAGTTAGCTCTCTCCGAAATCTACCCTGAACACCTGCAGCTAGAAAATGCTGCAGATTTGCCTCTGGAATACAGTCAAGGGCAGGTCAAAACTGAAATCTGTTGCACTGCCCTGTGATACAGTAATGTACGTGTGTCATCCCATCTAGGATATCAGATTGACCCTGATGACCTCAAAGCTTGCGATTTAAAGATTGGAGACTAATAGAAATAAAAACATACAGGACAGACATTACCCATTTCATAATTCCACCACATTTTCCCCCACATTATCATGTTGCTTGAGCTGTAATATTTCCCTATTAGCTCATTTTATCTCTGTCATCAGTAAATGATTAACAAGACACTTTCATCGCAGCAGGGATTAATATCTGCCTCACACTGGGACTTCCTAATTCTAATCTATATGCCACCTGCAGAGTGTTTCCAGCCACTGTGATTTGATTTCAAGGGTGATAGATGGCCAGCTGTCCTCATGTGGTTATTCATGATGGCCAAACACCTTTTTTTTCTGGAGTGTTTGGGGTTCATTCTGTTAAAGAGTGCAGCTGATTCAATAATTCATTTCTCCCATGTTGCTGCTCACGCATCTGTTTGGTATAATAGGTTTTCTTAGAATCCCTCTAAAATGCAACATCTAGTTCTAGGTCAGTGCTGAAATATTTATGAATATGCAAATATTAGCTTGGTAGGGTGCAAATGCAGCCCGGTTTGAAGTTGAGTGGCCATCTCTCCTGAGATCTCCTGTGTTGCATATTCATATGCGTCTATCAGACTGGTCCTGCATATCCCGGCAGAGTGATAGTGTTTGCAAAAAATATTGCTGATGAAAAAGTGTGTGCATGTGGTAAGCAAGCAGATGATGTCACTTTGACTGCTTTTACACCTGGTATTAACATTCATCAGATGAGCAGATCACAAGTGGAAATAAAATAAAAAATAATCTGATGTCCATTTTACGCTTGTCCTTCCAGTTTAATAGATTTTTTTTATTATTATTATTACTTTGCCAAAATTATAATATTAATTCTTCTTTTGTTGTTCATCCAAAATTTGGCATGCTTTTGATACAAATAATTGTATTATATGTGCTTATGACATCTCAATTGACACTTTTTTATTGAATGTTGCAGTGTTTATTATAAATGGTTTATCCAAGCACATCATTATTTTATAAAAACAAGTGTCCCTTTATCAAAAGCATTAATTGGTCTGCCCCCTTGCAACCACATCTCTTCTCTGATTATGTGTATAACAACATGAAGACTGTGCAGTAAGGTCATGCAGTAGCCAGACTAGTATCAATCCTTTCCCTCCAGAAACCATTTCAGCTCACATGAAGCGATCACAGCAAATATAACATAATATAATATAATATAATATAATATAATATAATATAATATAATATAATATAATATAAGAAAGTCTATAGTGAATCTGTGTTTGACATGCAAAATTTTACATATCAGTTTTGGTCTGTGTTTGACCACCGTAAACTGGCTCTCATACTTTTACTTTCTCTCCCACTCTTGATCTCTACAGATGCTATCCATCTTCACCACTGAGATTGATGAAACCAAACCGAGTTCAGATAGCCATTCACTTGGCTGATGGTGTGTGGGTGAATTGCCGACCTTTGAAAGGATGGAGAACCACAGAAGAAGGAAGAATGCAGGACAAAAAGAGAAACAAGAAATAAAAAATCATATGAAACTGCACCACGCGTATTGGCAATCACCGGCTCAATCTGTCATGCAGAGAGAACAGTGACTATATATTTTTTTACAGGCTCAAGCCAAAACGTGGGCACAATATGTCATGCATGCACACAACACATTCAGGCACGCTCCACAAGGTATTGTAGTACATTTACTGTACAATTTACTCCATATGTAGCTGCATTGAAATGCAAATCAGCTGATTAGTTAAATGCCAGTAAAACCATTTACTTTTTATTTACAATTTACAGATTGCATAGAAAACAATCCCTTTAGCCTGTTTCATACTGCTTTCAAAATTAATGTAAGTGCTGCATATTAAATTATTTTATTATTTAAATATTAATAGCTCACAGCATTCACACATTCACTGAAGGCATTGCGGTTTGAACTTATTTTTTTACAGTGGTAAACCTACTTATCAACACAGCCTTTTCATTACAGGCTTTTATGCAGTAATATAAAATAATGGCATTTGAAAAAAATACATATTTTCAGTAAATCTGATTGAATCCATATAACTGAAGTCATTTATAGCTTCACAATGGGGTTTCACTCATCTTGATTCATGCACACGTATATGACCTACCTCATAGCAATTGGATTTCAGAATGAACAAGTTTGCAATAATTCTCAGTGGCCCACACCCCATAACCAATTTATAATTTCTGGACTTTATTAAAATAAATATTCCATCTACTACAAATAAATGCATTTATTCATTTATTTATTGCAGATCTGCTGTGTAAAATCACAACACTTGCTGTTAAACAGGGTTAGCATATGTCATGTGAAACAGGCCTTATTTATTATAGCAGCTGAAAAGCAGAATATAAACATTTCTGAAGGCCACCCTCTCGGTATGTGAACTGAAATTGTCAGACAATAAATCTGCATCGCATCTAAACTAATCTGCCAGTATATTACTCACCTGTCAAGATCTCAGGTTATTTGTGTCTCTTTGTAAAATTTTTATCACAAATCAACTTGGCTGCCACTAAGAAGCAGCAACCAATCTGGATGGTACATACCTTGTCATGTGACTTGATTCATATCTCATTTAATTCAGCTCTGACTCTACTTTCAGTCAATATTAAGACACAACAGATGAATTCCTCAGTAAACAGAGGTTCAAATAAATTTTTTACAAACGTTATCTGTTTGCTAATAGTTTGAAAAACATTTAAGCTATGTTGCATCCCTTGTAGCCCTCGCCCCTTCTCATATTGTTCTATGCATAATATAAATAGGAATTTAATATATAGAACCAGTCAAACTTTTGAATAATTAAGCTCTTTAATGCTTTTGAAAGATGTCTCTTAGTTAATGCATTAACTAACATTAACAATGAGCAATACATCTGTTACCATTTGTATTAATGTTTGTTAACATTAGTTAATAAAATAGGCCTACATCTGTTCATGGTTATTTGTGTTAGCTCAGGTACGAATGTTAACAGATACAACTTTTAATTTTAATTATACAATAATGTTTAATAAATGTTGACATTTAAATGTTGATCAATGCTTTGAAAAGTTAAGTTGAACCTGTGTGCTGTATTTTTGGTGGGCAATTTGACATGCAGTTTCATACTACACTTGCCTATCCTGCACTCGCTCTAATGACCTCTAATTTCGTGATTGTCCAGACTCGCTGATGACAACAAATAATGTTTTAAAAACTATTTTCGTGTAATGACTAAAAAAATATATAAAGCTTTACAGGTATTCAATTAGTGTTGACACTACAAATACATACAGGCACTGTATAAGCAACACTAAGTATTAAATGAAGTGTTTCCACACGGTTGCTATGAAAACATCTGTGTATTTGACAGATATTGTATCCTATTCACTTGACCGGTGATAAAGTATGCAAACACAGCATGAGCGTTACTATAGTAAACAGCCAAAGTAAACTCATCTATTAATTATTTTTATTGCTCAAGGGATTGGCTCGAACCTGGATGCAAAACTAAAGCTGATGATGCACGGGGCAACTTTTTGAGCAACTATTTTATTTTCTTTTTTTGAGCAATGTTGCTTGGGCACTTTCCCATTGACAATAGAAAACACATGTCTATCTGGATACTTAAAACTGGTCGTGTGCCCTGTGTGTGCATCTGGTTGCCCATTGGCGTCAAAGTTGCTCAAAAAGTTACCCAGTGCATCATATTATTAATTAAATATTATTAATTATTAAATACTATCACATTGCTGGATAAGTGATGGACCAAACTGTGTGAAATACACATAACTACACAATCCTGCCCTCCAGGTTTTTTTTTTTTTTTTTTTGCTAGTTTGCCAGTTTGGCATCTATTCACAGAGGGTTATGGTTTTCTCCCCAAGCTGCCAGTGGGTTTTCATGCCAAGTTGAATGCAGTGAAAGATTTACTAGAGTTGGATCCAGTCCCAATTTTGTGGATGTTGGACTCATTCACCCTGTTCCAACACTGCCAACACCTATAGAACCTGAGTTTTTAAAGTTACAGCCAATGTCAGAGGAGGTCAATTTAGCTATTCTGCCCTAATGCTTCAGTAACATTCCTGTTGTGTTGTGTCACTCATGAATCCTTGGTTTTAAAAAGAATCTAGTTTATCATATGTAAACTGCCGGCCAAAAGATTGGAAGAATTCAGAATATTCAATGTTTTTAAAGTAATTTATGTAAATTACAGTAAAAAAAAAAAAGATAATATTTAAAATAATATTTTAAAATATAGTTTTTTACTATGTTTTTTACAAATTATCTTTTGATCAAATAAATGCTATTGTTAAAGGCTAAATGCCAATGTTATTGAGCATAAGACATTTCTTTTAAAATTATTTTAAAAATCTAATTATTCTTAACTTTTATCCCATTGTGTAAATTTTTGGGAGGTATGAAGTCAAACCACATGATACAGATAATTCAGATTCTTACTCAGGGGTTGAAAAAAATATATAATGTGCATGCATTCCTTAGTGGCAAAGTATGGTTGTGCAAAATCCATAAACACACTGAGGTTGGTTGCTTATAGATAATAGAACTGGGTCACATAACTCTTGCACAAATTCTTTGCAGTGTAGGGACAGTCTTAATCTGTGTCTAGGAAACCAGACCTTACAGGCTCATCAGCAAATCACTTCAAATTAAATGGACCATTTCTGAATCAGCTCTGATCATCATATTACATCAAACTAAACCCTGATTAGGCTGCATCCAGCTCTAAAATAGCCCCATATCTTGAGTACAAGAAATAGCAAATCAACACAGATTCATTGATCTTAAAATTGCTGTTTGCAGAAAATGCCAAACACTAAATTACAGCCTCCACGAAATTGACCAACCCTCATGTTCCGACCATAATCACACTTGGATGGGGCCAGAGTAAATCACCCCTCCTTGCTCATAACTCGATCAATTTTATACATATGAATCTCTTGGTCACTTGCAGAGGGCGATAACTGCAAAAGAGACTCCGATTAGTGCATAATTCTGTTAGAGGGCATTGTAAATCCTGGCATTTTTATGCCGCTCACTCGCTCTCTCACAAACTCGTTCAGTCGTTTGGGTTGGATTACCACAGTGTGTCATGTTTCTGAGATAGAGAGAGAGAGAGAGAGAGAGAAAGCGAGGAGACGTAGCAGTTGTAGGTATTTAGCTAGAACTATTTCAGTCAGGGCCACTCTCTTTGATTAAGAGTAATGTAGAGATCCTGAACAGTATTTTGGCGGTAGGCTTTTCTCTGAAGGGTTCAGATTCTGAGCTGTCCACAAACAAACCTCGCTGTGTTTTGAAACCCCCAAAGTCTAATGCAATTAGCAGAATTGTTAAAAATGCAACAGATAAAATTCCATGCAAAAGTGATACAGATCTGTGAATAAGACTGGACAAGATTTACATTTACATGAATTCATTCTTCAAAGATTAAGCAACGGTTAGCTAATAGATGATTTCCGTGGGCAAGCTAAGTGAGATCATGCCTGCATAAGGAGGAGCTGGGGATGGAGGAGGCATGTCTGTGCGACAGACTAAAGGCAAGTATGAGTATGGATGAACTTGTATACCTTATTTAATTCTAGTGGGAGGAGTTACAATCAGCTGCGAGTCATCTGATGCTTGCTGTCGCGCCGTGGTCTGACTGAAATACGCTTGAGCTCCATTAGTCACTCAAATGACATTGTATAAGCTTCAGTCTAATACTGTACTTACATAGAAGCATTGGTAATACTGCATGTATCTTGTCCCAATTTCTGTGTTATTTAAAAGGTGATGCATAATAACAGCTGGCATAATATTTATTCATTTTCACACTGTAAAAGAAAAAAAAAAACATAATCAGTATTTGTTTTGTTGTTTTCCAGTAAAAAGATCTGCCTATCCTAAAAAGAAACGTATTAATCTGTCATTCTTGGCAATTTTTTATTATCATTATTTTCACGATAATAACAATAAATGTATTACTATAATACACCTTCTAAATTTTTGAGATTTATGCTTAGAACAAGAAAAAACTATTTGCCAGTGACATACAAAAAATAATTAATTCAAAACATATTCTCAGGAAATAAGCCTTATTAAAAAAAAATCACCATTTATAATGTTTTGATTTTATATTGTTTTATTTGTGCATTTTTTAAAATCTTGCTTTATTTTATTATATATAATGTATAAATTTCACATACTTATGCAGAAATTCCGATATATTTTTTATTTATCAAACATTTTATTTTTTTTATTTTTACTCAGTTTGCATATGAAATTGTCATTAGATCCATGCACAACAAAGAGTGGAGTAAAAGAGACAGGTACAAAGGAAAATAAAAGGAGGGAGATGTTTAAAAAGACAGAAAGAAAACGCTAAAAAAGAAGGGGGAAAAAACAGAATAGTAAGCAGAAATGATAGAAACAGACCACAGAGCAGGAACCCCATACTTTCAAACATATTTGCAGGGGATTGTAGGAAAGCAGCAATCCAGGTGTATTGCTTTTTGAAATGCAGAGTAACAGTGTCGAACCGGGTGAGGTCATTTCAAAACTGTAAACTCCGTAACAAACTCTTTTGGTAATGTTGTGGTCACAGTTGTGGCTAGGCATTGTAGAGATATGCTGATGTTCATGGCATCATTTTGACAACACTGTTCTTTGTTCTCCACTGAATGATCATCATCAGTGAAACACACTCAGTATACATTTATATACAGTAATATAATCAATCATACCTCTATATTTGTTTTTTGTTTTTTTCTTCAGACAAAGATAACTCATATAAAATCATTACACAAAGTATGTCTTACATAGATTTGCTGATACAATTAATGTAAACATTTAAACAAAGAATTCATACATACAAGTACTTCTGACCAAGAATGAAAAAGTGCTTTAAAAAAGACAATGATAATAATAAATTCCTGTTTGTTTTGAATGTGTTGAGGCAACAAATCACAGTTTCTGGGCCAGGCGCTGCTTCCCGACAACATATTTGGTTATCAGATTTTTTTTTTATCAAGTTTACTTAGTTTGTAGTTACTTTTAAGCAAACATTCAATTTATTGTGTTCTTTTCACATCTTACACGATATACACTCACACAGAGTCCACCTTGACCTGATTGTTGTTGGTCATGAGTGGAGAGGGTTTGCTCTTAAGTCTCTCTTGTGCTTCATTAGAACTTTCTGCAAAGAAGATCCTCGCAGTACATACCGAAACCACAATGCGCTTATACTCGCGACGGAAGTTCTGGTTCAAAACTCCATAGACGATTGCATTGAGGCAACTGTTAAAGTAGGCCATGAAATAACTTGCCACAAAGAGCCACTCAGGTATTAAAGGAATCACACGCTCTGGAGAAATCGCCACCGCCAACCCGATGAAGTTTAATGGTGCCCAGCACACGGCAAAAAGCACGAAAACAACAAACATTGTGACGAAGTTTCGTACGTCGTGAGGCGTGATCTTAGGACGATTGTCGGGCTTCACTCGTCGTCGCACCTGTATGACCAAAACCCAGATTCGCAGGTAACAGTAGGTGACGATCATGATGGGAAGAATGAAATGGAAGAAGACGACAGCGATCGTGTAGGCCGAGCTTGCCGACTGCTCAAACGTACAAGAATAAACCCGTGGATCATACTGCAGGGAGCCTACGAATAAGTTGGGCACAATTGCGATCACTGTCAAGGCCCATATTAGCAGTACATAGCAAACTGAGTTTTTGTCGCTGTAAAGCTTGTCATATTTAAGGCTGTGGCAGATATAACAGTAGCGGTTAATTGCGATGCCGGTGATGTTGAAAATGGAGCCGATTACACTGACGCCCATCAGGAAGCCGCTGATCTGGCAGTGCATGTATCCCAGGTTCCAGCCCCGGTGAAATATGGAGGTAAGGACCAGCGGATACGGATAGATGGCTACCACCAGGTCTGCAACCGCCAAACTCACCACAAAGATGTTACCTGAGAAACACACAGAAAGAGAAAGATACAGGTTAAGTAGACTTTGACTGCATCAGAATGCTTAGGCTTAGACTTGAAGCCATATCAGACAATATTTTGCACACAAAGGTACCTCCTGAAACTGATTTTTATATATATGTACTGTATATATATATATATATATATATATATATATATATATATATATATATATATATATATATATATATATTCAGTGGAGTTCAAAATTAGAGAAAAATCTACAATTTCCTAAATTTCAAGGTCAGTGCTTAGTCCTATTTGAAGTTATCCTAACACAAGTATTTTTTACTAAGTCTTTCATGAGTTCAATAAAGCTTCATTGCCCCATAAACACAAGAATGAGCTGCACTCCAAATATTTGCCTCCATCAATTCATGGAATGTGCATTCTATGTAAAGTAGGGTGCAGGTGTGCATTTATAAATGTGAGAGTGTGCAATTATTAATTAGGTTCCCTCACTGTGTGGATGGTTAGGCATGGCCTATAGCTGATGGCTGCATTAGGGTAACAACATGGACGGTTTTAATGAATGCACGTCTAATTGCCGCCAGGCACAAGGACTTGACATTGTGTGTAAAGCTGAAATAATTAACTAACATTGTAATCAAGAGGAAAACACTAAAGGCAGTTGCAGCTGAGTTGCACTACCTCTTTTCTTAAACTTTGTAAGAAGATGCATGCCAATGGCAACGTAGATGCTTTCTGTTTCATCTATATCTGAATCTGTGCAGTTTTATTCTTTGTCATACAGTTTACAAAATATCAATTGGTTCCCCATCTACTGTAGCTTAAGTTTTAGATAGATAGACAGACAGACAGATAGAAAGATAGATAGATAGAAATTATACTCTCATTGGAGGCTGAGCCCCCTAAAAAAGAAATCCTAGAATTGTCCCTCCTCTCATGCATTAAGAGATCAGTTTACCAAGATACCAAAGTCTAAAATTAACCATCTGTGTACATGAAAATATATATCTGCCTTTTTATTTTAGTCAAGTCAAGTCACCTTTATTTATATAGCGCTTTAAACAAAATACATTGCGTCAAAGCAACTGAACAACATTCATTAGGAAAACAGTGTGTCAAGGAAGGAAGGAAGTTTCCTCACAAAGAGATCATCGTTTTTAAAAGAGAAAAGGTTTTTACTTCAATGAAACTGAAAATCAATATCATGTCTTGTACAAACGATCCCACTATGAAAATCAAACTTTTCCTCTGGATTCTCTCTGACTACTCAAACTCTCAATATTTTATAAAAATAATTAGGCTATATTAAGGTGGGCTTTCAGTATAAAAGTCTTATTTGCCTTTGATACAATGTTGATAAGTCACTGAGAAATGGGAACATGAAGCCGTCCTTATGAGTCAGCTTTCTCACAGCCCCTTCGCAATGTCAGTGTGTCAGTAGTCTTGTCAAAGCGTAGAACAGAAGCACTAATTTGTGGGCAATGGTGGTCCATCTTGACGATTAGCTTGCAGTGGCCTGAAGCAAAGCTGTCATTCACATATCTCCTCAAGCATGCCGTTGACATGCTATCCACATAGGGGTACATGCATGCAACACTCTCACCATTTGCACAAATATCATCCATGATTTTCAGGCAAATAACCTTGGCTGTTCTTAAATACCAGAGGTCATATCTCTAAGCATCCTTCTTTTGGCTCCACCCCATTTCTTCTACTTATTTTCTAATCTAAAGCTTAAAGGGATACTTCACTTAAAAATTATAATTTTGTCATTGTTTACTAACTCTCATATTGTTCCAAACCTCTATGATGTTCTTTATTTTATGGAATATTTTTTGAGGGGGAAATAATCTTCTTTTTAGTATGTTTTTATTATTATTATTATTATTATTATTATTATTATTATTATTATTATTTCCCACTACTATTTCGGAGACCACTGAATTTTATTATGTGGACAAAAGGCAATGAAGGCTCATTGGAAAAACATTTTTGTGGCAACATTTCTCAAATATTACACTGCTTGTTGCACATTTAGCAACTTTTTTCAAAGTGAAATGTCCAGTCAGTGGTGCTAAAAACAGATGAATGTGATTC
The DNA here is from genome assembly GCF_003368295.1 of Carassius auratus. Taxonomy (NCBI): domain Eukaryota; kingdom Metazoa; phylum Chordata; class Actinopteri; order Cypriniformes; family Cyprinidae; genus Carassius; species Carassius auratus. The sequence continues at coordinate 30,725,070 of NC_039243.1, forward strand.
TTGCAATGCATTCAGTCCAACTGATAGTGTTAACAAAGGCAAATGTGAGAAAGAAGAAAAAAAATTCAGATGCAGCCATGCCATTTTTGCTTGTTTATATCGCAAGTGAATGCTGTACCAGGTGAGCTGCCTAGCAAGCTACTGTATGCCAGAAAATCCACATATATGGAGCTGGTCATGTGATGCAAACATCAAAATATATTAATTTCTAAACCATTTCTAAACCAAAAAAAAGGTTTAGTGGTCTGCCCCTGTAATCATAGTTTTGTACTGAATTTTTGTGTAAATTTTAAGTATGCTGACAAAATGGTTGAAACATTCAAAATTCATTGAGTGTTCCACAGAAGAAAGAACATTATACAGGTTTGCAACAATATGGGGATGAGTAAATGATGACAACATTTAAAAAATGTTGTGGAAACTATCCCATTGATCTAAAAATATTCTTGCTTGTGGAGGCATTCAAAAGGTCACAAAACAAAATTGTTTCAAATCTCTCAGCAGTCACAGATTTTCCTAAACTCAAGACCTCAGATGGAGCCATTACAGGTTAAGCCTTAATGCACACTGACAGCAGAGGTTACTTGGGCTGTCTCGTTGACGACTTCACTGGTGCACTCAGCTTATTTGTGACTAAGAGGGGTGGATGATGGAGGCTAGGCAGCCGTCTTTTTTACAGACAGAAGGAGGAATTGAAGAAATCAAAGAATTGTCCTTGACAAAGTCAAGCTGTTCAGTCCCAAGGGAATGTGATGCCATTGGCTTTGCTTGGCTGCCAGTCTATGAGTTTAGGTTATCAGAGAGATTATGGTGTCACTCAAACCATTTTATTTAGCTTACAGGGATATAGGACTCTGACATTTTCTCCATCACCCTTTCCAGTTGGTTCCCAAACTTTTGGATGTTTTCCCTTGTGGTATTTTAGATCAGTACCAAACTGACAAGGGATAGAAGCATATTACCGGAAAGATATGAGTCTGTGCCGTTAAACAAATGGCCTCCGACACTCCCTCTAACCACTTAACACCTTGTAATCTTCTAGCTTGGGTGAATCACATTAGTGTGTGCATATCATTTTCTCTTTTCAGAGTCTTCTATCTAATGAATGGAATATCACAAGCTAAAGTTCAGGGCTGCTTCAGACATGGCCAGACTCGTCAGGTTCGGCCAATATCCTTGCAACACCATGCTGTCTCAATTAGAGCACAATGCCTAGGGCCAGAGCTCAACTTGCGCAAGAGGAGGTAGGTCAGCAGGTCACTAAATCGACAAGGTCAGAATGTGAGACAGCTTCCCTTACTTCCTTCCGGCAGGTCATTATACATAACCTTAATGTATGTTAATGTATGTTAAACACCTCACGAATATGACTACATTTCAATATGTCAAGGCATGCCATTTTACAGATGCATCGATGGAGGAAGCACTGTAATTGCATGCATTTAAATAGGAGTTTGTTTGCGCATTTACTTGGGGTTGGAGTTGGGAGCAGGATTGGACAACTTAAAACTTTTGTGATTCGTTGTTTACGGCAAGGTTAGGGTTAGGGTTAGAATGTAAGGTATTGTAATTCATAACATGCATATTGTAGAATTCCCTGGCAATAATGCAAATAAAAGGTTTTCAGATCAATTCCCGACTGGGCCAATTTTTATAGGGAATTAGATAAAGCAGATAAAATAAATGTTGACTTTGGTGATCTCATCATTCAAGGGCTGCAAGTGAAAGAAAGCCGAAAAACCAAAATGCAAGTGAAAGTGGAGAAGCGTCGCCGAACAAAGAAGAAATGTGCAATACCAGCACAATGTGGACTTCACATTGAGAACTGTCAAGTTGATTCGGAAACAGGAAACTTTGAATGAAAGAATAATGAAGTTGATAAAAGATATGTCTGACTATAACAGGATCAGTCTGGAGCTGCATGCATTAACAGATGACCTAGAATTGTTATAACTCAAATCTCCAGCTAAAAGAAGATAAGTTTCAAATGTATGTATTTGATCACACCTATCGTACCCAATAGCTAAATATTGACTGTTTTGTGGTTTGAAGTTGCTATGTGCTTTGCTTGTGCAGCATGTAGAATAAAAGGTAGGTTATGGATTTTGCAACAAAGTTGCAGAATGGGACATCTATCTAGCTGTGCTGCTTTTGCTATACTAACATGCAGGTGTGACCTGTGTGGTTAACACAGGACAGGCCTGCAGCTATGCTTGAAAGGTGCTATAGATGATATGACCAGTTATGTGTGGTTGACTACCCCTGCAGTGTTTCCACTCTGAACTTTTGACACTCTGTCTAGACTGGAATGAAGGTCATGTGAATACATGTGATTATCAAATAAGGAGTAATGCAGGGGGGTTTGAATGAAAATTGTATGCAAAAGCTATAAAAGGACTGAGTTTGTGGCTGTATCATTTATTTGATATAAAAAATATTTTTTGAGTGTGCTTAATGAATCACAGAACTAAAAAAAAAAAAAGTCTTACTGACACCTTAACTTTTGAACGCTAGTGTATGACTGATTTGTTCTGACTCTCGTGCTGTCTGAAATCATAAGCTGAAAAAACAAGGTAGCTAATGCAAAATTAAATGTTTCTCCATTTTCATTCTATCCACCGCAAAAATTGCTATTCAGTAAGATGTTTATTTTGTGTGAATCACTATCTGCTTTGTGGATTGTCCTACAATACTACAAACTTGAAGTAATGTCGCAGTTCTCTGCATGACATAGCACAGAATCACACATTTAATTGGGCCTGTGTGTGTTTTCACAACTCAATGAATGAGAGAGGTTTCTGAACCCTTCATTGAAGAATATTATACAGCAAAAACCCATAAAATTAATAGCAAAGACTCTGTCATGATTCTGCCCTCGTGTCCTTGATTTTTTTCCTAGTCTTGAGGCAGGATCATGACAGACCCATGTTTTGTGTACAAGCGCATGGCCTTGTCTTTGGGCCATGTGCTTGTGTTGTCTCGTTCCCTTGCCCCGCCCCCCTTGTTATCCTAGTCGTGTCGTGATTGTCCTATCTGTAACACCTGTCGTGTCTTAATTGTTCCCCCTATTTAGATCTCCTAGTGTGCTCTGTCCTGCGTCGGTTCATTGTGTTTCTCGTATGTGATCGTATGTGATTTGTGTACTACTTATGTGTTCTACACTTGTGATTGTACCTCTGAAGTCCCTGTATAACCGTGAGTGTTATTTGTAGTTAGTGTTCTCTAGTTTTGAGTCTTTGTTTATCTTGTCTGATCAGTCCTGTTTAGTATTTGTTGTATCAGCCCTAGTCCTGTTTTCCCCCTCGTGGGTTTTTGTTTTCCCCTTTTTGTAATAAACCCTTTGTTTGAGAATCCCTGTCTGCACCTGAGTTCCTCCCTTACCAAGATCCTGACAGAATGAACCGACCACAAAGGAACTCAGCAGACAGGAGGCAATGCTGGATGGTATCAGCCAGCCAGCGAGATTGTTTTGAGGGCTCTCGCCTTGTGGTGTTCCGGGGGACCAGGGGAGGTCGTTCCGGGGCGAGAGGAGGAGCCCCAGAGGTCCCCACCTACCCAGCTGCCCACGGTCCCAGAGGGTCGTGTCCTGGCCGTGGCAACCCTGGGGGATCAGGCAAGTCCCCCCCAGAGTCCTGAGGCACCTCCCACTACCTTCAGTCTCCCCAACAAGCGAGGGAGACGGTTTTCATGGGAGTCGGCTTCAGAGTCTTCGGCGTCCGAGTCTGCCCTGTCCGAGACCAAACTCCCCCAACCCGCCTCTGACCCAGCTGTAGCCTCTGCACCGCGCCCGAGGAGGAAGAGGAAGAAGAAGGGGCCTGCCGGTCCTGTGACCCTGTCTCCTCCCGAGCCAGCAGCGGTGAGCGCTGGCGTGCCCGTGCCAGCAGCGGAGAGAGCTGGCGTGCCAGCAGCGGAGAGAGCTGGCGTGCCAGCAGCGGAGAGAGCTGGCGTGCCAGCAGCGGAGAGAGCTGGCGTGCCAGCAGCGGAGAGAGCTGGCGTGCCAGCAGCGGAGAGAGCTGGCGTGCCAGCAGCGGAGAGAGCTGGCGTGCCAGCAGCGGAGAGAGCTGGCGTGCCAGCAGCGGAGAGAGCTGGCGTGCCAGCAGCGGAGAGAGCTGGCGTGCCCGTGCCAGCAGCGGAGAGAGCTGGCGTGCCCGAGCCAGCAGCGGTGGGCGTGCCCGAGCCAGCAGCGGTGGGCGTGCCCGAGCCAGCAGCGGTGAGCGTGCCCGAGCCGGCAAAGAAGAGAGCTGCAGTCGTGAGAGCGGAGGAGAGAGCCGCGGCCGACTCTGCAGCAAAGACTCTTGTACAGTCGGTCTCTTCTCATAAGGAGATGCCTATTATCCTTGCTGCTAAAGCTTTTTCTGATTATTTGTCCCGTCTTGTCCAAATTTTAGAAGTCCCCGTCAGTCCTGTTTTGTCCCCTGACCCTGTCCCCAGAAGTCCTAAGTGTCCAGCCGTTGTCTCCCCGTGTCCAGCCGTTGTCTCCCCGTGTCCTGTTGATGTGGCCCCGTGTCCTGTTGATGTGGCCCCGTGTCCTGTTGATGTGGCCCCGTGTCCTGTTGATGTGGCCCCGTGTCCCGTTGATGTGGCCCCGTGTCCAGTAGATGTTGTATCCCCGTGTCCTGTCATCTCCCCGTGCCCTGTAGATGTTGTCTCCCCGTGCCCTGTAGATGTTGTCTCCCCGTGCCCTGTAGATGTTGTCTCCCCGTGCCCTGTAGATGTAGTCGCCCCTCGTCCTGTAGATGTAGTCGCCCCTCGTCCTGTAGATGTAGTCGCCCCCTCGTCCTGTAGATGTAGTCGCCCCTCGTCCTGTAGATGTAGTCGCCCCTCGTCCTGTAGATGTAGTCGCCCCTCGTCCTGTAGATGTAGTCTCCCCTCGTCCTGTTGATGTTGCCCCGCGTCCCGTAAGTGTTGCCCCGCGTCCTGTGTCTGCTCCTGTCAGTTATCCCGAGAACCCTCCCCGCCCCTCACCACCCAGACCTGCCCGTACCCCCCGTCGTCAGCCTTCGTCCTGTCCTTCTAAAACTCCTGCCCCACCCACTCACCCTGGTCTGCCCCCCATGAACTTTGTGGTCCCTCCCCTTCCCTGTTTGTTTTTTTTGTTATGTCACCCTAACCCTGCCGTCGTGTATTCATGTCTGCCTTTGTTATTATTTGTCATGTCTTGTTGGTTTGTGTCTGTGTCCCAGTCCGTCATGTCAGTCGTGTCCCGTGTTTGATGTTCCCTTGAGGAGCGTCTGGAAGCCGCTCCTTAAGGGAGGGGTTCTGTCATGATTCTGCCCTCGTGTCCTTGATTTTTTTCCTAGTCTTGAGGCAGGATCATGACAGACCCATGTTTTGTGTACAAGCGCATGGCCTTGTCTTTGGGCCATGTGCTTGTGTTGTCTCGTTCCCTTGCCCCGCCCCCCTTGTTATCCTAGTCGTGTCGTGATTGTCCTATCTGTAACACCTGTCGTGTCTTAATTGTTCCCCCTATTTAGATCTCCTAGTGTGCTCTGTCCTGCGTCGGTTCATTGTGTTTCTCGTATGTGATTTGTGTACTACTTATGTGTTCTACACTTGTGATTGTACCTCTGAAGTCCCTGTATAACCGTGAGTGTTATTTGTAGTTAGTGTTCTCTAGTTTTGAGTCTTTGTTTATCTTGTCTGATCAGTCCTGTTTAGTATTTGTTGTATCTGCCCTAGTCCTGTTTTCCCCCTCGTGGGTTTTTGTTTTCCCCTTTTTGTAATAAACCCTTTGTTTGAGAATCCCTGTCTGCACCTGAGTTCCTCCCTTACCAAGATCCTGACAGACTCTGTGAGTGGAGAAGAGCAAGTGTGGTTTTGAATGTAACATTCATAATGTATCCAATTATAGTCAATAAAATGAAAACCTCTAGGCTTTCAGCTAATTACCATCCAATTACCCTTCCTTTTCAACACCCACATAGTTGGCTGTGGTCCCTTAATATGTCTTTCTGAGACAAAAAAAAACAGGGAACCTTTGATAGAAATAGCCTTCTAGTTTTCTCCAAGCTGATTACTGTGTCAGTAGAAGCCCTTTCACCAATGCAGTCTACCATAACGGGAAGCCTGCGTAAAGTCATCTGATTTGGCCTGATACGGATATCATGTTTATGAACTAGAAAGGTAATTGGCTAGTCTCTCTCTCTCTCTCTCCCTCTCGCTCTGTATACTGCCATTCTGAGTCTGTTTGAAAACAAAAGAAGCGCTTTGATGGCTCAGTATGAATATTAATAACAGTACTCCTCAGAAGTTCATTTACAGAGGCTGAAGAAAGCAAAGAAGTCTGAATTTTATTTACACATCTGAATGGAAATGGCTCTCTTTTACTCGTATGGATTCCCCCAAAGGCACACCAAGCAAAGCACCAAGGTCAAATAGTTTTCAGTCGTTGGGTTTAGTGCTGCACTCAGAGGCAACACGGTGTTACATGGAGGACTGTGAGCACAGTAATCCGCCTGATTAACTTCCTTCAGTAAATAGCACTGAAATTCAAAACTAACGCCTTCAACCATGATGCCACGCTGCTAGTGTGGAGTTAAACTGAGGGACAAGGGCATACGGAGACACATTAACACATTAGTGTCCAGACACATGTGGCATGAATCTGCAGATGCCAGAAGCTTCCATATTTAGACCCAGAATTACCTCAACACAATTAAAGATTAAGATATGGCATTGTGTGTGAAGGATGACTTTAAATACAACATGCTTTACAGCCAACAACAATGAATCTCATAAATAGTGAAGATGAGGTGAATTTATTTTTCAGGTTTCACAATATATACAGTATTGTTCAAAATAATAGCAGTACAATGTGACTAACCAGAATAATCAAGGTTTTTCGTATTTTTTTTATTGCTACGTGGCAAACAAGTTACCAGTAGGTTCAGTAGATTCTCAGAAAACAAATGAGACCCAGCATTCATGATATGCACGCTCTTAAGGCTGTGCAATTGGGCAATTAGTTGAATTAGTTGAAAGGGGTGTGTTCAAAAAAATAGCAGTGTGGCATTCAATCACTGAGGTCATCAATTTTGTGAAGAAACAGGTGTGAATCAGGTGGCCCCTATTTAAGGATGAAGCCAACACTTGTTGAACATGCATTTGAAAGCTGAGGAAAATGGGTCGTTCAAGACATTGTTCAGAAGAAAAGCGTACTTTGATTAAAAAGTTGATTAGAGAGGGGAAAACCTATAAAGAGGTGCAAAAAATGATAGGCTGTTCAGCTAAAATGATCTCCAATGCCTTAAAATGGAGAGCAAAACCAGAGAGACGTGGAAGAAAACGGAAGACAACCATCAAAATGGATAGAAGAATAACCAGAATGGCAAAGGCTCAGCCAATGATCACCTCCAGGATGATCAAAGACAGTCTGGAGTTACCTGTAAGTACTGTGACAGTTAGAAGACGTCTGTGTGAAGCTAATCTATTTTCAAGAATCCCCCGCAAAGTCCCTCTGTTAAAAAAAAGGCATGTGCAGAAGAGGTTACAATTTGCCAAAGAACACATCAACTGGCCTAAAGAGAAATGGAGGAACATTTTGTGGACTGATGAGAGTAAAATTGTTCTTTTTGGGTCCAAGGGCCACATGCAGTTTGTGAGACGACCCCCAAACTCTGAATTCAAGCCACAGTACACAGTGAAGACAGTGAAGCATGGAGGTGCAAGCATCATGATATGGGCATGTTTCTCCTACTATGGTGTTGGGCCTATTTATCGCATACCAGGGATCATGGATCAGTTTGCATATGTTAAAATACTTGAAGAGGTCATGTTGCCCTATGCTGAAGAGGACATGCCCTTGAAATGGTTGTTTCAACAAGACAATGACCCAAAACACACTAGTAAACGGGCAAAGTCTTGGTTCCAAACCAACAAAATTAATGTTATGGAGTGGCCAGCCCAATCTCCAGACCTTAATCCAATTGAGAACTTGTGGGGTGATATCAAAAATGCTGTTTCTGAAGCAAAACCAAGAAATGTGAATGAATTGTTGAATGTTGTTAAAGAATCATGGAGTGGAATAACAGCTGAGAGGTGCCACAAGTTGGTTGACTCCATGCCACACAGATGTCAAGCACTTTTAAAAAACTGTGGTCATACAACTAAATATTAGTTTAGTGATTCACAGGATTGCTAAATCCCAGAGAAAAAAAGTTTGTACAGTCAAAGGTAGACACTGCTATTTTTTTGAACACACCCCTTTCAACTAATTGCCCAATTGCACAGCCTTAAGAGCGTGCATATCATGAATGCTGGGTCTTGTTTGTTTTCTGACAATCTACTGAACCTACTGGTAACTTGTTTGCCACGTAGCAATAAAAAATATACTAAAAACCTTGATTATTCTGGTTAGTCACATTGTACTGCTATTATTTTGAACAATACTGTATTTTATTCCTTATAAATATCTAAATATGTTTTCATAGATGTCTTAGCTCCATAGTTGAGTTTGTTTGCTCATATATTTATTAATTCATAATGAAGATGTCCATATTTGGCACTCAAAAAAAGAGAAAGAAAGAAATAAATAAAAGAAAGAAAGAAAACACTGCACCTGGCATATTCAAGTTAGAAATTAAATAGCAGTAGCTAAAAGCAGATAAATGAACTATAAATGATGGGAAAAAGCTCTTTGTTGTGTTGTGAAAGTGAAAGAGAAAAAGGATAATTGACTCATATTACCAAAGTTATAATTTATTCATACTTTGCATCTAAGAAATAAATAATATTACTGTGTATGAACTGAATTTATTAAGAAACTTAAGGAAACTGGTTGCCCTAAAAATGCAAATACTGTAAACTTCAAGTAAATTAAATGTTTTGTGATATCAATTAATTTAAAGTTATTAAACTTAGTATATTTAAGTTTTATATTCAAGTTAATGTACTAATTTCCACAAGTTCAATCTAATCAGTTTGTTAAACTATAAAATTAATGAAAAAAGCAAACATTCATACAATTTTCTGTTTTATTTCAATTTAATTAAAAATTTAAAAAACTTGAAACTTTTTATTTCAGAATCACAACAAACTGCATACAACTGATATGTTTTTTGTTGTTTTTTTACACTCTGAGTTCACAGTATTGGCAGTATTGCATTTTGGGTGCCAGCTCACCTTTTCCAGGTTGAGCATTATCTGCTGAATAAAAATGAAAGATTGGTCAGTTCATCCATTACCAAACTTTCTTTGATTCCCACAAAGGGTTTAGGTGTGGACATTCTTGACCACTGAGGAGTGAATCTGTATTGTCAGCTGCATCCTAACAGAGGATTATTAGGATTTTATCATATGAAAGTACTGCCTGTGTAACATAAAATGGCTTTTTTAATGGTAAGTTCACCAATGTTCAATCATTCTTTGTACGGTTATGGAGTCTATATGCAAATAAACAATGTGTACTCTTTCTCTATTTTATACCTGCTCCAAAATAGCCCTGTTTATTTGTCAGCAAAAGTCTGCCAGATTACATATTTTACATTAACTGGCTGACATTTGCTGACAAATAAATGGGGATTTTTGACAGTTCCAGGGCTATTTTTGGAAACAACAGATCATGCTTCAGCATTTTTGAATCCCAGCTCATGGATACGTCAGACAGTCTGTCATTTCCAAACCAATAATATTTACATTTATGAATTTGGCAGAAACTTTTATTCAAAGCAACTTACATCATTAAAGGGTATACATTTGATCATCTCAGACATGACCTCTGTGTTTCTAACATCATAATCTCTTTATTACCTGCATTAACATGTAACAGCCAAAGTCTAATAATCAACCCAAAGAGCCTGTCCACCAACAAAAAACGACCATATAGGTCGTTTGTGCAAGCATTTATTACGACCTATATTTACATTTTAAAGTTAAGCGCCCTCTAGCAGGTGTAAAAATAATGACAGTATCGTGTTGCGTCTGTCGTCATGAATTGACGTATAACGTCAGTACTAATCAAACGCACGTTTATTGAATAAATGCAATGTGTGGGCGTTTTTACACCAATCTCACAGTATTTCCTACATATTTTACTAGGTGGCTTATTCGTTCGAATGACCCAACCTAACCCCACCCCTAAACCAAACCTTCACAGAAATCATGCTAAATTATGATTTATTGAGCATATACATTTACGTGCACGTCCGTTCCCTGGGACCCATGATAGCATGATTACATATCAAGGTATAACACAATAATCTACTAACTGAGCTACACAAAACGCAAACCAGAGGGCAAATAAAAGAGTACAAAACATTAATATGAAAACGACTTTTTGCCGATGGGGCGCAATTTTAGTACACGCTCTGATGGGTCGTATTTCAGGGATTTGGACAAAGGACCTATACAAGCGTATTGGTTGGAGGACAGGTTGAACCCAAAACACTCAGAAGTGAACCACAGACCAGCTTTATGAGATGAGTTCAGTTCAATTCACATTAAATGGCTTCTTTTAACTTTAAAGCTATTATAATTCAAGCGAACCGCTCAAAAACCCTTAAAACAAATCCAATGAATACAAACACTGCCACACATAAATGACAAGCAAGCACTTTCAGAAAACCCAGATCCCCCTGTGAATGAACATCCAAGCGAATTTCTCTCACTGTCCACAAGAATAAACACCATTGCATCCTTTTAAACTGACTTGAAATGATTAGTCTTTGGCTTAACTAAGTGTTTCCATTTTGAAAAACATGTTTCAATCAAGTAGCTCAAAGTGCATTGTAATCAGGATGTAATCAATGCCATCTTTAGACTTCCAATCTTTAACATCATATGTGTAAAGAAAAGCTAAATTTAACTTGTTAGTATGTTATTCTAACACTGAACTTGATTTAATAATGGACAGTGGTTCCACATGATTGAAATGTGTTATTTCCTCTCAAATACTTCATTTACAATCAACTAAAGTGAACTGAGAAAACTCAACTGAAATTAGGCATGTCCAGATAACTTGGTGTATTCGTGTGGAACCAGTGTATATAATTGAATGATGTTCAGCCAAACAGTAAAGTGAAATATAATTGTATATTGATTATTCTTTTTATTATTTTTGTAGTTGTTATTCCCCTCAATAACTAATGCTTATATTGAAGAATCTAACCCTAATCTAAATGAAAATACTAAATGCATAAAATAAAAACGGAAATATTATTTGTATATTGTTTATTATACTTATATCTTTATTCTTTTTTCGGTACCCTTTTGTTTAGGGACCAATTATCACTATTAACTAGTGGCTTATTAGCATGTACATTATTTATTAGTACTCATAAAGCACATATTGATGCCTTATTCTGCATGACCATGTTTTAGATCCCTTAATCCTACACCATACCTAAACTTAAAAACTTACTTTATAATTATTAATAAGCAGCAAATTAGGAGTTTACTGAGAGAAAACTCCTAGTTAATAGTTACGTAATTGTGAGAATTGGTCCCCAAAAAAAGAAAGAAAAAACAAGTTTGATTTCATAATCACAGCTAAGCACCAAACAGGGGCTCTTCGAGTCAAAAAGTTTGAGAAAACGACCTGGTGTCACTGGTGTTATGCCGCAGCTTGCGGACGGTGTGGCGGTACCTGTCGTACAAGCTCAGTGTCTCCCATGAGTGAGCAGAGATGACAAAACACCACAGGTGGTGTCACACTCCGTGTCAGGCAAGTTCGGAGCAAAGTTGGAAAGACACGAGCTGACAGATCCATGCCACAGACTCTGAAACACGTGCACATTCACATGAACTCTGAAGGAAAGAGAGGTGGAGACAGAGAAATACACACAGCACTACAGAGGCCTTCACCCTGTCAGATGACAGGTTTGAGCCCAAGTCACCAAACACACACACTGACAGGGCTGTCACTTCTACTTCTCATCCACCGAGTGTCAAGCATTACGCTGTCCTATTCATACTAGGGATGCACCGAAATGAAAATTCTTGGCCGAAACCGAAAACCGAAAAAGAGAAAACCAAGGCCGAAAACCGAAACACCGAAAGAAATTATGCCAATTATTAGTACCATTGCATTTATTGCTATGACCGTGTACTAACTTTACTAAAATTAAGACATTGCGATTGCATAAATTAATATTAAAGTTTCAAAGATAATTACAATTACATAACTTATAAAAAAACAACAACATAAAAATACATAATTACAAATGATGCAAATATTTATTAAGCACATTGCAACAATGCACAGTATAAAATAAAATTCCAACTTAAAATTTATCCCACTCATGTGTATATTTAATAATAATGTACAGGCCTGCTGGCCTGCAGAAAGGTCTTAAAATGAACAGTCCTCTCATAAAAACATAGTGCATTTAGGTGAAGTGCATTTGAAATTTTTCTATGTAGGACTAGAAAGTGCATTACTTCTCCAGTTGGCAAGACTCTTATCACTTCTGGGGATGGGGACTTCAGAAAGATAACCATCTAGCTGTTGAGCGGTTGAGCTTGTCATCTGCCTGACATTTGAGAAATATTTGAGAGAGTGTATTTAAATAGGACCAGGGCAAAAATAAACATTTTTATCAAATTAAATAGAAATCTAGCAGAAAATCTAGCATAAATATGGCTACAATCTGATATTATGTATGTATGTTTGTGTGCGTGTGTGTGTGTGTATATATATATATATATATATATAGTAGCCTAAGAACAAAATAGCCAACGTATTATTATTATTTGAGGCACTTTCTTGCAGAATTCCACTGAACATATCAGACAACAATGGTGCATGCCACTCATCTGGTGCAGAGACCAGACTTTTTTTCTGCGCTCTGATCTGTTTCCTGCGCTTGGCACTTCTCCGTCTCCACGCAGGTTCTCCGCATCCACACGCAGCGCGGCCTGGATCATTTCTCGTGCGCGCTGCCTTATTTCCGCATCCAAGTAATGGTCATTATAACGCGGATCAAGCACATTCGCGATGAAGTGCAGAGGATCCGAAAAGATCTCAGTGAGACGTGTGCTAACAGACTCTATAAGACTGTACTTTTCTTTGTTTTTACTTCGTGGTCCATCTTAATCTCTTTGTTAGGAGACGTTTTAGTGCTGCGAATAAAGGAATACGAAGAGAGAGAATGTTCTCACTGGTGTTAAGTGAATGTCGCGTGGAGCTCGTGGTCTGCGCTATGCAGGTGCACGTGCAGGTCGCGGTTTCTGTTTGCGTCATCACAACATTTCGGCCGTGTTGTTTCGGTGATAAAAGTCTATCGGCCGAAAACCGAAAAGGCTATTTTCGGCCGAAAATTTTCGGTGGCCGAAATTTCGGTGCATCCCTAATTCAAACAAGCATGTCCTCCAAGAGCAGTGGTGGTCTTCTGTAATTTTCCAGTGTAAATTCAGAACGTTTTTTACAGTTTTAAGGTATATGGATTAGCATTTACCTTACACTATCAACAAGGAAACAAAAATATAATGTAATAGGAATATTGTATCACTTTTTTGTTTTTCATTAAAGGGGGGGGGGGGGTGAAATGCTATTTCATGCATACTGAGTTTTTTAAACTGTTAGAGAGTTTTCCCATGCTAAACATGGACAAAGTTTCAAAAATTAAGTTGTGGGTTTGAAGGAGTATTTTTGTTTCAAAGTTTTTTTCGAGTATGGCTATGTGTGACGTTAGATGGAGCGGAATTTCCTTATATGGGTCCTAAGGGCACTTCTCCCGGAAGAGCGCGTGCTCCCGTAGAGCAGAGACATTCACTGATCAGAGCGAGAGAGCCAAATGTCACAAAAGAAGTGTGTTTTTGGTTGCCAGGGCAAGACAACCTTGCACAGATTACCAAAAAAAAAACAGCATTAAGAAACCAGTGGATGGAGTTTATTTTTACAGAGCATCAACGGAGTTGTGCAAGTGTTTTTGTTTGTTCCCTGCATTTCGAAGATGCTTGTTTTACAAACAAGGCCCAGTTTGACGACGGATTTGCACATCGTTTATTTCTTAAGTATAATGCAGTCCCAACGAAAAAGGGTCACGATCGTGTGTTGGAACCGCAGGCGGTGAGTAGAACTGCTTCAAATATCTCTGTGTTGTTAACTTAGCTATCGGCGCGTAAGCACATCAAGTAAACAACATGCGATTCTGGCATCAAACTGCACTTTCCACATGTACAGCTTAAAAAAAAAAAAAAAAAGACGACAACATAAAGTGGAACTTAGTCATTTTCCAAAGTTCAGGGATGCTATCAAGCATTTCAAAATGGATTTCATTTATTTGTGTTAATATACTTTAAATCGAGTTAACTACAGTTACACAGTAACAATAACAATATATTTTTTCTCTATATTATTCAGAAAGAAAATGCTGTTTGACTATTTTTATTAGTATTCTCCTTCATAATGGCTCATTAGTCATTAAATTCTCACCAAAACTTGCCACAAAAAAATGGCTCACGCGCAAATCATTTCAATGATTTCGAGGTAAAAATATGTTTTGTTCTGAAATATTATCTGTTGATGTCTCTGTCTCTGTTAGATAGCATTACTTCAGAAATATCAATTAAAATGATTGTATTGCTATTAATAGTTATTCAAATATTCAAATGTTATGCACGCTACCACTCTAAAGTTTCAGTTCAGTAAGAAATAAAATCTTTTTTTTTAAAGACATTAATACTTTTACTCATGAAGGATGCATTTAATGGATCAAAATTGATGCCAAAAACTTTTACACAGTAACAATAAAAAATCTATTTACAATCAATTGAATTTCATCTATTCCTAGATTCCTGATAAATGTATCAATTTCCACAAAAATATTAATTATATGTTTTCAACATTGATTGTTAATAATTAATGCTTCTTGAGCATCAAATCATCATATCAGAATGATTTCTGAAGGATCATGTGACAATGAAGACCGGAGGAATGATGCTGAAAAAAAAAACCCTGGCTGAAATGGAAAATAAATAATTTAATATTTCACAATTTATTTTCAATTGTAATAATAGTTCATAATATTGCTGTTTTACTACATTTTTGATCAGACGTTAAATGTTTGCACAGTAAGCTAAATAAAACAGTAAGATTTAAATATTTTTCTTACAGTACCCTTAAAGTGGCAATTTTCCTTTTCCCACTGAAAAAAAGCTCTTTATTAGAGCAAACATGAACAAATGGTGTAAACGCGTTCAACATGACTCACTTTCTGGAATAGAAGCAGTCGCCAGTTTTTATGAGTTACAATTACGATAGCAGCAGAGAAATGTGTGCTACGCTGAATAACAGACAAGCACATGAGGTAACTGCTGACGGTAGAACGTAAAGAAGTCAAGCATGCCTTTTACACATTTCTCATATTCATTATGAGTGTGTACTGTTATGCGTGGGCTGAAGAGTTGAGCATATTATGAGGGTCAGGAATACAGCGCTCCTTCATTTCACCTCATCAGCACTACAGAGAGAACTGCACATGGGTCTGTTCAGCACACACTGAATCTAATGCACATGAGCCCAGAGACATTTCCACATACACTTGTTTAGAAATGTAATATAAGTGTGTAGTATATAATTATTATATATAATACATATAATATTAGATATTTTAAGTGTATACTCACACACACACACTAGGGCTGCACAATTAATCGAATTTACAATCCCCATTACAATTATGAATGCCATTATTATCATAGGCATATTTAGTCTCAGATCTGTATTTAAACATTTTACTCAATCAAAATCTATATGATATTGTATAGTATACTGTATATACTGCAGTACATTATAGACACACACACACACACACACACACACACATACTTTTATAACATAAATAATTTTAGAATTTCTAACACATTCACCGAGGTCATGGTAAGTGGAATGTGACAAGGGTCAGCAGGAACAATAGTGTCTTTTGCCCTTTTGTGCTGCTGTGAGTAATAGTTATGATTGGTGTTGGAGAAGGTCCTAGAAAAGCATTAAACACATTTATTGAGCATGAACAATAAGGAAAACGCTTGTTTCCAGAACATTCCATGTTATGAGTCCATGATTTCAAGACAATCAACTTTTAAGAGGTGCTCTGTGTCAGCAATTCTCACTCCGCATGAGAGATTTTTAAAGGTACAGAACATCAGAACAGCAGCAGTGAAGCCCAGTGGTGGAAGTGGCTTAGAGATTGAAAATTTACTCTAAGATAGTCTCAATTTACAGCCTTTACATCGCAAGTAAATAGATTTTGATGTGTTTGAAGTGTACTGTTCTTGGTATTTGGTATTTTTTTATATGTAAGGTATGTTTATATGTAACTCAATAGCATGCATATGTTTGAAACCACAAACAGATCTGTCCCTTTATTGACAATGGCTGTTGCCTTAGTGCCTTCTGTCTGCCATTTGCTTCTCTTAAATCACCATTAAGAAGCAAATATTTTTAAAAGCTCTGGCATGATGCTCGATATAGAGCCTGATCAGCATTTGTATATGTGTCTGTGTGGGTGGTAAGGGACCTGCAGATCACAGTTTTAGAAATGCTGCCTCCAGACAAAGAAACGCAAGCTATTGCAGTCTTCATAACTGCTAGATCAGGTCGAGTGTTACAAAAGAAACTTTGCATCTTTTAGGTGGTTTTTTTCTTTTTTTAAGTTGCAAGGGACTAATCACAAATTTGTTAAACTGCAAGATGAGGTCAAAATTCACAGGATAACAGTGTAAAAATGCGAATAATAATACTTTAATATTTCACTATAATGCAAATATTTTCCAGATAATACTTTATAAATATTATACACAGAATTTTTTTCATTTTTAACAGTATAATTGGGCATATTTTTGGCTAGAAGGGGATCTTAAAAAGCTAAAAATCTTTAAAATTGTATATATATATATATATATATATATAGACTGGAAGATGGATGGATGGATGGATGTTTTGTTGTTTGTTAGGGCAGGTTAGAAGTAAAATAAATAAACAAAAATAAAGTGTTTAAAAAAATTGTGACATTACACAAAAAAAAAGTGACATTACACAAAAGTAGCTTGTTACTTTAAAACACAGACAGAATAGAAAAGTTTTTTTTTGTTAGTTTTTTTTTGTTGTTTTTTTTTAAGTATTGACAGTTCAATACTCAGTAGTATAATGTGATCCAAGCCAGGTTTAAAACACCGATTTAATGAGATCTGCTATAATGAACACATTCTACTATGGTTCTGTACTATGCTCAAGCAAACCCTTTAGACTCATTTTGAAAAGTCACTATTCAGGCAAAGCAGTGACCCACTAGGAGAAGAACAGAAGCCATACGGCAAAATATCCTATAGCATGACAATGGATCCATTATGTGCACACTTTTATTCAGAGTAACCTTCACCTTTTCATATGATGTACAATGTATGCAGTGGCTCAAAAGCCTTCCTAAACCTCCACTTATCAGCTCCACTCAGTACAAGATTCAGTTTTGGACAATAGGAGAGACTGCAAGGCCCACTCTCAAGCAGTATGTCAGACAGTACAATATATAGTACATCTGAGCTTAAGAGTCTTGTAACAATAGAGAGCAAAAGAAAAAGAAAACAGAAATAAAGTCACACTGCAGAACATACAGTCACATTGTGAAGTACAGTATAAATTTGCATTTATAAGAAACATATTTGCATCATCTTGTTGCTCAGAGGTGGGCTTCCACATTAAGAAAAACATGTTTCTGAAGAGGAAAGTTGTGAAACCATTATATCCTGATTAGATATAAGACAATTGTGCCGAAGAACATTTTCAAAAGCATTTCACATAATCTGTACACCTGCTCCTTCTTTCTTATTTCTCAATATCTGATTCACAGAAAAGTATAAAACCCCGCACTCTTCTTAATGGAGTCTTATTCTGTGCAATTAAATTTTCTTTAATGTTTTGAGATAAAGAGCATGAGCTTGTAAAACATCCTCCTCAGTCCAAAAAGACCATTTATTACTCCAATAATGACTCATTCTGAACTTATTCGGTACAGGTTGTTTTGAAGACTTCCATTACATTTTTCAAGCTTTTCAATAAAGCTGTTACTCAAAGCTGCAGTAGCTGATTTCTTCTCAATGGCATTTGTTCGGCTGGCACAAGACTCCAACGTCCATAATTTGAAAACTACTACCTTTTCTCACATGCACTCCGTTCTGAGCCAATCTCCAGAGTTGTAAATGCACTCAATCACTCTGAAGCAAAGGGGAAAATGACGTCATAACACTGAATAACTGATGGCATCAACCAAACCCTTCACCTTTTGAATATCCATGAATTGGCGAAAGATGCTTTTTAGTTGACTAAGGTCTGTACCAGTAGGGACTAATGGGGCCATGCTAACCTTGACCCCACTAAAGCCATGTGTACACCTGCGCTCCTCTAAAATTAGTCATACACAGAGGAACGGACTCAGGTGCTCCAGACATTTTCTATGGAAAATAATATCATATCAATCATATCAATAATATACAGAGAAAGAATGATTTCTTGCTTCACCCTCTTTCACTCCTCTTCATAAAACCAATTATCATGGCTTGAGCTCCAATTTGCAATTACTGGGCCGAGCAGATTCTTGACAAAGATTGGATTAATCCCATTTCTGCCAGCTAACTTTTCAAGTGCACTTAATATATGAAGCACTTTATAAGGAACCACTTAACTACTACTGTATATAATAAATTGGACAAAGTCTAAAAAAAAAACAAAAAAAAAACTTACACAGAACCCGATTCTATGAAAACTTTCAGTGAACTGCTGCTAAGTAACCAAAGGAGAGAAATGTGATATTACCCACATTAATATTTACAATCATTTAAAATTAGAATAAATAAAATCCAGTCGTATTGACTGTAGAATCAGTATTGTGTGCTGTATACTTAATCAAAATGTCTGGCATAATACTACTGTAATTGTTTTATTTATGTGAGAAAAACGCCTCATTAATTACCAGCAAGAGAAATGACCAGACAGCCACTCTATTCCCTATACGTTGAGATAAATTGAATATTAAAGGCCATGTTGCAGGTTAACAACCACTTTCGATTAATGGGTACATAAATCACTCAAGATATGTATATCATTTTTAAAATGTCTCAAAAATGGTCTTAAAGACCTATTTTTTAAGTTTTTGGTATTAACGTTTTTTTTACGCAACTCTGTGATGACGTCACATTGGGGAGAAGTGGAGGAAAGGTAGCCTCAGTCTAGTATGATGCCGCGTTCCAGGTAACCCGTAACCCGTGTTTTTCCAACCTTAAACCCGTGAAAGTGCACTGGAACGGCAATCAAACCCGTGACTTCCCACCCGTGAACTCGTGTCTCGTACTAGATCGATGCACTCCTAGCTCCGAGGTCACACAGCACGAGAAACAACGATGACCGCCCCTAAGAATAATACTGCCTATGGATGCAGTGTTTATGCAAGTGGTACATGATAAAAAAAGATTTTAGGTCAATGTAACGTTGCAATAAAATAAATAATCTAGTTACAATTCCTTGCGCTCAGAAAGTTTGTCGTTACTTGCCTAGAACGGTACAAAGTCGTTAGTAGTGGTATGAAATAGTGATTACGAGCTCAAAAACCTGCCTGGAGACGCAGCATCAGAACTATAGCAACTGACTGGGATGAGGAAGAGGTGGCAAGGAACAATATGTATGATGACCCCCAGCAGTGTAATTTCGATCAAGGCAGCCGTGAGAGGGCAAATGAGGAATTGCCAAGAACTGATGTCCGTCAAAGTCTATGCATGGTCCGAGGAAAATGAGTGGAGTTGGTGAAGTGTCCTGGTGAGTTGCTATCATTTAGCATCACAGCAATGAGCACTGGTGCTCGTCTACGAGCAGTAGTGCACAATAACGACACACACACACATATATAAATTTTTTATTTTATTTATTTTTTACTGTCATTGAGTAGCACCGAGTGAAAAAAATTAACATTTTCTTTATATCTAGTGGCAGTGATCATGACGTTAGCTCAGATAAGTACCGGTAACCTTTGTCATAGTCTCGTAGTATTGGTAAACTTTGTTTTTGTCATCTAGAAATAGAAGGCATCATACGAGCTATATGGACGTTTCTAAGCGTTTATTTCTTCCTCCGGTGAAAATGTTGTTGCAAACGTAGCTGTGTGTGTGTCGCTGTGTTTGACAGGTGCTTGTGTCGGTGCTGTCCCATGGAAACTGCATTGGAAAGCTTGTGCTGTAGGGGAAGTGAGTGCGTTTGGGTCGCTGTTGGTCGATATCTGTCTATCGATCTGTCGGTCTACCTATCTATATACTGTATCTAGTCTAATTATCTATATATCTATCTATGTATTTATCTATTTATCTATAATCTGCGTTCTGCATTATCTGAATACTCTCATCTCTCTTGTCACTCTCAATGCTCTCAAGGCTTGCTTTGGTAAATTCTCTCCCCAACGTGATGTGATGCAATGCATTGTGGGGGAAAGGAGACCGCTGTAAGATAGTACCTACTTTTTCGTATTATATTACGTTTTGTAATACCCAACAACATAAAATACAATGAATAGCAGTTTAAATGTTTATTACCAACAAGCAAATTGCACAAATTCGTTAAAAAATTTACCTTGCAACACGGCCTTTAAGACTGGACCACCAGTCAGCTGGAAAATTTATAGTAACTATCTTTAAGTTTCCCAAGTCATTGCAGGAAGGCAGACACTGTTCAGCAGCTAAACAAATCTGATTCCCAAGGTAACATTATTTCAATGTTTCAGTGCTCCTACAGATGGGATTTCTCATGGCAGACCGAAATATGGAATAAATTAATGTCAAACAGAAGATTGAAAACAAAAAAACAAGATTGAGAAAACAGAAGAAACAAATAAACACACGCATGTGTGAAATTGCACCCACGCATACAGTATGTTTATTTGTTTTGACATTCTCAAACTCTACAGCAAGCATTTGGGGTCTATGTCTCGTCTGATTGGCCAGCAGGCTGATTCTCTTATTTATATCTTATTTCTATAATTTTTTGCTTTATTAACCATATGTATTCAGCCTCAGTTGAGCTGAAGAGGTCAGATAATGCTTACATTAAAAAAAAATGTTTTTTTCTCTTACAATTTCATTTTCAAAATATTATTTTATTTTCTGCTAAGAAGACTGTACAGACTACATGTACAAAAAGATTTTAAAAAATAATAATATAATAATAATAATTAAATGAGCATCACACTAATAGAATGAAAATTATAACATCTTAGTATTAAACTTTAACAAATTATAACGTGTCTCCTTATCTCTGTCTCACTTGCACACACATAGATGGATGAACACTGGCAGACACACATAATGTAAATACATAAACACATGCAATTATGCAATTTTTTGTGTCTGAAAGGAGATAAAACACAAAATCTAACAATGCTTCTGTAGAATGCAAGAGAACAGGACCCGAGATAAGATACGCTTGTATTAACATTATGATAACACATTTCTCTGCTGTTCTCTGCTAATGCTTTATTCCTCACTTTCTGTCACCCTCTCGCTATGTAATACATTTCCTGTCTCTCTATTTCTATCTCTCTATTTGTGACCCTGGAACACTAAACCAGTCCTAAACATACATTTTTTGAAATTGAGATTTACACATAATCTGAAAGCTAAATAAATAAATTTTCATTGATGTATGGTTTGTTAGGACAGGACAATATTTGGCCGAGATGCAACTATCTGAAAATCTGAGGGTGCAAAAAAAAAAGCTAAATACTGAGAGAATCGTCTTTAAATTTGTCTGAATAAATTCTTAGCGATGCATATTACTAATCGAAAATTAAGTTTTTATATATTTACCGTAGGAATTTAAAAAAATATCTTCATGTAACATGATCTTTACTCAATATCCTAATGATTTTTGCATAAGAGGAAAATCTATAATTTTGACCCATACAATGGTTTAAAAAAATGGCTAAAAATATACTCAGGTGACTTAAGAGTTAAGGTTTTGTGCTCCACGATCACATTTATATCTACAGCAAATATTCAGAGTCAAGATAGAGTCAAGAAACTGTTTTAAGATTTTTACACAATATATATCTTGTTTTGTTTTGTTTTGTCTTGTATATATATTCTTAGTCTTAAGCATGAACCTCACATCACTAAACTGTTAGATTATTTAAAAAAAAAAAAATGTGAAAAGCAAGTTATTTTTCTTTTTGACAAAATCCGTACTGAGCAATACTGCAATCTTTAGTATGAACATGAATGGAAATGAGTGATTTCCAAGGAAAGGCTGATGATGAGGGGTATGTAGGTCAAAAGAACAGGAATTTTATGTTTTCTCTGGGGTCTCTTAGTATTGCGTTGTCTTTGTTAATGGCTTCAGTAATGTATCTCTGACCTCTGAAAGAATCCATTAAAAAGCCGTAGTTTCTCATGGTCATGTGTCTCTATTATAGTGACCAGTGGAGGAGAACAGGAGATAAAGGGCAGAAGAAAAATACAGACAACAGCAACCAGGCACAGCCTGTGAGATTCCCAGGTAATGCATCAGCTACAGGATTATATGACCTATTTCTGACTTTAATTTAGGGCCTCTTCCATTATAAAGCCTGTGAAAAATAAGCTTCCTCTTTCACTCTGCCTCCCTCTCTTTTCACATACACATTCACCTCCGAAATGACAGAGAAACTAAACAAGAGTACTTGACTTCAAAATCTGACTTCAAACATTATGAGAGAATGGAGCTATTGTCTTTTAGTTCTTTGAAGGTTTATTTATCACCCCTCTCTCATCCTTTCATGCTCTCTCTCACTGTCAGACCAGAGTTAGCTGCAAACCTGACGGTGCGCTCGTAGACTGGCTCTGTACAGCATGTGCACTCCGTGCGAGGTCCTGAGACAGGAAGAGATGGATAAATGATTGGATGAAGGGATAACAGGCATTCCTCAGCACAGGCTGTTCGCAGGGTGGGTGGGACGGATGAGGGATGCAAACTAATACTCATGTGCACACATCTGGGTGTTTACTTTGTTCAGATGCATGTATCCAGTATGCCTAACCCTAACCCCTCTTAATGCATTTTGAAATGACATGCAATGTTTCACTAAACATTGATAAAAATCCTCACGCTCACTGGATGCTGCCTCTTGAGACACTCTAGTAGCTTAGTAATGTTTGGTAATGCAAAGAGTGAAATGACACAACGGAACATACTTTCATACTTTTCCACTGGACACAACAGGAGAATCAGTTCAAGTCCAGCTCAAGTTGATAATTTCTTTGCTGGACGGGTAAGGAATTATTTTTATGTACACACTCTCTGAAACAGAGAAAAAACATTTTTAAGACTTTTCAATAATTTTAATTATACTGAATTTAAAAAATATGCCTACCAGCCAATTGTCACGTCTGTTTTTGATTTAATAATAACTTTTCTTTTTCATGTTCCTGTCGTGTGTTTCCCTTGTTTCCTCATGCGATCAGATATTGTCTTACTGTAGGGAGATGAGAGGGTCTGTATTACTTACTAGTGATCGACCGATATTGGTTTTTTTATAACCGATACCGATACCGATTATTTGTATGTTTATGTACCCGATAACCGATATGCAGAACCGATATTTATGTACTGTTATACTTCTGTTTCTGACAATTATTACAACACAAATGAGCTGAAAAAAACATTTTATTTATAACAATCACTCCCTCCTTGCATACAAAAAAAACAAACATTATATTTATACACAAATAAATAGAGGGGTCTGAGTCCAAAAAATGTAAGCGCACTGTTACTAAGTGTCTTTGTTTTAAAATAAAAGCTTTGATGAGGTAAAAAAATAAAAACAGGTAAAAAAATAAAGCACAAAAATGATTCTAACATATTGGTGGGGGCGGGAGGGCTATTTAGGAGTGCATAGCTATTTACTCCCAGTTAAGCAGAACTAGGTTTTAGTGTAGAAAACAGAGTCTTTCAGCATTCTGCCCTGTAAGCCTGCTTCCTTCAAAAATGTCATGCAGTGGCAGTGCTTGAGGCTTCCTGATCATCAACCCAGTCAGGTGCTGAGCAATATGAACGAACTTTTTTTCCCGAGACTATATAAAGTTAAACAGCACTTGTCAGTTGGCATTTTATGATCTAAATTTAATCTAACGTTAAATCATGAAATGCCAACTGACAAAGTGCTGTTTGACTATAACTTAATCAACCGCGATCGCGCATGGAGATAATAAATAATTAATTTCCACAAAGCGGTATATGTAGCCTATATGTGTATTAGCGAAATAATTGTTATGTAGTAAATGATAATATAATCTAGGGTGTTTAAACAAGATAATCTTGTCAAAAGTTTCATTCAGTCGCCATGCTTAAACCTCCAGATCATCCGTCAGTTGCTAAGCAATATGAACAAACTTTCTCTTCTAGACTAATGGTGAGCAAATACAACAGATAGAGAATTAAATTCAACGCTTTTATTTTCAACATGCACTCATTCATGTCTGTTTTATTTAATTCATGTAAAGATACGTCTTTATTGGGGCAGGACATGATGAATTACACTACGTGACTCAATGAGTTCATCTCAATTGTTTAGAAACAAGCTGCATAAATTAACTATATCAGGAATTTATGTCTCAGATCTCATTTGTGCATGTCTGTTATGTTAAATAAAGTTGATTAATTAAAGCAAACCAAGTAGAACATATATTTACCTGTGCACTGAGTTGTTGTTGACTGATCTCCTCAGACACCCGGTCTGCAATGGCGGAAATCTCAAAACGGCCACAAGATGGCGCCGTAAATCGGCGAATCCGATATTACAAAACCGATACCCGATTATGGAAAAATGCTTAAATATCGGGAAAAATATCGGTAAACAGATACATCGGTCGATCACTATTACTTACTATTGGAGAAAGAGTATCTGTCAACTTGGTTATTTGAGTTGTGTGACACTCAATCGCCGTTTACGGATCCCATAGGAATGAATGAGAAATGCCATGAGCTGAATCCCACCTGTTGCAAAAAGTCTGCGACTTCTCTTATAAAACTGCATTTTTTTTCAGTGTAAACTCTATAAATAGTTTAATCCAAAAGTATTGTTTGGTGTTAAAATTTTTGGAGATCGATTCATTAAATGATAAGCTGTTTCCCTTTGTGTGTGTGTGTTTGTGTGTTTGTGTGTACTTTAACTTCCTCTAGCAGTAGGGGGCGCAGACTGAGAGTGATGCACACAGACAAACATGTCACAAAGAATGAGCGCACCCCAACCAAAATATGTCTGAGTAAAAGAACGAAAGAGAGGGAGAAGAGGGTCACAAAGAGGTAAAAACTGAGAAAGAAGCGGATTGGCACAGATGGAAGAGGTGGGGAGGGAATGCGACCCAAAAGACTGAGAGAGGGGTCCTGAGGACAAGTAAACAAGTGTGCATAAGCGAAGCGTCTCTGCACGAACAAGTCGAGCAATGTGTTACGCGTGTTGTGCCTTTTAAAGAACATGTTTTGCGATGCCCACTGCAGGCATGAGTGATTTCAGTTCCTTTCATGTTGACTGCTTTTCGGGTCACTGTCTCTCACCTCTAGCAGATACATATGCAGCACACACACAGAACTCCATTCAGGCATCACACACTTCAGCTCTACACACATGCACATGTACACAATTCTCAATGCACTACCCTCTATCCATTAGCAGAAACACACACACTCGCTCACAAACTCACACATACTGCTCCATTAGCTCCAATCATACCAAACCAGAGACATACACTATACTTCACTTATGTCACTTATTCACAGCAAGCTGCAAATTGCTTGAAAACAGCATTAATAACATAACAAATTTATCACACTGATCTTACCGATGTGGAGCAGACCATTAAAATACTGTACGGGTCAGAGAACTTGACTCTGTCAGAGCTGTTTAATTAACTTTCCAAGATGACATACTTATTTAATCCTAGAAAATGGAGAAGTAAGCACATTTGGCTTGCTGTTTGTTAAAAATGGGGTGCCTGGATAAAAGAAAACATATTATGTGAAAGAAATGTTGTATATGCTCACTTTACAGCATAATAACAAATTTACACGACCAGTCAAAGGTATGAAATCATTATGATATTTTAATGTTTTTGAAAGTATTCTCTAAAGATCACCAAGACTGTATTTATTTAATCAGAAATACAGTAATAATATAATATTATAAAATTGTATTATTGCTATTTAAATATCTATTGTCTTTTATTGTCATGTGATCCTGCAGAAATCCTTCTAATATGCTGATATAGTCCTTAAGAATCATCTCTCATTATTTTGTCAAAAAGCAAAAAAATAAAACAACATGAAAACTTTTCAAGTTTTTAAAGTTCTGGATGAGAGAGCACCTCGGTTAACTGTTTGGAAGAGAAGTCATGCAAAAGTAATGCATTTTTTTCCAT
Source organism: Carassius auratus (assembly GCF_003368295.1). Lineage (NCBI taxonomy): Eukaryota > Metazoa > Chordata > Actinopteri > Cypriniformes > Cyprinidae > Carassius > Carassius auratus. The sequence continues at coordinate 30,751,431 of NC_039243.1, forward strand.
AAAAAGCAACAATGTATCATAAATAATTAGGTATTTAGGAGTAACACAATAATGTAACATGACATTTAAAACTAATGTTCTCTTAACACATGTGCTTCGGTATTCAGCCCCCGAGTGTGTACTGTTCCATCTACTCAGAGATGTGATTTAGCACAATTTGTGATCATAATTGGAAGTGCTTCTCAACATGTTTTGTCTGTGTGTGTGTGTGTACATACTCATCTGTGTGTGTGAGACAGAACACCTGAGCTCCACAGGGGGATACAGATGCAGCAGTGTGTACAAATACAGACACTTGAGCACAGCAGGACGTGACAGAACAGAAACACCAACATCACCAACTTCCTGAAATTTACCAACCTCTCAGCTTATTATCGCTAACAATGGTCAGAACAGATAGACTGGGGACCGTGACAGATCGAATGCCCTATATAACCCTATCTAAACTGGAAAGGGCCTGTAAGCCCAGAAAAAAATAACACGAACATGTTGCAGAAATGACAAACCAGCATTTGTATGGTGAGATTTCAGCACATGGATGTGATAATGATTCCCATTGTGATGTTCCTCATGCTGTTAATTAGTAAATGTGTACTTGCTGAGGAAAGCCACATGTAAAAGAAAACAACAGTGCAGCTGGTAGTGGAGCAAAATCTACTTATATTTTTAAAAGACTGAAGGTTTTAAAGGAACAGTCCACCCAAAAATGTAATTTTGCCTTAAGTTTACTCACCCTACGGCTTTCTAAGATGTACTGGAGAGTAGTTTGTTTCTTCATCAGAACAGATTTGGAGAAATGTAGCATTATAACACTTGCTCACCAATGGATGCTCTGCAGTGAATGGGTGCCGTCAGAATAAGAGTCCAAACAGCTGATAAAAACATCACAATAATCCACAAGTGATCCACACCACTCCAGTCCAACTGTTAACATCTTGTGAAGAGAAAAGCTGCATGTTTGTAAGAGACAAAACCATCATTATAGCATTTTAACTCTAAACTGTCACTTCTGGACAATATACTAGTCCATAATCAATAATTATGCTTCTTCCAGAAAAAAAAAAAAAGAAAAGAAAATTTGTTTAGAACCGTTTTGGACTGTTCTTGTAAACGGTCCTTGGCCTGTGTATATTACTCTCCTGATTCAGATTAGATGACTTTTTCACTGGAGAAAGCAATATTATGGATAGAAGACTCGTATTTTATCTGGAAGCAACAGTTTGAAGTTAAAAACATCTTAATGTTAGATTTGTTTATTACAAACTTGCTTAAAGCTTGTGGATTACTAACCTCTCGTGGATTATTGTCATGTTCTTATCAGCTGTTTGGATCCTGCAATGAAGAAATCAACTCATCTACATATGATGGCCCGAGGGTAGGTACATTTTTAGCTAACTTTCATTTTTGGGTATATGATTCCTTTAAGGTCTATCTAGGAAAGCAATACATTTTTCACACAGAGCAGTGTGTGTGTCCTTAGAAGTGGATAAAAAATTCAGCTGAACTGAAATCTCTTTTGAGTTTTCTCTTAAACGCTTAAGGTTAGGATATGGTTAGTGAGGCACACATGAGGAAAGAACTGAAAAGTTTTCCCTAAATGTGCAGAGGGGTCAGACTCATGGGGGCACGAAATGAGAGGATGTTTCTTACAGTAGAGTGCACTCTTACTTCAACCCTCCCTTGAAACACACTATAATCCTGTAAAAGCTTAAAGAGCCAAGATGGGACAGTAACCTTGCTCAGCTTCTGCCTAATGGAAACACATTAGTTCTGATTCTTAGATATCTCAAGCATGATACTAAATACGGATTTTACAACAAGTAACCTCCAAAATATTGGCTAAACGTGTGTTTTTGTGCTTGTTCTGATCCACTTCCAATGTCAATTCCCAGAAATTGCTTAATGCACCTTTAAGACAACATAAAAATAAAACCAGGTATCTTTGTTTCAAAGCCAACATTTCCTCATTAAAGCAAAAAAAAAAAAAAAATCAAAGTTTATCAGTTTCCAAATTACACCTGATTTGTTATTCTGTTTCCAATGCTCTGAAATACATTTTAAGTCTAGTCCAAAAACTTTTAGTGTCCTTTATATTTACAGTTCAGTATATCAACCTAGCAATAATCCAGTTTGTGCCTCCTTCCATGTTAGTGTAAAAATCTTTCTCAAATCTCAGATCCCTCAGAGTGTCTTTTCTGAAGCCTTTCTCCACTGGACATGGCTTAAAGTCGTAGTGAAACGGGAGTAGACCCACCACCGCAAACCCATTTCCATCCACTGAGAACTAAACACCACATCTGAGGGTTTGGGCAAGTAATGAATTCCTTTCAGACTTCAGAACGTCTGCAGAAAGGATATCACTGTTATCATCTGCAATAATTCTTTGGCTACACTTATTAGAAACAGCGAATCCTTCCCAGAATTCACTTGCAGTACATAGCCTTCATCAGTCTCCCACCCAAGCACCAACATAATACAATAATACACAACCACAATGTAATGAAAAGAAAAAGAAATGTGAATGAAATAATGCGGTGTGCATAAACCCAAGCCAGAAAACGTTCAGCCAATACAAACAGAGAATAAAGTGTGACAAACCAATTATATCTGGCTTAATAGTGAATACCAGAGGGAAAAACGCTGACAACAACTTAAAGGGTTAGTTCACACAGATAGCAAAATTATGTAATTAACGGGATTACATAATTGAAGAAAACGGTTGAAACAACATGAGGGTAAGTTATTAATTACATAATTTTGCTATCTGGGTGAACTAACCCTTTAAGCTAATACAGCACATCTAGTACAACAGTCATGATAAATTACAGTTGTCAAATCTACAAAAAAAATGAAATTATAATCTGCATTAATGACCATAAGAGACATATCAAAAATATGACTGAAAAACACTGTAATTGTAAAAAAAAAAAAAAAAAAAAAAAAGGTTCAAAAGCATCCCCATCCCCAGTGAACTCTCTTTAACACAGGTAAAAGTTTTTTTTTTTTTTTTTTTTTGCAAATAGCAGAACCAGTTGTACAAATACCACTCCAGTGTAAACATGAGCTGTGTGCTAAAGCCTGTGTGTTTCACACAGTAAGAGCGCTCCGTAACTACACACATCCTCTTGTGACCTAAAAACAAGGCTCTGGTTGCCTGCTACACGTACAATGACTCAAGAGAGAGACATCCCAGATTACGGTTGAGCTCTGCAATCACCCAGGCAGCTGCACAGCACTCCTCCCCAGCACACGGTCACTCGTTCATCTGGCACTAGAGGACAGCCATATGTCCAGCAGTGGTGCTGGCTGCTTCGATCGCTCTGAATTACAAAGGACGGATTTTGGTTGATTAAAATCCTCGGCTGTCTCTGTGGTAATTGTTCATGTTCTGTGTGTGTGTTTATAGTTTCTATACATTTCTTCAAATGTAAAGCCAGCCCAACAGGTGCAGACTGGGAGGGGGTGGGTACTAAGGTGTGACTCCAACATAAATGAAAATATTTAAAAAGATTAACACCTCAATTTTAATCTTTTTTGGATTAATTGGCCTTGCTTATTAAATAATCATTGATCATAAATATCTAATATGGATTACAGACATTTTCCAGCATCCATTCAACAGTAACCACCTAGTCAGTCTTTGTCTTTGAAACAGTTTTTGTCTGTTTCTTTCATCTTATCATGGTCTGTCTAACCTGTTCTTCCCATAAGAAAGTCTGCATTCTCTTCGCTCTCATTTCTCCAGCTGTCTTGTCTTCCACTCTCTTTCTCATGGGTTTCCTGTCACTTCCAAATAACAAGAGTCAATAACACTCAATTCACTATTAACTAGGAGTTTTCCCTCAATAAACTCCTCATTTACTGCTTATTAATAGTTAGTAAGGTAGTTGTTAAGTTTAGGTATGGTGTAGGATTAAGGGATCTAGAATACGCTCATGTAGAATAAGGCATTAATATGTGCTTTATACTAATACCAATATGCTGGTAATAAGAAACGAGTTAATACTGAGAATTGGACCTTAATAACTAAATAAACTCTTCCTTATGAGCCTACCTGAAAAAAGAGATACAAATTCAAATACATGACATTGCTTTTAAATACCAAGAAATTATCATATCAGTTTGCATTTGATCTATTGAGCTCTTAAAATACTTCTTAATACTAAGCCAGTTTCATCACTGGAATCCAGTAAAACAACATCTTTAGATGGCAATAAAATAACTTCTAGATTATCAAAACATTAACCCAAATAACTCAAGAATTAAATATTAATATTATAACAAAAATGTGCATTTCCTGTGAAACAATTTCTGTGGTATGTGTTTATTGGTGTTATATTATACAGTATTGCATAAGCATGTGCATACAGTATTTGATTTGTTTGATTGTTGTGGATCAAAATGGAATAGAGGATTAAAACTGTCATACCAAATTAATAAAAACATGAATCACATGTTCCCTTGGAGAACTAGAGACGCACATGCTGCATGCTCTGCGATTAGCGGTCAGCGCATAGGCGCAGAAGAACTGACACTGGAAAAGAATCAGCCTCCAACTGCTCGCGAGCGGGACAAACTTCAGCGCGCAGATATTGGTTGCGCTCTTTTCCATAAACTTCTGTAGCTCCCAAACGTCCAGCTCCTAATGAGCACCTTGGAAAAATGCCAGGATACACAATGTGGGTCAAAGCTTAATTAAATTGAGTCTGCTGTTTTTCTAACGAGTCTATATGAGTCAGGTTTTCCAGTACTTATCTGCTGAGATTCTGATTCTGGACAGGTTTCCTGTTCGTGTGTTATTTTCCCACTCTGTGATTGACAGGAAAAGAAGTACAATCCCATGGCACATCATACTAAGAATGCCAAAATAATCTGACATATATCGGGCACAGCACATCAATCAAACCCAAAGAACATGTTCATTTTCCCTAAGAAAGCCCAACAGCCTCTCTGGGTTCAGATGCGAGTTTAATACTCAGATACCTGCCTAGACAATCCCACAAGATGAAAAAGAGAGGGAAGCCCCAAAGCACAGATGCTGACACAGATATGGACTCCACATAATAACTCAACTAACCCCTTCAGACCTGGATTTTTCCAGACACACATACACACAAACACACACAAAAATGTTTATTTTGAATGTCTATTAAACTGGAAATTGAATTTGAACAACATCAAGATGATTATTCATCTGCACATACATTTTTTTTTATGAAAATCATAGAATTAAAAATTGGGGTTATGCCCCTTCCTCAAGTGTTCAATGATCAAACCTGCAACCTTTCACTGAGGTCACACCAACTGCAGCTTACGAAAAATAAATAAATATTATATATAGCCTATAGAAGTTTTGACAAAGCATGTAGAAGCGTTGCTGTTACAGGAAAATGGTTTTAAAAATACAATATAAAATATCCTTTGTCAGACATGATATGAAAAGCACTTAAATTTGATGAAGATTGCTCAAAATGTGTGGTAATATTCTTACTGAAATCATATCTTGCTGTTTTGCAATAGTACACAATACATCTTAGTGTACAGTGAATCCACTGTCTCTTACACTGGACATCACTTATGACTTTGTATATATTATGACTCATGCTATATGACTTTTATTATGGCTAGCACTGATGCCACCTCTCAAACAGAATGCGTGAAGTAATTCAATAACAAAATTTAGTTCATTTTGATAGTACTGTTAAAACAGTCGTGCGTAAAACACGCACACATTTCGAGTTTTAGTGCAATTTGGTTGCACTTGATACCAACTGTCCAACATATCAGTTAAGGGCAAACATTGGTGTGCAGATTAGGACACAACACCTGTGATGCAATTTCAGGGAATCGTGAAACATGAGCGTGTATTAGAGATGCGCGCACGCTCTCCTTTCTGATTCCTGTCTGTCACTGTTGTCATCTGGTGTTATCTTCTTCTGTTCACGCTTCAAACGCAACATTTCAGCAGTTAATGTGAAATAAACGTGACACGCGTGTCAAACCTGTGCAAGCTCGCGCGCGCAACTCACCTGCGTTCCGAAGTTTCTTGTTTCTGTAAACGGAGAAAATCACCAGCAGGTTTCCTAAAATATCCACCACTATAGTGAATATGAGGAAACACCCGAGAGTAGTAGCGACCCAGGGCGGCCGGTGAAGTGCTTGCTCGCTAGGGTCCAGTGCAGAGCTGTTCAGAAAACTCCCATTCATAAACATTGTATTTCTTCATGAAACTTTTCTCAATCAACAAAATAAACCGCGCGGTTCAGGTGGCGCGCGTCTCTCCTCTGGGATGGCATCTCTTCGTGAGGCCCCGGACAACTTCCCTCGGTTCTCTCGTCGGGGCTTTCGTGTGTCGGGGTCTGCACTTTTATGGTTCTGTGTGCACCCATCACAATGTTGGAACATGACATCCACGGGCATCTTCAGAACGCGTGTGAACATGTGATGAACTGCAGCGGAGTGTGTGTTGCCACCTTGTGGTCGTCATCGGTAATGACGCTTTCATTCACCCATTCCATCTGAACGAGTCCCTTTTTTTCCCTTTTTTTTCATTCAATTTTTGTCGCTCCGTTCAGGATGTAAGATACGTGATAGAGACTCTGATTTTAACTACTACAATAATAATAATAATAACATTATATGATGATGATGATGATGATGATGATGATGATGATTATCAACAAAATTATCAAAAATATAATAATAATAATAATACTATAATACAGGAATAATTATTCATCAGTTAGTATCGGTCCTCTTATAATTTGATTGGCCAAGCAACACATAAATATAAAAATTCCAGTCGTCTAATTTGATTGGCTGAGAAGCGGCAGGTTGGTTTGGTTTATGGTTTATAATGCTTTAAAAAAAAGTCTGGTTAAAATCAATGGGAAAATGTAATACTTGCGGTCGGGTATATACTATGGCATAGCCTACATAGTATTTGGCGTGCCGTTCATAGCATGCTCCATAATGTTGCTTCTCTCTGTGTAAAACCATATAACATTTTAAAGTAATAATATAAATAACATTTCTTGGCACATATAAAAACTGGAACTAGCATCAGACCCAAAAACAAGATAGATAGTTACATTTTACCTTGTTCATAAACATGTATACGCTTGTTAAGTTGTGACACATCGTCAGTTTCCATGTCTGGGCCTGCGTAACTGAAATACTTCAAACTTTTCAAGGAGAGCAGGCTGTCTGCATGCCGTTAGTTCAAAAACTTGAGCTTGTGATGTCCCGCCAGCACTCTTCCCCCAGCAGAACTCAGATGTATCCAGCAGCCTGTCAGCCTCCAGCCATTATGATGCAATTTTAATGCAGCGCTGCTAATGGCTCCAGTCATGAAAGCAGTTAATAACTAACACTGTCTGTCTCTTCTCTAACTGTAAGGTGGTCTAAAGGGAGACTTACTGTGAAAGGTCTTTACATTTACAATGAACAGACAGTGTGTTAAACTCATGCAAATCTATTTGCACAAGTTTGCGGAGTATGAGACATTACTTAGGAGGGAAAAGAGCTTGTGGTGAAAGGAGAGATGAAACGTTGTTGGCCAGTGTCAATGTGTCGAGATAAATACATGGCAAGGCCATTACTATTGCAAGCATGTGTCTCATTGTACTTTGAAATTGTGTGATTAATGCTCTGAATGCATTCGGGAGTTAAGCATCATATTTAAAATTCCAACATCTTTCTGAAGTTGCAGGAAAGGAGACATTTCTAGAGATATTTCTGAAGGAGAAATATTTTAAATATATAATTATATATATACATTCTGTCATCATTTACACACTCTTATGCCATTCCAAAGCTGTATGAATCTCTTTTTTTCTGTTGAACATAAAAGAAGATATTCTTAAGAATGTTGGTAACCATACAGTTGACGGTAGCCATTGACCTCCATAAAAAAAATGAATATGATGGAAGTTAACATCACAATCAGCTATTTAGTTATCCACTTTCTTCAACATATCTTATTTTGTGCTCAACAGAAGAATGAAACACATGTTGTCCTAAACCCTTTACATATTTCTTTCTTCTGCTCGACATGAAAGAAGATGTTTTGAGGAATATTTCTAATCCAACAGTTTTGGTTCCTATTGACTTCTATTGTATTTCTTGTCCATACAATGGAAGTCAATGGAACCCGACATGCTTAAGTTACCAGTATTCTTCAAAATATCTTACTTTGACAGAGCCAAAAAAAAATCACACAAGTTTGGAATGACATTAAGTTGAATAAATTATGACACAACTTTTTTTTTTGGGGGTGGACTATCCCTTTAAGAATGTACACTTTTATCCTCCAAATATTCTTCTAAAATATTAAATGTTACACATTATGACAGTATTTGTGGTTCCTTAAGTCAGCATGAAATCAATTTGTGGTTTTGTTTTATGGAATATTTATATGAGAAAAGGTTGATGGTGACACTCTATGATGGTTTAGATGTAAAATCACAGCCAGCAATGGTTTTTAAAGATCTGTCTACTGTAATGGACACTCTCTATCAAAAGGTAAAACCATTCTTTTCTTTACCAGACATAAAGTATTTTTAAAGATCATAGCAGGATTCTTCACGATGTAATGTGCATTTTGCCAAAGCTAAATTTACTTTTCAGTCTTCCTGACAGAACTTTAATAAGTGGAAACTCCTGATGAAGCTATAGGTATAGAAAGAAAGGATGAATGACAAATGAGAGAAAGAAGAGAGTGAGGGGATGGGTACTCCTTTGAGAATGACTGGGGAAACCTTTCCTCATATATGACAATGAGTTATAAAGTTGTGTTTTTTGTAAAAGAGCAATATGTTGGTAACTCCAGTTTTGTTTCTGTGAATATCTGTCCTATTTTAATCTTGCAATACAACATATAATGCCAAGAATAAAGATTAATATTTGCACAAATACATTTTGATAGATATGTCAAATAGTTTTGATCTGGCCATAACAAATATGATGCAATAGCGCCCTCTGCTGTTTGTCACAGTATGGTGCCTCAGCTTTACCTAACGATGGGTAAACGTTTCTGGAAACTTTTTTGGTGCAAAACAAAATTATTAAATAATTTGAAAATAAATAGTTCTGTTACTGCAAAGTATTTCAGTTATGTATTTACCTCTTCATGCAGGTTTTTAAAGGATAATTCAGTCAAAAATAATAATCATCACACCATCCATGAATTCATTTGAAATGTATTCCATAACTTGCTCATGAATGGATCCTCTGCAGTGAATGGGTACCGACAGAATGACAGTCCAAACAGCTGATAAAAACATCACAGTAATAATAAGAAATCCATACCACTCCAGTCCATCACTTAATGTCTTGTCAAGTGGAAAGCTGCATGTTTATAAGTATTTTCTCTCGATTTAGACGTAATACATTTTTCACTGATGAAAGCATTAAAAGGACTCATATTTTCGCTGATTTGAAGTTAGAAACATCTTGATGAATTTGCATTCTTACAAACACAACTTTTTTTTTTTTTATTATAGGTTGTGTGGATTACTTGTGGATTACTGTTATGCTTTTTTTTTTTAAAGTAGTTTCCATCACTATATCATTGCTATTGCAGAATGCACTGCACAATTTGAGATGTGATGGAAATGTTTATGACATCTCAGTTAAGTGACAAAAAAAGAAATGGAACTAGAATCTAATTGCAGACTGTCACTTCTCATATCTGAGATGTTGTCTGTCCACATGGTTTTTTCACTTTTCTTGCAGGAAACTGCTGACTGGATCCATCATCTATATGAAAAATGCTTGAGCCCGGCAGAAAGTCACAGAAAACATCAACAGTCCTGTCTTGCCCTGTCATTCTGAAGCCCAGCATCTCCGCTTCCCGCAGATCATCTGCTCTAATACACAAACACACTAAAACGCCATGCTGGAATAATATTATACATCTCACATATATAATTTTTTGAAGTAACCTGGATTTTTAACCGTAGAATTCTTTGCCATGTCCTTGAGAAAGTGATTTGCATGTGACATTACTGAATTTGAAAGAAATCCATATAAATCCAAAGGTTTCACATACTTTTTCCATTAGCTATACGCATACCATAGAGGGGCCTATGGAGAAAGCTAATAAATGAAGTCTGCAGACTTCTGTAAGAAGAGTCACAGACGTGCCTTTGAAGTATTTTTTCATGAGCATTGACCATATTTCTTTAGAGATCTCTAAGCTTCTGCTGGATGTGGGAAAATTCAGTCAGTGAGAGTCTGTTTGTGTGAAGCATGTCAGAATTATTCAAAATAAAATATTGTGTTGCACCCTCCTGAAATGGCAATGCCAAGATGGGTCAAAGCAGTATACCTAAAGTTCCAGAGGACATGAGTGATAAGAAAATATGGCATGTTTGTTGAATTAATCAAAGGTGTTTTAATTATTTTTATTTTAACTGATATATATCTTGCTTTCTTAGTTATCTCTACACGTTAAATTGTGATTTTAGCATTACACAACATCACTGTGAAAATTGTACATATTTTTGACCAAAAATAAATAAATAGCAAATATCTGTGTGACAATTTTATCAAGAGACGTCTTGAGATTTTTATTAATATGATGTTTAACCAGCAATACACTTTTTTGTTTACTTATTAATGTCATTCATGCATCTGAAATGCACTATTATTTTCCATTAAATTAATAATTTTCTATAAATTTTTATAAGGCATTGAAACAGTGTTCATTTAAATTTGCATTCAAGCTATTTGGCAGATGCTCTTTTCTAGAATATTGTACTAAAAGCTTTTATTCTCCTGCTGTCCTGAATATTAACAAAACATATCTGAATTGGCTGCTGTTTGCTGTTCTAATGGCCTGTCAAACCGTCAGACTGAGTCAGTGTGTGTATAAACAGTAGGACCCTTGTGACAGGAGGTAAACAAATGGATGTACTGTCAGCCATGCACAGTATTAATATTTTTCTTTGTGTGTGAACTCTAATAAAGTTGCTGCATTCTGGAATATTTTCTTCTCTCTCCAGGACTAAAGATGTGAGGAGAAGGTAGATAAGAACACTTACTGTGCTGATGTAATGTGAAGGTTAACATTACATCAGCACATTACATCCCACCCGATATATACCACAAAATTAAAAGAGGTGAATGGTTGAGTCTTACGAGGATTTATCAGGTTAACCATCTACATAATTACTTTGATACATATGCAGTTCTCTTATTTTCTTCCGTTTAAACACTGAACTCTGAATATTCTGTTCGCATTCCACTAGGGGGCAGTATAAGACTATGTAAAATTTCTAATGCATTCATTTGACCTGTGAACCGTGTGTATTTAAATCAACTTTGAATCAGACATATACACCAGTGACATCCGCAAGATATTACACTGCTTCAGCTGATGTCCTTTAACAACCAACATGAGTCACTATATATGCTTCATAACAATAAACAAACAAATACATATATATATATATATATATATATATATATATATATATATATATATATATATATATATATATTTAAAAAAAGACCTGATAAAGAAATGTTACAAGGTACCAGGCCAGATACAAGCATTCTCTTCCAGTCCTCTCTTCATTCTAGACAGCTTTGATTTTGTTTAATAAAGAGAAAAATAATAATATAAAATGATGATTATTTTAAGATGCTTTCTGTTGGGTCATCATCATTTTAATTCTCCTATTATGACTTTAATTTTAATATAAACAAATTCAAATATCTTTAGACTCAGTTAAAAATAACACTGAGGTTTGGAGTGATATGAAGTTCAGGATGTAGGTTCAGGAGGAGGCTACTCATTCAGACCTGTCAATCATATAAGCAGCGGTCATTGCAGCATCCCTCCACTTCTCCATCTCCCCCTCTATTTCTCTTCTATGCCTTCATCGAGATCAGCAAGACAAGTTTGCTTACAATTAACCATCAGGCCTGGATGGGCAGGTCAACTCATGAAATAAGGGTTAGTATATAATGAGAGAACTTAATTTCTGGGTGAACTATCCCTTTAAGTCTTCCTGAAATAAATCGACTGCACTGAGGGGAATAAGGGATGAATGAATCATTGATGAAGCTGCATCATTGACCCGAGGTTCAGCTCATCTTTAACTCTTTTCTTCTACTGGGTACGGAGTGAGGCATGAGGGCATGACCTCTGGAAGAGCTTGGTCAGATGTTTGAGGCTGGACTTCTGCACCTGAATCACAATGATAACTAATGGACCGCTGAGCCATCAACCTAGCAGACCTGCGCTGGCTCACACTATTTGTTAAAGCACAAACACAAGCCAAATTATTCTTTTACAGTTTAATAACCAAAAATATTCAGAAATCAAACATTACACTCAAGTGTGATATGCACCGTATAAGAAAAACAATTGCATGGACGCAATTCATTATAATTAAAAAACTGCATGCCTCCAATCATCATACATCACAAGTTCTGCACAAGTGATCCATGATCATCCATGATCAAATTACAACATATACATAACAATATGCATAACATTTAAGTGAGATTTCCTCCTGAGGTCAGTCACTCTTTCCAGACACAGCTTCCAGTATTTAAGATAAAAAAGGGAAGTGTATTCCATGAGAATGTTGGACAATCAGATGTAATAATCATATACATGTGTGTGTGTGTGTGTGTGTGTGTGGATAACCAGAGGTTTTACAATTAAATCAAAGGAATTCTGTCACAAGGGAATAAAATGGGTTCATTTTTACAACTTTAAGACTCAATTTAACACCATTGTATTTAGTATGTGCTCTACTGTACACTGTACATTTTCACATGTGATTTTTTTTCTCGATAATGTAGAATCTTTGTATAATATACATTCACAATATATATATATGATACCCAATACAAATGAAGCAAATCTGCGATTAGCCGATCAAACATCTGCTCTGGTGACTGGATTATTTCAGCAGAACACGTATAAGGACACCAAGACACATGACACTTTAAATGTGCAATAATATATAAATAACAGTGATCAATAGGACTTTTAGAGATGTAACATAGATATTACCATATGTAATCTTGTTTGACCATCATAAACAAAACTAATACAATCATTGTGTTCAAAGTCTTTCTTTCATTGCATTAATCTCAAAGCTGCACAAGTATGACAAAATAATGCACAGATATTACAGCATAATGATAAAATATAAAATGAATAACAACAATATGATGCTGAAAAAACGGTTTTACAGTTTGTGATATTGACTGAATGAACGGAGTCTAGTGTGAGTATCCTATTGTAAACAGTATGAAGTGCTTTCTTGCTCTATATTTTCTACTTTTAATGGATCTGATCTATAGAATTGTTCCATCATTTCTTTCTGTGTCCTTTCATATGTTAATCTGTACACTTCTCTTTCTTCATTTATTACACTGAAACGGATCTTGGGATAGAGAAAACTAGATCAAAATACAATTTTATTTCTGACTCAAGCTGTGCTTTATGTATGGGGTTTAAGCTAAACTACTCCAAATCTGTTCTGATGAAGAAACAAACTCATCTACATCTTGGATGTCCTGAGTGTTAGGACATTTTTAACAAATTCTCATTTTTGGGTGAACTATTCCTTTAATTCCTTATACAAATTTGCTTTGGTATTATGCAAGATTGTTTAGATATTTTTACTGAAAACCAGGTACAAAACTATTGTTTAAGAACATTTTGCAATCCATATGAGGAAGGGAAGGTTACAAAAATCATTAAGTTTGTAAAACAAAATACTAAAACAGGATTTTAACTGCTTTCTCCAAACTGAATGTTCACACCCTGATGAATTTGAGAGAGATTAGGGATGCAAATCTAAATGGTGCTCAATCTGGTCTTTTTGCCTTAGTTCAGCTCCCCAGCAGACTTTTTCCATTAAATGGACAGTGACCCAGAATCCAGCAGTTATTGTGGAGATGAATCACTGTGCAAAAATAGAAATACTCTAAATAAAACATTGTGTAAGGCATAAGGGAAAAACCCCCACAATAACCATTATTTACAAAGATCTTCTTTAATCTTTAGCTAAAGCTTTTCTTTATTTAGCATGATAACAGCATCTCAGTTTGCGTGGTTAACTTCCTCCACTGAGTACTGGCATGCACTTCTAAATACCAAAAAACAGAAAGAATGATACAGAGATCTGAATATGCATTAGACCTCGTTATGATGTTCTTTCTGTGAGCTTGAAGCCAGTTGGGGAATAAGGGCACAGTATAATGAAGGATTGTGTTACTCCCTTGTAGGTATAATTACCATATTCACATGCAATATTGCTGATATGCTCTGACTGTGTTTGGGCAGGTAAATGAAATATAAATCGAAGACGTGTACGCTTACAATGTTAAAGTGAATTACAGTATACGGCCTGATTTCCGTCTCTCGTCTTCCTTCACCAATTTTGCTCTTTCCATCCATAGCTTCTACCCACATTCCTCTCTTATTTTTCTCCTCATACTCTCCATTCTAGCCTGTCTAATATAGACAAATGTGCTATTATGTAGCAGAAGCTGCTCATTGATAAGTACCGTTTGATCAAAATCTCTCTTTTCTACTACAGACCTGTCACAAAAAAAATTAATGAAGATGAAAATCTCATCTACAACCGCTGTCACTTTTGATTTCACTGCCAAAGCATTAATAATGATGCTCGATTTCAAAATAGACTGAAGGTAAAACACACACATACACACTTTTCTAGTTTTCCCTCCACTCTTTTTCCCTAGAGACATTTTACTGCACTCTGACTATTCTTAGACAACAGACAACTTCTACAGAGAAAATCTGGCTGTGCACATTGCAGTTATGTTTTAATAATAAAAAATAAAAAAATCCACTCTTTTTCCACTCTATGATGCATTAAATATTGAAATAAAAGATAAAAATAAGCTACCAAAGTAACATTGTCTAGGAGTTGTAATTATATTATATACTATTAATATACTATTATTATATAGTTGTTATATATATATATATATATATATATATATATACTAATTAGTTTTATATATTTGTTTATATATGTGTGTGTGTGTATGTATATATACACACTACATACATAAATGCACATATATACAGACACACACACACACACACACACACACACACATATATAGACATACACACACACTTTCCCATGATGCAAAGATTAATTTTTAACATCATTACGTGATCCTTCAGAAATCATCTTAATATGCAGATTTGGAAACATTTTTTATTACTAATGTTTACAGTTGCGCAAATTAAATTTTTTTTGGAAACCATGATAGATGTTTTTCTAGTCTTTGTTGAATGCAAATATTTAAGTAAATAAAAATCTTACTGACCCCAAGCTTTAAAACAGTATTGTATATATTATACAGTTACATTTTAAATAAATACATATAATATTTTTTTATGGTGGTGCCAGTAAATGGGAAGTAAAACTTTATCTAGCAAAAAAAATATTTTTCAACCGTGCCTTCTGGTGGAGTGGAAATACGAAGGGATATACAGATAAACAAATTAATAGATGGACATTAAATCAAATAAACCCTGATCATCAGAGACTGAAAATGAGGAAGTCTCTCTTAATGTGCACAGCCATAAAAAAAAAAAGAAATGCTTTTAATAGATAAAAACATACTAGAAGGCATAACGGAAGACCACAGCTGAGTGTTCAGCTGTATGTCAATAAGTAATTTTCTGATCTGTCTGGATACACTACAACAAGAGCACTGGGCTGGAGGCTTGTACTGTACCACAGTCACCATGGAGATGATTGACAGCAGGAGGCATTTCAAAGCTTCACTGCAACCACACAAGCTCCGGCTCGACCCAAACATAACGGCGCCACCTAGAACAAAAGCACAAATCCCAATTAGAGAGAACGATCATGCGTTAATGGGATTGATGTTCTCAATGATGAATCAATTTCTCTCCGTCAACACACACACACACACACACACTGCTTAATGCTCCCTCTCCCGCGCACATACACAAACACATCATTACCCACACACATCCCAAGGCTTACAAACGAGACAATATGAACTCTCAGCATGTGGGCGAAGAAAACGTCGCCTAAAAACATAACGAGAAATGAAGCCCAGGAGAAATCAGCCGGTAGCTATAGCGAGAGGTAATAACAGACGCTGTGATGCAGTGAAGAGCTGTGCTTCTGTCACAATGATGGAGGTCTTGGATTTACATAATGAACAAACAGTGCCAGGAGGAATGTGGCAGAATCACACCGTAACAGAACACGGAGCTGTTACTTGTGAAACGAACGGAGAAGCAGATAGATGAATAATATAAATGTGCAGATATTACTAGAAAGTCAGGTCGATGGACAAACACTAACTCTATGGGCCCTATTTTAACGAATCCAAACACAAAGTGTAAAGCGCGTGGTGCAGGTGCACTCAGGTGCACTTTTGCAATTTTAACGACGGAAAAACGGTCTGTGCGATGGGGTACATTTTTTGAATAGGTTGTCTCTATTCTCTTACCGTATTTTTCGGACTATAAGTCGCACCTGAGTATAAGTCGCATCAGTCCAAAAATACGTCATGATGAGGAAAAAAACATATATAAGTCGCACAGGACCATAAGTCGCATTTATTTAGAACCAAGTACCAAGAGAAAACGGTTGCACTTTATTTTACAGTCCTGTTCCTCATGTACATACTATGTACTTATTATAGTAATTACAATAACTATGTAATAACTAGGTACTAACCCTGAACCTACCCCTAAACCTAACCCTACCCCATGTAGTTACCTTGTATTACTAGAACTTCCTTAGATAAATACACTGTAAGTACACTATAAGTACATGTTAGTACACGTACTGTAAAATAAAGTGCTACCGAGAAAACATTACCGTCTCCAGCCGCGAGAGGGCGCTCTATGTCTTCAGTGTAGACTACAGGAGCACCGAGTAGCACAGAGCGCCCTCTCGCGGCTGTAGATGGTAATGTTTTCTTTTGGTTCATTTCACTCGATTCATGTCAAATTAATTTTGATAAATAAGTCGCATCTGACTATAAGTCGCAGGACCAGCCAAACTATGAAAAGAAGTGCGACTTATAGTCCGGAAAATACGGTAATAAGTAATGGACGTAACGTTCAATAAACAAACCAGAGTGTCATCTCCCATTCACTTTAAGAGCGAGATGCGCTCGCGTCATGGCGGATCGTTATTTACATGGCTGAATTTTGTTGGCGGAAAAGCTGAACGCTTCTCATGCGAAGAAAAGTTAAAGTGCATGAACAGATCATGTACGGGACAAGCAGGAATCCACCAAAGCTCCACACGATGAGTCAGTTAATATATATGTGTGTGTGTGTATTGGCATGATTTTTCAATTAATTCGGCAATTTCATTCATCATTATAAGTAGTAATAGGCTGCATTGCAAATAAGTAGCCTAATTCTAATACACGCAATGAATATCCATCATTACATTTTTATATTTATGTAGCCTACACATAATATTCTTTTAACCTGTAATCCTTTTGTTTTTAATATTTGGCATGTCTGTGTGAAGTCAATGTGCACTATGGACCCGCCCAGAGGCACATTTTCTACCAACGCGCTCTTTAAATAATAAAAAAATATTGCGCCATTGACTTCAGACTTTAGATCAGGTTTAAGTTGGTCTATGGCTCAGTCTATTTTCAGCTCCTTAAAATAGCAGTGCACCAGCAATGCGCCCGAACACACCTCTTTTTTTAAGACCAGCATGCCCACAAATGGGCGCAAATGCATTTGTTAATTAAACTACGTGACCCTGGACGGGAAAATGCGAACAGTGCCGGACTGAAACCAGCAAACACACTTGCGCTGCGCCTTGCGTGCCGGGTGTATGTTAGGGACCAAGGTGTTTACCTGTGTCCACTCATTGGTTTGGGGGTCATAGGCTTCCACGGTTTTCAGATACACCTGACCATCATAACCACCGACCGCATACAGACGGTCCCCCAGAAGACACACCCCCACAGCATCTCTGCTGAGGCTCATGGGAGCAACTGCTGTCCACACGTCTGTCTTTGGGTCATACCTGAAAGAAGTGATAAAACAGCTGAATTATATAGACTACATTTATATTTCTGTAGACATTTCTGCACCTCATGTGTCATATAACTTGGCTTTTTTGCCAACAAACCCATATTAGACTTTCAAAGAAATCCGTCATTATTAATAGATACATATATTATTCATAAAATCACAGATTTAAATACTCGACCAATTCACTCATAGGTGCACAGACATCTTGATATTGGATTGTATGACTAAACCCAGGTTGCGTGCCAGATTTACACCACACTACAATTTTGCCCCAGTAATGTTGTATCAAAAGTTAATTGCATTTCTTTATGGAAAAAAACAGCGGTGGAGAAGTGCTTAAAAACAAAGCACCAAAAATGTGATGTGTTTAGAAAACAAAACAAAATCAACATATTTACCGTGTGTCATTTACTAACAGTCTGTAACATTCTCATATTATGCTAAATATTTGAACATTTTAATAATTTGTATTTTTTGATACATAAAATGCTAATTTTGAAATGAGTCTCAGCAATTTTATTATCTAAATGTTACAAATGTACTTTCTAGCAACGTCATTTCCACCACAGAATTCTATTGAATATAATATAAGACTTTATTTTGTAAAGGTCCACAATACCCAAAGTTGAAAATAACTTCTATTTAACTTGCTAAAGAATCCCTGGGGAAAAATGTATCAGTTTCCACAAATAAATAAGCACTTTTTCAACACTGATAAAAAATAAATAAAAAAAATAGGAAATGTTTCTTGATCAGCATTTCAACATATAATAATAATTTCTGAACAAGCATGTGACACTGAAGACTGGATTAATGATGCTAAAAATTCAGTTTGCATCACAGAAATAAATAACATTTTAGGTTGTAATAATATTTTACAAATGGAGTCTTGATGAGCATAAAAGGAAACGTGCATGTGTGACTCTGTTCTGTCAGAAATGAAGGACATGCCAAACAAATGTTGACAGGCAGAGACTGAGAGCAGTCTGGGTGCAGGGAATATTCAGCAGACAGACAGCTCTTTTAAATAAAGATGCAGACAGAGACAGAGAGACAGACAGATGAGAGAAGATGATGAGCATGAGTCAGTCACACTAAAAAAACAAATACCTTCCAAGACATGACCAAGAGGAAATCACACTTACTCTGAGGCCTAATAACCACCCAGAAAAAAAACATCCCAGTAGAGTGATGCTAGCTAAATGTACTTACAACATGAAGCAGCTCAAAAAATAAAAATGCTGTAGAGTACATTTCTGCTCTCAGAGGAAAGATAATGAAAAAAAAATTCACAATATCATGCTTAGATAACAAGTGGGACATTAACAATGCGTCTGTTCAAATTGAATCTCACAATTGTTCATTCAAACACAAGCTGCAGTGTCATGTGGAGCTCAGATGGTGTGATGAAGGTATGCACAAGTTTGTTTGCAAGCAGCTGTGTAATAAGAATCCAGAAAATACTAATCATTTAGCTGGTCTTTGCAATAGACTAGGATTGTTCAATTATGAATAATAGGAGATCAGAATAGATTACATAGATGCAACATCTTTGTTTTTTCATGCACTAAACGCTGGTGAAAATAAAGCTGTGCCAAAATGGGTGGTTTTATAAATGACAAAAGAACAGAAGAATTCTATAAAGAACACATGGCACTGTGTCCAGAAAATACTAATCATTTAGCTGGTCTTTGCAATAGACTAGGATTGTTCAATTATGAATAATAGGAGATCAGAATAGATTACATAGATGCAACATCTTTGTTTTTTCATGCACTAAACGCTGGTGAAAATAAAGCTGTGCCAAAATGGGTGGTTTTATAAATGACAAAAGAACAGAAGAATTCTATAAAGAACACATGGCACTGCATGTCAGAAAACTTTATCAGACTCCGTCCTTCCTCTGAATCACTCTCAGCTATGAAACAATTAGAGGAAAAACCTCATATCCTTCACTAACCTGCACTACTAGTTTGTAGAGCACTTATTAGTCAGCTTCTCTTCAGGGACTCATCTGTAGCACTTTGATGTGAACACATTCAGACCTAACAATAGCATATGACTATTTTTTGCAACATATACTGGCATTTGCCACTGAAGAAAAATAATATAATATTAACCCTCTCAGGTCTAAGGGTATTTTTGGGGCCTGGAGAAGTTGTCATGCCCTGACATTTGTGCTTTTTTCATCTAAATGGCTAAAGTCTAATCTCACTGTAATCAGCACAAACTGGGCTATAATAATATATGAGCAGCATGTATGTACATGATTGTGTTTCTGAGAAAAAATGTTTTATGCGTGGTAAGTGAAAAACTAAAAATGTTAAATCACTTGAATAAGGCAATCAAACACAAACTGGAGCTTGTTTCTTAGAATTTTTCTTTCTAAATTATATGAAAATCATCTTGTTTACTCACTTACAGAAAACAATATATTAATTTAAATTTTCTAAGACTTTTTGTTGGTAATAGTCAGTGCAGTTAAA
Source organism: Carassius auratus (assembly GCF_003368295.1). NCBI lineage: Eukaryota > Metazoa > Chordata > Actinopteri > Cypriniformes > Cyprinidae > Carassius > Carassius auratus. The sequence goes on from NC_039243.1 coordinate 30,771,978, forward strand.
CAGTTTATTAGTAAAAACTAATACTTTCAAAAGCTGAATTTTTTGCATCATTACTCCAGTCACACAATCCTTCAGAAATCCTTTTAACAATCTGATTTTCTAAAAAAAAAAATTAAAAAAAAAAAAAAAAATTTTACATTTATTATTATTATTATTATTATTATTATTAATGTTGAAAAGAACAGAATATTTTTTATTTTTTGGGGGGGATAAATTGAAAGAACAGCACTGTTTGTTAAATTTGTTACAATTATATTTATTTGTCACATTTATATTATTTACATCAAGCTTTTGAATGGTATAGTATTGTATATTGTTATTGAAACTTCATAATGTTTCACTTGATTATACACTTAGTCAGGAATTATAGTTTGGAAAAAGTCTAACTAGTAAAATGTTTAGACGTTATGTGAAAACTAGTACAAGTATATAAATAAATAAATAAGAGACTTACTCATGTTTATGATCTCTGCTGAATAAAGTGCTTAATTCTTTTTTTCTGAGGAAATCCAAATCTCAAATCCTGAGGTAAACCTCATCACGTCGTTTTTGGGGTGAATTAAGTCTTATTCCTCTCATCGTGAAGCAAACAATAAAATAAAATAACTTGCAGAACAGTCTTGCAGTGTTTTTTTATGTTGTACGGGCGTATTCAAGCTGAGCGCTTCAGTGAAATAATATAATCTCAATAGCGTGTTCAGTGCATGGACGTGGTCGCATTAGATATAATGTAGGCAAACGTGAAAAACGGACATCACTATGTTTTCATATGGATTACTTTAAACTAAACAAGTGCAAAATATTATGTGATAAAGTAGACCTGTCCGACTTTCTATAGATATATCTCTCATGTCTCTTCGTTCAGTATTAACGGAGTTACAGTTCATTTTAAAGACAAGTTTGTAAATGAAGATCACCACAGACAAAGGCTGCAGACAGCAAACCTTGTTTATCTTTATTTTATAAATGCACAAAGTTTTGTTGTTATTATGTCTGTATATTAAAAAAAGTTGACTCTTTACAGATTCGATTGATTTATTGCTCTTGTCTGTACGATCAAAACTGAAAGTGTAATTTGATTTCTTTTCGGGGTTAATCGAATCCAAAAGATTAATAATAATAATAATAATGTGAAAAAACTGCTTTTATTTTGGCAGAAAACTGTAGAAAGAAGTTTTTACAGCTAAACGTTGACCCATTAACCCCATTCCAGATCTTTAGATTTTGTCCCTCTTACCTTTCGACGCAGTCTGACAGTCGAGAGGCTAAGCTTGACGCTGGGGCATCATGGCCACCGATGGCATACAGAAAGCCATTCCACGTCGCTACACCAACACCGCCTCTGCGTTTAGACATGGGAGCGCAGCTGCTCCATTTGTTGGTGTGAGGATCGAAACACTCCACTGATTTCAGACATGAACTTCCATCCCTGCCACCCACAGCATATAGCCTTAAAAAGGAGACAGAAAAGGAGAACATCATAGATTAAACAGACAGTCTGTTTAGTTAGAAGCACGCTTTTTTTGCTGTCTGTGCTTACTTGCTGTTTAACACTGCAACTCCCACAGTGCTCCGGGGTGTTGCCATGGATGCAACAAAGCTCCACTGGCGAGCTTGAGGATCCCAGCGCTCCACCGTGCTGAGATAACTCCAACCGTCATGACCTCCCACTGCATACATGGGGCCTTCTAACACTGCAACGCCTACAAACACACACACAAATGATGAGAAGTCACACATAAACCTTCATATGGCTCTTAAAGATTCTTCAAGTGTAACATGCTTGAAAATATTTTGTAGGCCTTTTGATTTCTGATTCTGATTTCAGAAACACTGACAGAAGCGCAAAATCAAGTCATAAACATAGAATATACATATCTAACATGGAATGTCTCATTAATAGACAAGTGTCTATTAATATTAAACCACAAAAAGCATGTTCTGTTTTGTGTGAATGAATACATTTTTATTTATATAAAATACCAAATCTTCACTATAACTTGTAAAAACAAAAGTTTGGTTTAACTTGAAGAAATTATGACAGAAATACATTAATATCGTACAGTAGAACGTAATTATTAAGTAAAAATAACTATAATACAGTTGATAATAATAATAAAACTGATTTCATAGGGTTTCAAATATTGTGTCAAGCAATTAATACTGTGAATTATCATGAAAAGTCAGATGAAGATACTAAATGCAAATGTTATTCCTCACCCAGGCCGTGTCTGTGTGTGGACATGGGGGGCATGACGCTCCAGCTCTTGCTGCGGGGGTTATAACACTCTACTGTGTTGAGGGTCTTGAGTCCATCTCGTCCCCCGACCACATAGAGGCGGTCGTCAAGAACCGCAACGCCAAACTGCAGCCTTCTTCCACTCATGACAGCCACCTGCCGCCACGTGTCCCTCCGTAAACAGTACTGCTCAATACTAGTGGCCCCTTTAAAAACAATTACAATCAGTTTTAAAAACACCTGTACAGTCTGGTCCTTCTGTATGCAACACTATTAGCACTGTACACACGTGCAAGACTTCACAAACATCCCCTTATATCAATACAGAGAACAAAAAAGCCTTTAAAGCCTTGACTGTTACAGGAAGTAGAAATCTGAAGAAAAAAAATAGCTGTTATAAATTAAATATAAAATTACAAAGTACATTTTGTGAGGTTTATGCTCAAAAATAAAAAAGTTAAAATCTGCAAAAATAAAAAATAAATTAATAACAAAAATTCACTGTAAAAAGATATATATAAATAAATAAAAATGAACAATCAAGGTTGTTTAGGCATTCATTCACAGTACAGGGAAAGCAAAAAAGACAAAAAAACAACCCTGTTTTTAAGAGAATTTCATGTCTTAGTTAACAGGCTAGAATAAGAAGTGAACAACAGGAAGTATAAAGCCCTAAGGACCAAACTGTGAAAGCAGAAGTCTCCATGCTTCTTTTCTAGACAATCAGCTTGTTTTACCTTCTAAAAATCTACAGTAATTGTATAGAATGAGTAAGATTACAGTAGGGAAGCTACAGAGCCACTTCGAAAAAACCCTTGAAAACCTGGTTCTGCCCCTGTACAGGCCAGTGCAACATTCAGTTCCAGAAGGAAAAATCCAATTCACTTTTTTATATAGTTTTATTTTATATAATTATGTACATTGCAGTGTTTCAGTCCATAAAGTTCCAATGGACATCACAGTCTTTCTCAGATACAATGAAGAATAAGACCTTTCACCACAAAGAGGACACAATGCTCATTTAAATACAAACTTTTTTTCTCATTTTTGATCTACTCAAATGTAAAACACTTAATGTTGAAAGCACCATTAACTTAAAAGACTCTGAAAATGGTAATGTCTCAGCAGTCCACTGCACTAATGGAGAAACGGAGAGAGTGAACAAGGGAGAAATGGAGGTTACCTGGTTATCAACGAAGATAACGTAAAAAAAAAAGAAGAAGAAGAAGCAGCAGCCAAGGCATACAGAACTTAAGAAACAACAAAAAAAGGATATGAAAAGAATACCTTTTGTGGCATCCATGCCACCCACAGCGAAAAGTGCCCCGACAGTGGCCTTGCGTGGACGTGTCCTTGGGCTCTGGAGAAGCGGCCGTCTCTCTGGCAACAAATGATACTTCATGGCCTCCATCACCAGACGCTGACACTCCACACTGTCTCGTAGCAGTGGATTTGACTCCATATCGGCTAAAAACTGCATGAAGAAAAGACAATAACTGTATAAATGTATGACCCAATATCACCAAAATACACATTATAAAATGTAGAATGTTAAGAGGAGGGAATACTAAAGCACTATTTCCCTCTTAGCCTTATCGCTTACATGTTTTTATGTAGATTATGAAGAATTCTCTTTCTGGAGAGTATTCAGATGTCTTAAGAAATGTATTAATTAGGGCTACAGCTAATGGTTATTCAGTTGTTTATTGGTTTAAATAATTGGATTAAAAAATATAATCTCTGGAAGGGTATTCCAGGGATGCAATCTGCAAAATTAAAGGTTATGAAAACAAATATAGTGATGGTATCAAGCTATGCGACACTCTGCATGAAAAAAAATATATAATATTACATTATTAAAAATAAATAAATAAACAAACAATGTGTACAGTGCATAGACACAATCAATAATAAGATTGTTATTTATTTTAAATATCAATTATTTTCTCTTTTTTTATATATATATAGATTGGTTATGCTACTAAATGGAATTGCAAAAATAACAATGTCTCAAAATAACTGCCCAAACACTCCTCCCTTCCGCCACTGGCTGGGCAAAACCAACTTATGCCCCAATCTCACTTGAATGGTTAAGCTAATGTCGCTAAATGTACATTTTAAACTTGGTTTTATGTATTTTTATCTCTGTCTGCATACTAAATTGTTATTGAATACACTTCAACTCACTTCAGGGCAACTTTGTGTTTATTGTAAATGCATGGCTGTTTAATTGCTTCTCTAAAAACCGAAATCACATCAGTCATGCTGTCATAAAGACCAATGAATTGCATGCCAACTTCAAGATGTTGATTTATGCTGCAGAGAAGATTAGCTAAAAGCTTTAAATCATCCTAACAGGAAGGGTGTTCGTGTGAGTGACGTAGACACCACCCACAACACTGACGGGTGCAGAGTTATTTGTCTGAAATGAACAAAACAATGTAGTCATTACCAATCTCATCACAGATCTGGCATCTGCAAGGGAGTGTCAAGAAGAAAACTGTCATTACGTCAGTGCAGGATATTGTTCGAATCCATGTGACAACCCTGAAATCTTCTGGAAGAAATTTCAGACTAATGAAGTTTAATTTGAGGTCTGTTTGGCACAAACCAAACATAGCTCTACAGTGCATATGCTGTAGGTAATACCATGACCAGCCAGCAAGAATACTCTGGTGTTGCTTTCAACAGGACATTATTGATGAGAACACATTTCAGCCAAAGATCTAGGTTTATGGCGTATACTAATGTTCCAGCAGGACAATGGTCCAAAGCACACAGCAAAAACTACAAAAGAACAGGCTTGAATCCATTTGAACATCTGTGGTATGACCTAAAAAACTGAAGTCCAGAAACTTGGAGCAAAAATTCATTAAAGAATAGGAAAAACTTTCATAAACTAAATGTGCAAAGCTGCTGCAGACACGGAAAAGACTAAAAAGAGGTTTTGAAATACACTTTATAAAAATGCAAATACAATAAAAAAAAATAAAAAAAAAAGGCAAATCAAAAAAACTTCATCCTTGAAGAACATAAAACATTCTTAATACATGGCTGTATTTAATGTTGATAACAAAAAAAGAAGTAGTAAAGATTGATTAATTATGTTTTCAGATACTTGTATATACCACCGATCAAAAGTTCCTAAGCTTAGGCCAGAAATACAATAAAAACAGTAACACTGTGAAAAACTTTTACAATGTAAAATAACTAAAATATGCAAATATCCCTGTGATGTAAAGCAGAATTTTCAGCATCATTATGTTTGTCTCTAGTGTTCCATCAGAAATCATTATAATATGCTGATTTGCTGCTCACAAAACATTTCTTTTTAATATCAATGTTAAAAAACAGTTGTGCTGCTTAATATGTTTGTGTAAACCATGATAGTATTTTATTTTATTTATTTTTTTGCAGGATTTTAAATAAAATATAACGTTGGAGGAAAAGTATTTTAAATATAAAACTTTTGTAATAATTACTAATGTCTTTACTGTCAGTTTTATGCATTCTTGTGGAATGAGAGCATATAGATGCAACAATTGCAATTTTCTTGTCCGATTCAATTATATTATGTATTAATTATATATTATAATAAAAAAAATGATTAAGCATTACAATTACCCCAATCTGGAATAAGTTAGATTGTCTCTCACTTAACTCTGAAAATAAAGTGCTCTTTTACTGGAAAGGTAGAAATGATTTGCTGTATAACAAAACAGATGTCATTTCCCACGTTTATAAATGTTAAAACATTTTAAAATGTTATGAAATTATGAACAAATGTAAACTGAAAACGAAAATCTCATGACACCGGCTCTGAATCGTCAGATTGAATAGCTGGTCACCGGTCCGAGCTGATCATGCAGAAAATCGCTAATTCTGGTCACTTGTGGGTCGATCGGTGTATCTCTAGTACAGAATGATTATCAATACCTCCAAAGTATTGGCAGTTTGATAAAAAAAAACTAAAAAAAAAAAAAACTAAAAAACTAAATATATATATATATATATGTATTTATTTTTTATATTCCTGATTGATCTTTAACACTACAGCTGCTAGAGCTACGTAACAAACTGGGTTCCAAACCAAACACTAACCCTCATCCATTTAAAGACACACTTTGATAACCTGACAGGAGTGAATCTTTCCCAGAGGACAAGACTCTGAAGAGAGGAAACAAGACTCTGATGAAACTTCTGACAAAGGGTCCTACCTACATTCTGTTTTTAAAGGAGGGAATCCCAGTGAGAGACAGAGATGGTGTCCCTCAGGGTCTCTAACAGAATACAGAGACTTGTCTTATAGGTTACTACTCCTGGGCAAACAAGCTTTTAAGAAGCTAAAACAGCCACAAACACACACACACACACACACGCACACACATCTACCTTATCCACAAACATCACACGGGAAATTCTTTCTCCAGTGTCTCTTTTTCTCAGTCGTCTTAAACGACACCACTTGCAGCCCTGTTAACGAGTCTTAGTTCATCACATTCATCCTCTCATCTGCCCTGTTTATATCCTCTCTCAGCTGGCTAGTAAATTGAGAAGCTTTTAATTAGAGGGGTATCTTGGATAGTAACTGTAATAACGGCATAATATTTTCTGCTGCAGTGCTATAGCCCCATAGAGACAGCCTGAAAGATCACACACAGTCAAACCCTGAAATTAGTTTTTCACCACACCCAAGTAAAAATTTAGCATCCAAGTCGATTTACTTCTATAGCGCTTTTCACAATGCACATTATTTCAATGCATCTTTACAGAACGCTGTGATGTTTAAGTTTTAAAATATCTTAAGTTCTCTTAGGATAAACTGTATAATCTTTATTAATGTAAAAAGAATGTGCAGAGGTTTGGTGCTGGCAGACTAGGTCTGCTATGTTGCTGCTGCTGCTGTAGGCAGGTGGTGCTGGGGAGGTGGTGGGTTAACATGAGGACATACATAGCGTGCAGACATAGCAATCATTGAATATGTCCTGTATATATACACAGTACAAACAGTAATAATTATGTGAATCTGAATGGGTCGGAACATTGTGTTGAATGAACCAATTAGAATGCAAGTACAGTTTCATGGCTGAACTTTTAATTTCTTCATGCCTTATATTCACATTTAGCAGATCAGATATTAGTGATAATACAGTTTGCATTTTGCAATGTTTTGCAAAGCAGCACTTTGCCCAGGCATAATTATATCATCACTGAATAGAAGTGTTTGCCAAATGTTAAAATATTTTGAAAATGATTTTGCTCCTAATGTATTTATATAGTGATCTAATGTGATAAAAATTCCACATATGTTCCATCACATACATTTCTGGCAAATTAAATGGCTTGTACTGTATGTTTTTTTTTAAATCATAAAAAGGTCACACAATAATTTTTACAGTTTCACTTAATTATAAAAACATTCATACTCTACACATTTTTATTAGAATGCTCTCTTTTTTCCTAATTTTTTTGGCAAACTCTTCCTTTACAATAGGGCTGCATGATTATGACAAAAATCATAATTGTCAATTATTCCCTTGAAATTGTAACTGTGATTATTAATAAAATGATCACAATTTACAATGAATAATGTTTATTCCATTGTTGGATGCAACTGCATGCAATATTTTTATATGAAAATAAACAAGCTGAAAACACTAACTGAAAAACCTTTAGTGCTTTTCTATGGTATTAAGCCTCAAATGTCAAATATACATCGGATTGGTTTCTTCTTTAAATTATAAAATAAGTTATATTATAATTATTATAAATATTAAAATAATATATATTGTATAATCTTTGTAAAAAAAAATTTTTTAAAGAAAATCATTAAAATAAAATATGAATCGTATAATAATGTTATACTAAAACTAAAACAATGGAAAAACCCCTTAATAGAACACGTAGAAAGAAATAACACATATCTTAAGCATACAGAATAACATAAGTGGACTTTGAACGATTAATTGCCGCTTTGAACGATTACGTAATTGTGGCATCCATAATTGTAATCGCGATTAGAAATTTTATTATTTGTGCAGCCGTACTTTACCCCATGTTTTATTATGATGTAACTACTAATAAATTTACTCACATTTTTTTTTAACTTACATTTGGTGAGTATTATGATGAACTCTGTTCATACCAGTGCTGCCATTGTTAACTTAAACTATTAAAAACGGTTTACAGTTACTAAAATAAAGTTGAAATATATACAGCATATAAAAAACTTTAAATGAAAGTTAGAAATGTTGACAAAAATGACAAATGCACATAATACCACTAAAACTAAATAAATATATATATATATAAAAATAAGAGCTAATGCAAAATAGTAACAAACACTATAATAGTATATAAATAATACTAATAACGACAGATTTGCCAAACTACACACAACACAGACACATTCAGCACATCCCAATATATCATGACACTGATATAGTTTCAGTCCGCATTTGTTTAACACAACCATGCTTGAAATTTAAATCTGTATGTGTATCTGTGTGCACACCATCATTCAGCACCACCTCACTGAATCCATAATCACATCCATCACTGCGATCACAAAACAGTTTTCTACTTAGAGCTTGAATATTCCACCCATACAACATCATCTCCACCTCCTCCAGTCTCTGCTTTCACCTCCCTCACAATCCTCATACATCAACCAATACTTCTTTATCTTCACTCCAACCTTTCTCCTTCTCCTCTTCATGCTAAAAACAAAAAGCTAGTCATTTCCACCTCTTTCATGAAAGTGCATCTGTTATGAACTAAAATGGATCATCTCCACTGAACGTGAATACCGAGGAAACATGTTGGAAGAGAAATGAATGTTCTGGAGTTAGGATGGCTGGGCGGTGGCTTAGAAAGATTTTTCCTTCACTGGAAAGCACAGAACAACCTGAGATTTACATTTAGATGGAACTGAACAAACTCTGCTCAGCCAGCCACGAGTGGGAGAATGCTCGTATGGAATTATTTAAATATTTCCCCTTTGCCACCTTGGAAAAAGTGGGGGGGAAGAGAAAGGTCGAAAAGAGGGAGTTCAGTGGAATTCATCATGCATTTAAAATGAAAAAGTGCAAAGCTTTGAGCTCTGAGGGCAAAGAAGCTCAATTAAACTGCTTATCCATGTGAATATGTCCTGCGCCCACAGACTGTCTACTATTGCAGGATGATAATATCAATACTGCAGTACGCCTGCACAATCATAGAAAAAACCAAGATTACAATGACACATGTAGCACTTAACAAGTCTGCTACTGTTGCATCAAAATGTGTGTTTTATAATGACAACCAGTCAGAATGAGCTAGATTTATGAGGTCTAATCCACAGATGTGTGTTTTACACTTGACTTTTGATTGACACGCAAAAATTAGTGGTAAAAGAGACATCAAACCTTACATGCAAAACCAAAGCACTGACTGAATTTTGGGATTTTCTAGATAAGAATGTTATTACAATATTTTTATGGAAAAATTCTGGCAAACAGCTGTTTTTTTAAAACATAAAATTTTTTATTCAAATTTTCTTCACACGGCCCTGCAATGCAATATTAAACAGTATCTTGTTTAAAGAACCTGTTTAAAACAAACATTTGTTTACGTATTTTACATACGTAGAAGACAACAACAAGAAAAAACTTTTCAGTGGAGTGTATGTACAAGGGAAAAATGCGATAAGGCAAAGAGACACAACAACATTCTTATCACACTCTGCAGGCTCCAAATGCATCCCATCATTGAGTACACAGCCTCACAGCCCAGAAGAACAGCACTGACCTTCACACACACATAAAAACTACAGACACTATAAGGGCCAAATAGCACATTTCTGCACAAGCACATAAAGGCAAAAGCTTTTAGCTACAAAAGCTTGATTTTTATGCCTTAACACATTAACACATTTCTTCGTATAAACAGACAAAATGTGACAGAATGCAGTTCATAATGGAATGCAGGTACATGTTTGATTCCATAATGAAAATGGAAAGGGACAGTTCACCGAAAAAAAATCAAATGAAAATTGACCTTTACGTCCCCGCTGATTTCCATAATATGGAAAAACATACTATGGAAGTCAATGAACATTATTTGAACGTCCGTTTACAACAAAGGAAAGTCTCCTCTAGGCTTATATAGAAATCCTCTGACATTTTTCTTTACAAATCTTCGTTTTGTACTTCTAATTCCTGATCAGTGTTTATACTACGTCTACATCCTACGTCATCTGCTGGAACGCCACTCTCTAGTGAACGCGCGAATGACAGTTAGCAGAAACTAGAGATCACAGTTTATAAAGTTTATAAAGTCATATACACTAGCATTGCTTGAGGGTGAGTAAATCATGGGGAAATTTTTTATTTTGGTTCAACTATCCCTTTAAGGGTGCATAAAAGATAAGAGAATATACATTTTTAGGTGAACTATCCTTTTAAGAGTAATCTGACTTATTCTACAGTCAGTCTTCTCTTTCAGGTCAAAGACGGTCCACTTTGCCCTACAATGAGATATTTTACAACCCCCAAAATTTGTCTGAGATGGCAAAATCATGTAAATTACACAATGCAACCATATGCATGCATGTAATGCTAGCTAACGACTGACATCCGTGTTAGCATATAATACTGTTTAAAAGATTTGGATCTGAAAGATTTTTTATGTATTTGCTCACTAAGGCTGCATCTATTTCCCCAAAAATACAGTAAAATTTTTTAAATATTATTACAATTAAAAATAAATGTTTTCTATTTTAATATATATTTTAAACAAAGCTGAATTTGAATAACAAAACAGAAATCTAAACATCATTCAATGAATGTCTTTACTGTCACTTTTGATCAATTTAATGCATCTTTTCTGTAAAAAAAAGTTTTTTTATTATTATTAAATGACCCCAAACTTTTGAACAGTATGGTACTTGCATGAAGCATTTGCAATACTTAACATCATAACCAACAATCATATGGTCCTTATGATATTGAATATACAGTACACTTAATATTTGCTGGATCACACCAGCAAATACAGTTTTATATCTTTATTTTGAACTTATATTTGAAAATATCCTGTGGACCTTATAAAGATGTGCCGACTTGCTTTACAAAAAAGACAAAGTACAAAGGCTGTTCAGCGTTCGACTGCAAAACTTCCAAGCAGCACATGAACGTTAATTACTGTGACTGACTGGATCACTCAATTAAATGATTAGCGGATACATGAATTACTGCAGAATAATTATCTTCTGACGTGGATTTACAGGCACACTGATCAAGCTGTCTGAACGAGCAACAGCACAGCGGAATTAAAGACTGGCCGTCTGCTTGACTGATGGACTGATGGATGTATGGTTGACTGACCTGGGGTTTAAGCAGGGGTAGGCGGATGTGAGAGAGAAGAGCAGGAAGCTGTGATTGACGGGAGGGAGCATCGTGGCAGACCCAGCTGAGGAGAGCGGTTACCACGGTTTCCTCTTCTGGAACGTTCATGTCGTCAGAAGCTAAAAGCTTCTCCACCTCACATGCAGGCAGGAGCAGAAACTCCTGATGCCTCATGACCTCCATGAAGTGCTCCTACAGAGAGAGAGAGAGAGAGAGATTATCTGGACTGGTTAATGGAACCGAGGATGTGGTTGTTAAAGCATACACACCATCAGTGGGTGTGTGTGTGTGTGTGTGTGTGTGTGTGTGAGAGAGACTAATGGCCCTTCAGCATAGCAACGTACAAAACACACAGTGATCGTGCACTCATGTAAGTCAATTTGGCAGACAGCATCTGCCAAGCAAAGAAATTAACATACAAATGCAAATGGTGGATCAGTGGCACATGAGGTTTAGATCAGGTATGGGCTTGTAGATGTTTAGCCACAATGACACAATTTAAAGCAGTGCAGCTTTGCACAATAACACACAATTCTAGGTATTATTGAACAACACTGTGGAACAACAGCTTATTATTATTGCACAGGTTACGTTATTTCTACCAATTAAAATGAAATATAACTTATTAATATATCATATACGTACAACAGTTCAAAAATATATTAATACTTCTATTCAGCAAGGACACATTAACTTGACCAAAAGTGACAATAATAGCATTAATAAAAAAAATTTACTTACTAATAATATAAAATAAAAATAAAAATCACTTTTTTCAACAAGTACAGTGTAATAATAAAAAATATTTTAGATCAGCATATCTGAAGAATCATGTACCCCTTATAACTGGACTAATAGATGCTGAAAATTCAGCTTGCATCAAATAAATAAATTACATTTTAAAATATATTATAACAGAAAGACATTATTGTTCACAATATTACAGGTTTTATTCCTTCTGCTTTTACATTTTCCTAAATCTTCCCAAACCACAAACAGTAATTACTGTACATACATATACTGTACGTTTGTCTGTTTGTGTCTGTCTAGACAGATAGATGTTCTCTTCCCTTAAAAAATTTATGTAGCATTGATTTCCCTGCTTTCTTCGCAGGTCTGTTACCAAACATGGCCACACATCCCATAATAAGAAAGATAGTGGGAATACCAAGTGGACTACAGAACTGGACATCATTGCATTGCTGGGGGAAGGAAGGGATGAAATAAAAACAAGGCAAAGAAAGCCAGATAGGAAACTGGATGGAAAATGGAGAGCAAGTTTTCACTGCAGTCTCCATGACAACCCCCCTGTTGTGAACTGTGGGCGGGCTATTATGGGTTATATTTTCTTGAATGAGTTTCCCTCAGGAGCAGTGGAACATCAAACGCCGAGCAGAAAATTTGCGAAGAGGAACAGTGGCATGTCCAATTAAATGCACTCGCCTCGTTCAGGGAACTTTTTCAGCACTAGTGCTTCCACGCCTGTTAAAACGGGCTCAATTGCCCACTCATAAACCCACAGACACTGGCACAGGCAGCCAGATGGACACAGATGGCAATATATGAATACAAATACACACACCCACTGAAGTAGCAGCTCACATAGATGCAATCAAACCGCTGAAGGACAAATGAAAAAATATATACAGCGTCTCTGTAAGTTAAAGCAATAATGTCCTCTAATTCACTTCCAAGTTTTCCTTCAGTATGCGCTTGGTTGGGAGAAGGACAACCAAAGAAGAAAGAAAGAAAAGTGATAAAAGAAGAAAAATGAGGCAGAGAGAGAGTGGTGCTCACTGAAGATAAAAAAAACAAAGAGGTTTAGTAGAAACTCCTCTCGACTTTGCCAGAATATTATAATTCTGTACTAATTAAGTCTGTAAGTATTTTCAGTGTGAGTGTGTTATCTCACCATGGTGTAGTTGTGTGCCACCTTATGGAGGTCCAGACAGCCCTGAGCATCTGCAAAAGATCGAATGCCCAGGCAGTTGGAAGGATGGAGTTGCTTCATTAGATAACTGCAGCAGGCTTGAACCACCGCAGACAGCTGCAGAAGACAGGAGGCAGACAACAAACTCTCGATAGTGTCCTCTCTCAACTCCAGATGCCCTGGAGAAAGAAAGACAGTCATTTCGGTTAATTGATGTGAATAATTAGTTATTAGGCACACTACTGTTTAAAAGGTTTGGGGTCAGCAATATATTTTTTAAAAGAAATTAATACTTTTATTCAGAACTGATGCATAATTTTTTTATGCATTATGCATAATCAGTTCCATTAAACTGTATTAATATTTCATTTACATAGATAAAATGTGTGTGTGTGATATTGAATATTTACTTGTGCATGGTAATTGCCCATGTTTACGGATTACATCCAGTGTCATCTAACACTCAAATTGAAATATTTACACTTAAAATTGATTTTTAATAACAATAAATAATTATATTTTATAATAATATGTTAATAACTCTGTTAAATGCGAACTTTAAAAGATTTCAAATTTTGTCTTTCATATTTTCATTTAGGGCTGCACAATTAATGGCATGTGACTGAAGCCGGTTCTGTGATTAGTACTAAATATCCATCACCTGCTTTCAAATGTAGCGGCACTTAATATCCAGAGTCGTATTTCTCTGACAAGCAATGCAATATCACGTTCATAACCACATGCAATTCATCTGCGATTAAGATGCGGTATTGTGTAGCTTGTCAGCGAACTACGGCTCTGTGTAGTAAGTGCCACTCCATTTGAAAGCAGGTGATGGATATTTAGTACTGATCACAGAACCAGCTTTACTGACGAGAAACGCATGACATTCACATGCGATTAATCGTTCAGCCCTATTTTCATTTATAATGTTGTCATTTAAAAGTGTTGCATTTAAAAGTAATTTCATTAAGTGCATTTTCTTTTCTTTTTCACCACAAAATAGCATACAATTGAATGACAATCTTTAGTATGTGCATGTTCATTCATGTGTATGTCTAATCAAACATTTCCTTCCAGATAAACGCATACCTGTGTAAGCATACTGTACCAAGACCCATAATGCATCAGGATCCACCCCCTCCATTTTGACCTCCTCTTGTTTTGCCTCTCGGACATCACTGGTGAACATGGCCGCAAAGTAATCGGACACTGACGAAAGAACCAGTCTATGATAGAAAGAGAGAACGAGAGATTAACTATGACACAGTACCTCACTGAGTGCCCACATGCTTTTACATGCTCTCGTTTTTCCACACATACAGTACAGAACGTCTTCTGAATCACTGAATAGACACTTTTGTATGCTGCAGGTAAAGCATGATAAAAGTTGGAAAAGAAAAACCGATAGAATAGAGAAACCGAGACGGATAGAGAGAGGATCTGTTTAATCTGAAATATGGTAAAATGAGGAAGTCCTATTCAAATCCAGCTCTGCAGACAAAGATATTCACACATGCACACTCAGTCAAAGCTTGCGTCTTAAAATAAGACTCATAGCCAATATGCTAATTACTTATCAAAGAGCTGTGTGTGTGTGTGTGTGTGTGTGTGTGTGTGTGTGTGTGCGCGTGTGTGCATGTGTGTGCGCTTCTATTACCGCTTGAAAGGAAGGCAAACTTTGTTTGGTTTGTTTTTGTTTGCTTTAAATATTAAGTTACTAAGCATTTTTAATTGTTCTGCTTGAAAAATACTGGTTGTGGTTGTGTTTAATAAGATTAAATAAAAAAAAATATAATTTACATTAAATACATGGATTACCAACAGACACCTCTAAACCTTATAAACTTGAAACTCAACTAGAAATCGAAAATGACCGTCTCCGATTATACCGCAAAGTTAATTTCTTTTTTGACTGATCAGATTAAGACCTACCTGAATACTAACCATTTGCAAATTCATCAGTCAACACAACTGTTGAGCATTTTCGCTTTACACCTGCAGTGGTGTACCAAAGGCATTGTTAAAAATGCATTTTCAAACAGCCCGTGTGGGTTGGGGCTTTTTATTTCACGAGCAGTATGAAATGGCGAACAGGAAAATGGTCTGTGTAACATTAGCAACACATTATTAACTGTTTGATAATGGAGTCAAGCCAGAAGCTAATGATATCAATTACCATTACACGTTTGAGGTTGTGCATTACTATTCAGATTCAGGGACTTTAAGACAACATTGCATAATACTCTTCAGAATCAGAATCATTTTCTGGCTCGAAAATACATGGTTGAATTATCACCACCTAGCATTTTGTAGTGTTTACCACTTCAGTTAACCAAGTGAAATTTGTGCAGGTAGTCCAAGGTGTGATTGAGTGGAGGGGGGACTAATTAGCATATTCATAATTCCATGTATACTAAATGAGGTAAGGGTGTAGGGTTATATTCAAGCCATGTTAAAACATGAAAAAATTACTTTGACAGGAAAAAAACAACAACAATTAAATGTGTCATTTTGATAATCAAAGATGAGTTTTAAAGAGATGAAAATTACCCCATGTTTTACTTACCCTCAAGCCATTCTAATATATATATATATATATTAGAATTACAAAAAAAAAAACGTAGGCATGGTCCAACCCTATAAACCTAACCCGAATTCTTTTGAATTTGCCAAAACATAGCATCGTTAAAAATTGCCTTGAGAGTGCCACTTCAAAACTGGAAGCGAATACATTCAAACATAGAGATATGGAAACACATGAAGCTGGTAATGGTGAATACGCATGCAAGAATTATGATGAAAGAAGTAATGAGGGGAAGACGAAAAGAGAAAGAAAAGAAGCACAAATGAGGTTTCAGCAGAGAGCGGCGAGTGAAACTATATTAGAAACTGTGAGACTTATTTGGCAGCATGAGAAACACTCAGCATTTGCCCTCTGCCACTCTCCTTCACTCCCTCTCTGCACTTTTATCACCGAGCAGATTGCTTTTAAACCTTTCCCTTTGCACACAAGCAAAATAATCTAGCAGTTCTTTGTTTTTACTCGTATTAGAGTGTCACTGAATAACTGATTCAGCTTTCTTGTCAGCTCTTTCTCACAATAGTAGCCTGAAAGTCTGTTTGCTAAAGGAAGATTTTCGGGATTTTAGCTTGTAGATAGTGTTCTAGTTAAAAAGTACAAAGGCTATTCACTCTACAGTGCATGTGTGAGCTTTTTGTGCATCATTATAAATAAAACATCAGCAAAAACCTTCCAGCTGCCCGAGGCAGCCCTGAAATCAGCAGAACTATGCCATCAAAACACACGTGGAACCAACACAAAGAGGAGGGGGAAATAATGAAGGAGAGGAGAGATCAGAGAAGAATAGAGAGTTTGAATACCATGGTGCTGCAATATACAGGTCATTTTTCGATTATAGAAATGTTTCTGTCCTCTACTATGATTTTGAAGTACAGGGGTGTCAAAGTGTCCTTGTTAACACATTTTTCAGTGCTATTAACACATTTATTCAATTTGACACTATAAATGTTCTATTAAAACTGATTGGATCAGAGATGACACACACAGAAGTCCTTAGCGAAGCATGCATTCATCAAGTAAATAATGGCGTCAGACCATCCTTATGTGTTATTTATTTATAAATCAAAACAAAGGGGGCGTTTAACAAAGGTGAAGTCATTTGCATTATTTGTATGGCAGAATTAAACTGACAGTGAAAAACTGTCATGCATAGAAATGTCTATGTGAGGATGAAGTCTTCTGAATCTGTATCAATTTACATCCCTATTTCAAAGACAAACATTGTAATATGCATTTTAAATACATATTATAAGAGTACAGTGCATCTTTTAAACGCTTTGTGTCTATAATTACTTTTTTTTAAATTTGCTTTTAAAAAACAGTGTTTGAAGATCAAGAGTAATTTATTGTAAGATTTTAATATCATGATTTGAGAGCAAGTTTATTGGGTGTCAGGCAGTAAATTTTTAAGTATTTCAATGCAATATAGGAAAGTACAAATTCTTGTCCAAAAAAGTACAAATGTCTTGACCAAAATCAAAAAAAGTATTTCCATTACCATATGAAAATATAAATTCATATCATATAATTAACATCAACACAAATTAATTGTGCATAATTTGATTATGGAGGACTACATTTTGATTTCATTCATGCACTGAAATGACATACTGTAAAAAAAGAACAAACTCTCTGAGCTGGATTTAAACCTTAGGATCTAAGCTGGAAAAACATTCCACAAAATGTTCAAAGGAGGGGGGAAACAACAACTGTCTGTTACAGTTTTATTTCACTTTAATAACAGTATAAAATACTGGTCACATTCAACAAAATGCACACATATTTTGTAATAACTTTTCTAATCCGTTCTGCATGTTTACAACACCTTACACAATACACACAGATCACTTTGAAATGTAATTGAATATGCTTATAAATACATTCATTTGCATTTGTACCTTGAACTGAAAATATGTGGATGGACTTTTGCATTTTTAATAACTTTTGAGACTGTTGATCCTAAACACTGATTCTCAAATACAAGTAGCTTAATAGTTTAACACAAACATCCACCTCTCCACAAATCTACAAACTCTGGTGTGATACACACGTGTTGAACACCGGTCACTCTATCAGCATCACAGGGAAATCTCACTTGTCAAAGCTATGCTTTTTCTTGAATAATATCAAAATCATATGTATGTGTGATTAAACTAATGACTTTCCCTTAAAATGATATCAATTGTGTTTACAGAGTGTCAAATAGACAAAAAAAGGTGGTTTCGTAAAGATAAGGTTTAATGTAAAGTTAAATTAAGTTTTTGGTTAATCCAAGACATCTTGACTAACAAGGGACCCTTTAAGATAGAATATTCATGTACTAATTTTCCATATAATATTTGCAAATATAATCTATGACCATTTTACAAAATACAAGATGCACATCCACTCAACTCTTCAATTGCCTGTTAAATTGATCTGATTTTAGTTTTGAAAAATTCACTAGGTTTTTAATTTTCTTTTTTTAATTGGGCATAAAGTAATTTGAAGTATCATTTCAGTTTTCATCCGTTGTAACCAGAACTTATTCCAAATGTTCTGCTGCTATAACAGACACTACACTTTTTCAAAAATCAGACTCAAAATAGTCCCATGGCAGCTTCTAAAGTTTTATTCGTCAAAATCAGAAACTGCAATACTTGCTGACAATGAACTGTGCTATAAATGTGCCACTACTGCTACATTCAGCAGTAAACCGTAACTATCACTCATCTCCAGCATCTCCAGGGCATTTATGATCCAGCAGCATGGACTGGATCTACTCAGGCTGAAGAAAAACTTAAACTTGTCACTGGATTTCCTAAAGTTTTTGTGGTTCAGATTGAGGCTATATTTTGTTGAAATTGAAAATTAGATATCATTTGTATTGTCTTTAATATGCTTCATAGAGAAGACTCCAACATTATTAGCTGCAAACTGGTTTATTGTTTTTCTCGTATTGCAGTGCAACATTTTAAGGCTTGGATGTGATTTCAATGAACCATTTTGAAATGTGCACATTTTTTCTTTTTGTGTTTTTACCTGTGTGCAGGTATTCTGCGTTCTCCAGCCAGAAGGACAACATCACAGAGTTTCCGGGTCCTCAGGTAGGCCTCCATGCGTCTGAAGGTATGTTCAGCATGACTGTGTGCCTGGAAATGTTCATCTGACACACACGGCTCCATCGACGCACATGAGGACAAAGTCGCACTGCTGTTAGATGTCCTGAAAACACACATGTACTTGGTTAGGAAATTCACATTGCACAATTTGAACTATCAGGCAAGAGGAAAAACATATTACAGACTTTGTATCTGGCTCTTTTTATTAAGTATCATAAATACAATTTTAAGATTATAGAAAGAGACTTGTTAAATGTACCCCAATGATCTTTGTTTTAATAAAATATTTTTACAGTGTACTGTATATGGGGTTGGCTTTCAAATACTGTGTAGGACATTTGGGAGCTTTTGAGTTAAAAATGTTAAGTGCCACTGCTCTACAGAAATATTTGGGGACCCCCAAGTCTGCAACTTTCTTATGGGCCTTGAGTTCAAAAATTCCCGGTGAGTTTAAATCTTAGCTTGTGCTGAATTGGACTAATATATCAAAGACTAAAACAACAGGAACAAATGTCATTCCACAAAAAATCTAAAATCATTTTGAATAGAGGTATAAGCTTTCCTCACAAAATTAGGGCTGAACACGCTCAGAATTACACACATATGCACACGATCAATGGATGGATAAATATAGAGGGCTTTAGAGAGCTGTTAGTAATTAGCTTTGATGATGAAGCTGGCCATGAAATACACAAAGCAATTTAGCCTGTTCCCAAACGGCTGTCGTCTCTACTGCCTCTCGCTCTCTCTCTCTATCACTCGTTTCCTGTCATTCTGGTCTCCGTCTCTTCCCCGTCTCTGCAGATTGCCTTACAATCCCCATTTCTAGTTCACACTTATTCTCTCTCTCTTAACTGTGCTCTTGTGAGCACATCTCTATAGTAGACATTCTGTCCACATTCGAGGCCTCTGAGCTTCGGACTCATCCAGGATCCATGATAATTAATTGTTCTTGCTATAATTAATCACAATAGCCAGGAAGTGAGCCTGCGGAGAAAATTTAACTGCTCGTTCTTGTCAATGAATCACAAGTTAACAGTCAAGCACGGTCAAGCACTGAAATGCAAGACATTTTAAGTACGTTATTGAGAACCAGAACTTCAGGTTTGTGCAACAGTTACTGTATATCAGCAAAATCAGTCTAATTACCCACTGGATGTTTATACAACAAGTGAAATCCACATTCAAAACAGCCCTTTGTTGAAATAAATGGTATTCGATAAATTGTATTAGCTTGGCCTAAAACTAACAATGATGACTTAAGAAAATGTGCATATGTGCATTATTCCATAAAAAATACAAATAATAATAAGCAGGCAGAACAAATTGAGGAAAAATATAATAGCAATTATTATTATTATTATTATTATTATTATTATTATTATCTAATGTAAAAAATAAATAAATAATTAAACCAGTAACAAAATAGTACTTTAATAGTGAACTGTAAAGTATTTCATAGTAATAATTTTGACTTAAATTATAATAATAATAATGATAGATTTTAAAATTTAATAATAATAGTAATAAAAAAAGCAATGATGATGATGATTATTAATTTATAACAGTATACTTAGACTATAATATTTATGGTTTGCTTTCAAACATTTAGCGCTTTTATTTTGAAAAGGAAAACCACAGGAAAATGTTCTCTTGTTGACGTCAGATTTATAAATCATTCTCATTAGAAAAAGCAGAATTTACTGCGAACTGTGAAAGATTGTGATGTTTCTCTTCACTCTGAAAATGCAGTGTAACAGATTACATATAATGCATTTATATTTATTACAACATAGTCTTTGCGTTTTGATAAGCATGCTAAATCATATAGTGTTCTCAGGCACTGCTAGAATTATTTTTAAAGAAGTTACAGGCCAACTGGTAAGTAATACTGTTTCATGTTTTCGCTAATGCTAATCTTTACTCATATTTGGTAATTGGAGGGTGTTTATTTTAGGCCCGGAGTATTAGCATAAAACAGGCCCCTTTGTAAGGCATGTTAGTATCAGAATATAACATTTGAGCAGTAATGCTCCACCATTCCAAAAGGATGATTATTTTATAGCACATTTATATATTTTATGCTACCTGACATGAATAAAATCAATATTTAGGTTAAAATATCACTAAAGGAATGGCACAAGTTAAAGGCAGATCCATTTCAAGGTTCTTAAGAGGTCATGCAATTGGCAAATATAGGTAAAGGGAAGAGCAGCGTGTCTCAGCAAGGGTCTCTAGAGTTTCAGTGTGCTCAGCAGCAGGAGATAACAGCAGTCAGACTACAACCTTTTTATAAGCCAAGATCTCTCAGCCTCACAGACCATGATCAAATGGAAAATCTATTTCTTTCAAGCAGAAAGTGCTAAAAAGAGGCCAATCACACACAAACACACACACACACACACACACACACACTTCTTTCAATCACACCATTTGAAAAGAAGACAGATGGTGAGATGATGAGAGCGAGATGGAGTATATTTGAGCTCTCCGCTCCAAATCTTTTAAAAGCAATTAAAAACTTGCAGTCAGATGAGTGTAGAAACCTGGTCTATCATGTACCTTAGGGAAAGAATGAGAGATGGGGAAGAAAAGAAAAGCTATGGCAGAGGGCAAGATATTTTGATAATACTTCTTACATTTTGTCTCTAAAATCATATAGTTTCAGAAACCAAACATAGTACTCAAGTCCTTTTTCAATGGAAAAGATTGGTCGACTAGTTCACATAAATCATCTCAACAAACTGATTCATTAAAAACAACATGCTTTTGTTTAAATTCCACATTTGTTTTCCAATCCGTTTTAGTGTGGGAAATTAATCCATAATAAGACCAAGACCATGAAAACAAGGTCTTAGACTTGGATTTGAGACCAGTCACAAGTTCAACAGCACTGGACAAGAGCATTAATGCGTTTCACAGAAGAAATAAAGCCATCGGTTCTTTGGATGAGGAAAAGACTGAATTTTTATTTCTGGGATTTTGAAAGTAAGAGAAGCAGACAGGAGGAAGAGTGCAGATGCCGAGACGAACTGCAGAGATTCCCTCTCTTAAGCGCTTTAGTTAAGTTAGGGGTAGCAGGTTTTCAGCCTCTGGCTCTTCTCAATGCCAAAATTATTTAGTCTCATATGAAAACAGAGACTAGAGGCAAAGTAAAGCACACACTCACACACTTCTATCTCAAACGCAGCAAACACACAGGCAAATTCACAATCCTCCAAACACGACCTACCAAAGTAAACATCACACAGACCCCTGCATGAGTGCAAACACACAGAAGAGAGGCAGCAGTTTATCTCTAAACGCCAGATAAACACCTGCCAGTTCCTCAACATCCCCAGTGGGCACTCGTCCATTCATATTTGCACTCTTTCTCACACTCCCTCAGCTTCCTTTTCATTGAGTATCCTCATTATTTCCATTCTTCCTCTTTCTCCATTCTTTCTGTCAAATGTTGGGGAGTAACAGTAACCAAAAGTAGTGACGCTACTGTTTCTACAGCACGACAGTATCCACAGAAACTTGCAAAACTCCAGTTTTTAAATCAGATGTAGAAGAGCAGTTGAGCAAACTAAAGCAATAATTGAACAAGCTCTTCTAAACTTTCCTCCCTCTTATATAGCACTGGACAGTCTGGTTCATTTTGGTGAATCGATTAGTGCGGATCATTCCTGTTAATCTAGCAGATTGACCAAAAAAAAAAAAACCATGTGAACCAATTCAGGAAA
This sequence comes from Carassius auratus, assembly GCF_003368295.1. Taxonomy (NCBI): domain Eukaryota; kingdom Metazoa; phylum Chordata; class Actinopteri; order Cypriniformes; family Cyprinidae; genus Carassius; species Carassius auratus. The sequence continues at coordinate 30,794,946 of NC_039243.1, forward strand.
CCAATATCGGAGTTGAAGAATTTGGTGTGTTTGATAAATTTATTAGTTGTATTCAGCAAGAAAACATTAAATAAAACCAGATAATGCTGAATTCAGCATAATTAAGTGAAAAACAGCATTTTGTTTCAGTGAATAAGTTTGTTTGGACCATTAGATCAAGCGGTTCACCAGAAGCTGAATTATGTTAATCGACTCAATGTACCAATTCACCCAACTCAGCTGTAGGATTTGGCATGTTTTATTATTCTATTTGTTCTATTTAGCAAGAAAACACAAAATAAACCTAGAAAATGCTAAATTTTTAAACAACAGCATTTTGTTTCAGTGAATCAATTCATTTGGAAAGGTAAATCAAGCGGTTCACAAAGAGTTAAAACCTATTCAATCAAATTTGACTGGAAAGTGTAATGCTGTGGAAACATTGTTTTTATTTATTAAAGGTATTAAATGCAAAATACATTTATACACTTAGCAGACACTTTTATCCAAAGAGACAGTGCATTCATATATATATATATATATCTATATATATATATATATATATATATATATATATATATATACACACACACATACATATATATATATATATACACATTTTTATAAAGTATAGCTTCCTTTAATATAATAATGCAAGTTAATTACTAGTTATGAGTAGGGTTAGGGTGTAGTTTCAAAGCAGCTTCTCCAACACTGTTTCAGTCTTTCATTCTTTCCGTTCTGCGAACTTTCTCGTCCTTCTGGATCTTTTCCTTAATCACTCCATTCTGTGCCATTGTTAGTTTCCAGTCCTCTTTAAGTATGTGACTCTCCCTCTCTCTCTCTCTCTCTACATCTCCATCTCTTTCTCATTTTATGAGTATTCTGCTCTATTTTCAAAACCTCATGCTGTCAGAAGATCTGACATTCAGTCCTTCAAAATGAAAAGTTAAAATATGCATATTCATGTCTGATCACTTGAGTTGAGGTTAAAGGAAAGAGGTGGTTTCCAGGCTATAATGAGCTCCACTCATATCTGCTGTCGTTTCAGAATGGATTTGAGCTGGGATAACGACACCATTTGGAGAACCAGATCAGATGTAAACCTCTATAGGCCAATTCTTAAGGTAACGAGGGAAGATATCAGATGGAGAGGGAGAAAAAGAGGGATTTTACACTTTAGAAAAGCCTGGTGAACATTAATTATGTAAATGCGTTTCAAACAGCATCTTACAAGACTCTGAGTCTTATTCTACAAATAGGTATACATAACCACACATTCAGCTTAAAGCAGATAAGCTTTAGGAGACATAGAGCGCCATAAAAGAAAAGGAAAGAGATGGAAGGAGGAACTGAAAGGAGAAAATGGTTTAATGCGGGCAATTAAAGACAAGCCACCCAAAATATCCATTCCATTCCCAATGCAATTATAACAATTTCCATTGTAGGCTATGTCCTTACTCATCCGTCTAGAGTCTAGACGACAACAAAAAAGATAAAAGATACATACACTACCAATTAAAGACCAAAATAAAACCCATCTTTCACATAAAATGCAGAATTTATCCCAAAATAACAGATTCTTCCCACACTCTCCATTACATATTGTTCCAAGTGTGTGTGTGTTTGTGTGTGTGTGTGTGTCCACATAAATGGAAGTGTGAGCTGAAGACAGAGAAAAGAGAGGGAGAGCCCTGGTTTAATGCTCAACAGATATCAGATGCTTTGTCCCATTATCTCAACATCGTAATTGCAGTTTCAGTCGGCTAGACTGTTTTCTTCATCTTCCTGTCTCTCTCTCCTTCCGTCACTCTCTTGCTTTCTTGTAAGTCATAAACAGCCCCAGGGCCCGGAGGCTTATGGGGTCACACTTGAATCCTCAAATAGTCACTACCTATTTGTGCTTCAACTATAACATACCTTGTGTCTGAAATAAAGAGGTGGTGGTCAAAGGCACAAGCTTATGAGGTTTGTGAATGTAATAAACAATATGAAGAGGTGCCATTTTCACAAAAGTACATTTAGAGGACGAAAAAACAATCACTGTGTGAAAGGCGTGTGTCTGTAATTTTTCACAAGAAAACATTTAAATTTAAATTAAGTGTTACTTGCCATTCCTTAGAAATGTAAAAATAATTACAGGGTAAAACGCTTTCCACACCATAAGTATGAAGAGACAGTTCTCACGGTCTTCAGGTTCAGCTTTTTGGATGTGTGTGTTTGTGTGGTTATGAACCGTAAGGAGCAGAAGCAATTGGTTCAATCTGCCGTCTCCAAGGCGATGAGTGACTAAATGCTTTTCAGAGCTGCACCACACTGATTGAACCACATCCTTCACTTTCACTGATAAACAAACCTAGTAAACAAACCCACTCACATAGTACAAGGAGTATGAAGTCTACAGGCAATCAAAATCAGGAACCCTGCTGCTGGCCGAATGTCAGAAGTGTCAGACACCGAATGAGTTGTCAAGCCCAAGAATGGGTCTCAGATTAGGAAGACAGAGATGCTTGCACATTCACGGTCTCTTTTCAATCACATAAAGCATGTACTGTAATATTCTGCAATCTCATAAAGCACTGCAACACTTCACAAGTCTGTTTTCATCTTTCAAATTATTTCATAAAAGATTCACAGCCGTTTATCACGCTAAAGATCTGTGAAGGAACGTTATGCACAAATCATGTACACATCACTTCCTCACTGAGGTGAGGGTGTTTAGTGGAAGTTACATCATGATCGCACTACTATGTTTACAGTAAGTGAGCGAATGCATCAAAAGGTGGGGAAATGGCTTTTTACGTCCTCATGATGCAACACAAGAAACATGAATTTAAAATCTCTGTCACATACTGAAAGTCCCCCCAAAAAATAGAAATTCTGTCATGTCTTCGATCTTTTCAAAGAATCAGTTGTTCTAATTCACCAAAAAAGTCTGTGCTGTGTTTTCCAGGAACAATTTCATAAGACGATTAATGCCAATGGTTTGGATGATCTATATGCAGTCTTGAATGAGTCACTCATGAATCGAGTCAGTTCAGCTCACTGATTGAACATAAAACTTTTGTATGGCTTTACTCTAACACTATAACATGCAAGAGGTAGACTTTCATGGTACTTTTGTATCCTTTTTGAGATTTGACCTCTAAGGTCACCACTTATTGCCATAAAAAAAAATTTTTTTTTGGTTCTGCAGAAGAACTCATACAGGTTTTGACAGAATTGTAATTTTTAGTTGAACTAGTAATACCACACCCAATGCATAATATATAACTGCCAATCAGAACACATTCGATAAGACATCCACAATAAGCAATGAAATATATGATCGCTGGTGTGGTGCGATTCTTCCTATAACTGATAGCAATTGCTTTCTGCGATATTTCAAATCATCCTTTTTGCCATCTCTAACTCGTATAATTTTCCTGCAGTATGACAAATACAATTTTATAAGTTCAAATATTGCATGTAATCTCTCAATTAATATGGATGTCATAAAATCTTCAAGCATAATAACTATTAAAAAATTGTCACGCTGCAGAACATGTAAAAAAAAAAAATCATCAACTTCCATTATCTTCCATTAAATTCTTTAAATTGTTTTCAACATAATTTCTCCAACATAACAGCACACTTGATAGAGGACAGACAGTAGTATTTGACACTATCAGATAAACTCAAGCGCATTAGTGTCTGTTTATGAGTGTTTAAAAGTCAAACATTTAAATAACATTAAGCAATATTTGTTTTAGTCATTCAAGATAATTCTTTGAATATAGCATATGCACTGTTAATCATACAGAGAGAGTGTGAGGAAACAAAAGGGAGGGCTCGTGGTAACAGTTCAAACTTAATAGAAAACATCTGGCGATGCATCTGTTGTGAACGGGTACCAGCTCAGTTCAAGCGCCCTGCTGTGCTCGACTGGAACCACACCAATAATGCTTCCCATACCTGCACGAGCTGGAGTCACACTCCACGTTATTGTTGTTCTCCTCGTCTCCAGGGCCAGAGGTGTCTTTCACACGCGAGGTCTGCTGCTTGTGCTGCTGCTTCTGCGGCAGCTGCGGGAGCGGCTCCAGGCTCTCGCTGGAGCGCGAGTGAGCCGGGAAGACCCAAGGCGCCGGCGGGGAGCTCCGGCACTCCTGCTGGCTCATTGACCGAGGACACGCGGAGGCACTAACTACCACCGCTGCCGCTGCTGAGTGCCCGCTATTAGGACCCGAATCTCCAAACTTTCGATTGTTGTTTGTGTTGGAGGAAGAGTTGCCGTTACTCGAACTGGCACCGGCGGCTGCGCTGGAGTTGCTGCAGCCGCCGAGGGAAGGCTGATCGCCGCCGGATGAGGAGCCTCCGGTCCCCCGGCTGCTACCACCGCTGCTGCTGAAGAGATCCCCCGGTGGCTGGTTACCGGGAGAGGAAGGAGATGTGGGGTGGCCGAACCATCGCCAACGGATGCGCAAGATCTGTTTCACGTCAAACTCTTTCCTGGGATTCGACATTCCCGCGACTCCGGTAACAGGAGACGCGGGGACGGAACGACGAGCCTCGTTATCCGTGATTGTCTTGGTAACGAGCACGCGAGAACTGCTGGTGAAGATCACGGAGACGACGTGTAGAGTGAGACTGAGTACGAAGAGGAGAGGGAAATACACACCTCTCCCTCTCCCGCTCTCTTTCTCTTTCTCTGCGCGCGCGCACGCGCGCGTGTGTGTGTGTGTGTGTGTGTGTGAGCGAGAGAGAGAGAGATAATCTGTGCGGTAAAACCTCCATTGCTCCACACTTTTTAATGACCTGAGTACATAAATATATATATATTCAGGCAAACAAATGTCAGCCAAATGCCAAATCAGTGAACCTTATTGACATTTCATTGACATAAGATCATCACACGATCATGATTTCAGAATATTACATTTGGATTAGTCTATTCCAAGCATATTATGCAGAAACAATAGCCTACTCATGGAAATAAATTAAAGGTTTTGACAAATAAACAAATTAAATCCATTTTGAGAAATATCATTAAAATGACATTCTCTCGAATGAGATGAAGACAATCGTATCATTCTTTAGTAACTTTTCGTTAGCTGAAATAATTTAACCTAGAATATTTACTTGAAGTCAATTAGTTCTAATATAGGCCTACATTAGTCTTTTTAGTAACTTTTCAGTGTTTTTATTTTTAGATTATTCAATTGTATTGATTTAATTGTAACTTTTATTTAAATCAACTCACAACACCCCTTTTCGGAAAACTTTTAAGTCATTTATCCATATGAATTCATGTTCTGTACTCTTTCACTGTTTTTCACCTAGGGAACTATGCATATTTGGATGTGGTCAAGTTGTCATGCTACAGATCAAGAATAAACTGCAGGAGAGCTTGATGTAGAACTGCTGCTGTAAAATAAAACACAATGTTATCTTTTATACGGTTTAAAAAAAAACATGAATCTAAACCTATTTTTTTATATAAATAAACACATTGGGGATATTTCTAGTCATTCAACTCTATAATGTGTGGTCATCTATATAAAAAAAAAAGAAAGAAAGATGAGAGGAAATGAATGTTTAGGCCTACATTAACCGCTAATGTGTCACATCACACACCCACACATTCTTTTTTAAGGTAAACCTACAAAACCCTACATTACACATCAGCAAAGTTTCCAGCAAAATTGCTCCACCAGCATCACCCCCCAGAGTCTCAAGCTAACCTTTATTTTCACCGCACTTTACCATGACAAATACACCAACTTGCCATTTTAAGCACACACGCCTCTCACATTTAATGCCTGTTGATTCCTTGACCTTTTCTACTTAAAACTCACTTCAGTCAATAGAAATACAATCCAGACCACCGCTCTACACAATCAATACCTCACATTAAAAGCTCAATATTCCTTGTTTCACATTTGTCAATACCACAGTACACACATTCACGTCACAGGAAATGCAAATGACAAGCAATGCAAAATGTTGAGGGGGAGAAATATATGCCAAAAAATGTGTAAGAAATGAATGCAATCGAGAGACACTGAAGTGTAAAAAAGATTTAAAAAGTTTTATTTTAGCAAATGACAATGCAATTGTAGATGTTCATCTGCCACACATAAACGGCTATATTACTTGTCTTCTATATGCTGTCTGCACACAATACTGAAAGAAAGAGGAAGGAAGTGGGGGGGGGGCTTGGTTCTATAGCTTAAATATCCACATTTCTTTCACTTACGTTCTGTGCAAGAGTGAATGTGATGCCAACCATCCATGACAATCTTGCGTCCGTGAGACAGAAAAGGTAAATTGTTCACAGTAGGATCAGTTAGGAGTTTGGTCTCAATTCAGGCCATGCAAACCACTACAGAGAGCTGGAATTCCTGTGTGCTTTTGAAACATTATTTACAGATGTTGGCTTTAAGGGCACACAAAATAAACACAGCAAGACCCACGCGCCCTGAGTGCCACTGACAAGCAGCACTAAATCAGTTAACTAGTGGACTGGAGACCAGGATTCTTTCATTTTATCATTATGTCCCAGAAAATCACTGGTTCCACACTGAATCGTTTTCATCGAGGCAACCAAATACAAACCACATAATGCAGGCAGAAAGATTTTTAAAGCATCGTACCCATAATGCTTCCTAAATTTAGCTTTTGCCTGGAATAAGCACTTTTCCTGAAAAAAAAAAAAAAAAAACCTGCAGGATATATCTCCCCAAAAGTAAAAAAAAAACAAAAATCACTCATCATCTGTCATTATTTACTCATCCTCCTCGTGTGGTTCTAAATTTGTGTGGAATTCTAAACATGACTTCATAAGCTCAAAAAAAAAAAAAAAAAAAAAGAGCAATAAACCTATATAAAAGTGATTAATGCCATTTCAAGGTCCATATGATAGTTTGAGCAAAATTTATTCACAAATTTATGTACTGATAATCTTCCTTTACACCATAACTGTTAAAGTCAGTGTGAAATGAAAAAAAAAACATGCAAATACATGTTACTGATGTTACTACGAACAAATCATTCATGCATGTGGGGTTTTTAGTTTTTTTCCCCTTCATAATTTTTAAATGTCATCATAATTTGATCTTTCAGTGTAATGGCAGACTTCTATTGTAATGACTGATTTGAATTTTATTTTTTATTTTTTTTATGATTTTGCAAATTCACCAGCTATTTTGTCCACACAATTGAGTTCTTTGATCCCTGACAGCAATGCTGCGCTCCTGTCAGCTGGAACAGAGACTGCTGTGAGTGAAAACACAGGTCTCAGGTCAGTAGTCATACTAGCTTCTGAGAGAGAGTCAATGGTGACCCTGTGATGGTCAAAGCTTTATTTCACACTGATTCAGGTCTGAAGAAAGCAAGCCTGACATGAGTGTTAACCTCTATACGTGTCATCATAAATACACACACTCACACCTACAGACACACAGTTGTCCCAAAGCTTTATTGCTAGTGTGACTGCACAAAACATCACCGAATGATGGGAAGGATGATTAAGCAGTTTATTCTTTATGGCCGCTACTTATTTTGTCAAGGTTAATCCAATCCTTCTCTCCCTCTCC